>NC_030418.2:19067921-19667921 GCF_001660625.3 Ictalurus punctatus
ATTTTTTTTGTTGTTATTCTGTCTCTCACTGTTCAAATACAACTACCATTAAAATTATAGACTGATCATTTCTTTGTCAGTGGGCAAACATACAAAATCAGCAGGGGATCAAATACTTTTTTCCCTCACTGTACACTCACAGATCACTTAATTAGGAACACTATACTAATACTGGTTAGGGCCTCCCTTTGCTCTCAACAGCTTCAATTCTTTGTGGCATGGAAACATTCCTTTGAGATTCTGGTCCATGTTGACATGATTGCATCACATAATTCCTGCAGATTTGTCAGGTGCACTTTTGTGCTGAGACTCTCCCGTTCTACCACATCCCAAAAGTATTCTGTTAATCAGACCAGAACAGGTTTTTCCAGTCTGTCCAGTTTTGGTGAGGCTGTGCCCACTGCAGCCTCAGCTTTTTGTTATTGGCTGACAAAAGTGGAACCCGATGTTGTCATCTGCTTTTGTAGCCCATCTGCCTCAAGCTTCGAGTTGTTGTGCATTCCGGGATGCTTTTCTGCTCACCACAGTTGTACAGAGTGGTTATCTGAGTTACTGTAGCCTTTCTGTCAGCTCCAACCAGTCCGGCCATTCTCAGTTGACCTCTTTCAACAGCAGTGCGTTTCCGTCTGCAATACTGCAGAACTCACTTTGTATATATTTTTTCTTTATTGCACCATTCTGAGTAAACTCTAGAAATTGCTGTTCGTGAAAAGGAGCTCAGCAGTTATAAAAATACAGTACTTAAACCAGATCCTCTGGCACCAACAATCATGCCATGGTCAAAATCACTGAGATCACATTTTTTTCCCCCTTTAGATGGTTGATGTGAACATTACCTGAAGCTGCTGGCCTGTACCTACATGATTTTATGCACTGCACTGCTGCCACACGATTGGCAGATTAGATAATTGCATGAATGTGTAAGTGAACAGGCGTTCCTTCTGTGAGTGGATATCGTTTCAGGATATGAAATTATCCATAATTGTGATATAAAATTTTGCCCATATTGCCCAGCCCTATCAGAAGTAGTATCAGCCCATGGGCCACAGATCTTCTGGTGTTTTGCATGCTTTTCTGGCCACAAACTTCAGACATGTTTTGAAGGTTGCACTTTGACCGGCTCTCTAGACTTTCCTGTATATACACTGCTATATGCTGTTTGGAACAGTTAGTGGTCAGTGAACTAGATAATCTCATGTTTACCACCAGGCTATGGGAAAAGGTGTGTAGTTGTTTCTCCATCATGTGAAGCCAAATTGGTGGTTCTTGGCATTTATTAACACAATGTGGTAGCTCCTTAGCGAATGTTGCAAGTCTGCACTGTATACACCTCATCTGTCATAGGTAATTAACCTTATTTCTGATTTGCTGCGTGTTACAGGTGCGTAAAGCAGCTCAGCAGGGTGTGTGCGCCATCCTGCGTGGCAGTGACTGCATGTTTGGAGATAATGCGCCCAGCCATCACCCCGCTGCCGTTACCACATCCAAGTACTGCATTAAAGAGATGGAGCACGCAGGAGGTAGGCTGTTATCTGTACATTCACTTTGGGCTGTCCCTTGCGGACAACACCGCTCAGGTTTTAGAGGTTTCGATTATTTGTATTTTTTTTGCATACTGTTAGACATTAAACTTCCTGCTTTATTTGTATTTGAACAGGTAGCAAGGAAGATACGACCACGCTGCATGTGCTGGGGCTTCTGAAGGAGCTGATTACGACGTTTCCTCTCAGCTCAGTGAAGTCTTGCTGTGAGACTCTTCTTCGTTTGATGACCCTGAGTCATGTGGTGAGAAGACATCACTATTTTCAGTTGCTTTCAGGGCATGGTATTGTACACTATGACCTTGCTGTACGGAAATATGGAGTTGTACACCAGTTTGTTTTTTCTTCTCTCTTTATGTTCAAAGCTAGTGACGGCGTGTGCGATGCAGGCTTTCCACAAACTCTTCAGTGGAAAACCAAACCCCTCCTCCATGTCTGCAGAGCTCAATGCCCAGATTATCACGGTAAGTCTTACACACATGCAGCCGCACACACGTTGATATTCATCCAGGGCTTTATTGTATTTATTTAATGCTACTTACTGTTTTAACTTGAATTGTTCTTTCTGCTAGGCTTTGTATGACTATATCCCTAGTGACAATGACTTGCAGCCCCTGCTAGCCTGGCTTGCTGTCATGGAGAAAGCCCATGTCCATTTATCCAGGTAGTGTTTTTCTCTTAAGTATTGTGATGTTGGATTAATTTACTGTGTGGCTCAGTGGGTGAAGAAAAGCTGAAATCTGTTGTGTTTAGGTTACAGAGCTCTTTGAGTCTGGGTCACCTTCCTCGTCTCTTTTCCGTTTCCATGTCCTGTCTTCTTTCCCCACACACACGAGTCGTCTCAGCTGCCACACAGACTCTGAAGGTAGGTTAGAAATGGTTTAGGATGGTTCTATGTGGTGTATGGTCTTTGCTGCTGTTGTTTTTTGAATAAGATTGCATTCCGTTTCAATTAGTGGGTGGTGCAGCAAGCAGCAGGAGCGAGTAGTGCACTGTAGTTACAGCATTGATGTGTCACACCACTGTGAAATACATTAGTTTAAATTTGAAAATGTACGCAAAATGATTTTTTTAAAAATTATTTTATCATTCAATTGGTACTTGGATTTTTAAAAAAAAATGTATTTATTTATTTATTTATTTATTTTTAAATTTCTCAGGCTATACCGTCTGTACAGCTACAGAATTAAAATTAATAGTCCAGTCACAAAATCTGCTTGTCTACTGCATATGGCTGTTTGTACTGCTACTGTGTTTAGCCTGATGATTTTCATCCTAGACCCTGATCAGTGAGTGTGTGGCACCTCATATGGCAGAGATTGGGCCTGTTCTACCCAGCGTATCTGCTGGTAATGGGCTTTACGTCTGTAAAATGTTTAGGTAAGTTTGGATTTGCTGGAAATGTATTTTAAAGATCTCTTCACTATATTCACCCTATATATCACCATATGTTTTATACAGATTATCCAAAAATACACTTTCCCTGTCGTAACCCTCTGCTCCCAAACTCCACCCCTTATCTATCCCAGTAATCTAGAACCATATATTGATAATTCAAGTCTAAATTTAATACAGCCCAGATTATTATTATTATTTTTTTTTATTATTATTATTTATTTATTTTTTTTAAAGAGGATCAAAGTTTTACGTCACATTCTTTTGTGGTGTTGCAGTGTTGTGGAGGAAGGCTTGTCCTATCGCTTCCATGCATCATGGCCTTTTGTGCTGCAGATCCTTGGCTGCTTCTACAGAGCTGCAGGGAAACATGCTCATCCTGTTATGATGAAGGTGAGAGCTCTGACTTTGGCAGTTTTAAATTTTGGGTTTGGGTATACGGTTAATGTGTATGTTAGAGATTTGTATAGGATCTATCTCTTCAGCTGGTTTTCTGTTAAGAGAATAAAGACGTTATCCCCATTTGCACTGATTTTATTTGTATTTTTGTGGTATTGCTTTGCAGAGTCTGCAGTCTCTGTGTGACTTGCGTGCGACGCCGCAGTTTCCGTTCTGTGGGGAGCTGGATTTGGCAGTAGGGGGTGCAGTGGAGAGCATGGGCCCACAAGTGGTCCTTAGTGCTATCCCACTCCTCATCACTGGGACTGAGTGAGTCACTATGGAGGAACATTATAGAGTTAATGTTGTACTGTTCAGCATTGGGTGGACTGGGATGTTTGTTCATAAAAAGCTTCCTAGATATCCAAGCCTAAACAAATCTGTTAAAAGTCCCTAGGGAGCTAGTCACAACATGGCAAAACTGAAATGTCCAAATCACTTTAAACGCCAACAACCTGTATATCCTCTAGGCTTGTATCGTCCTTATGGTAGAAATCAGGCTGATAAAGCGCCAACAATTTCTCTTTAAATGTTACACAATGTTTGTGCCCGATGCTCCTGGGATAGGCTCCAGGTTCCCCGTGACCCTGAAAAGGAGTAAGCGGTTGAAGATGGATGGATGGATGTATGTTATACAATCTTACAAACCTACATTCTTAATTAATAGGTTGCTATATTGGACACGCTGTTGAGCACTAGGGTGCACTCTTCATGTTTTGCTTTTATGTAAATGTTAAAGCAGCAGGATGAAGGATTTTGGAAGAAAAATTGTAGAAGAATATTTCGAAACCTGGGCTGTGGTGCACTATTCTCCACTGCAGCGATCGCTTACATGGCTGCAAGTGCAAAATCATACACTTTCTGAGAGAATTCAGGGCTGTGTCTCAAACTGCATGATTCACAATCAATTAGTATTAAAGAAGCATTATGAGAATACGATAATTTTATTATGCACATCAGTGTGACCTTCACGGTTACTGAGAATCAGATGAAGGAGCAAATCCGTTCTCGCTGGGGAGCTAGCTGTTAAGTTATAGGACATATATACATACAATAAATACATTGTGCTTTTTGTAGGTCACCATTATTGAGTAGTATTAATAATGAAGGTCAGTGAACTAGGGGAAAACATGACTAATTGAAAGAAGAAGAAAAAAAAATGCCAAAAACTTGCTGGATGTTTTTATTCCAAACCTGGACTTTCCTGATACTGCTGCTCATATGCAGTCCATTATTACATAACAAAAGTCCAGTATACCTGTTTTATACTGTTCCTCTGTTACACTTGATTCCTGCACTAAGGATGTGTAGTAATGAAGCATGGTGTTCTGATTAGTCTGTGTTGGTTTTTGTGGGTGTTTTTTTTTTTTTTCTTCAGTGATGACCTGGAGTTCCCACGCAGCTGGCTTATCCCGGTCATCAGAGACAATGTAAAGAACACCCAGCTGGCATACTTCGCCTCTTACTTCCTTCCCCTGTCATCCATGCTACAACTAAGAGGTTAGTGTGTCCCTCAAGAGTGCGTACACAGACCTGAAGATTAAAAAATAACCCTTTGCTTTCATTGTGTTGCACTCTAAATGCATATGTTGACTTTGTAGCTCATGTATAAAGTGTTTCAGTTCAGATAGAATGTTTTCCAACTCTGATGGATTTTCTTTTTCAGCGGATCAATTGGAGAAGGCAGGACAGAAGCTGTTGGCAAAAGTACATCAGACATTACAGTTGCAGGTAACATTTTCAATCCATGCACCTGGTTATGATTCACAGTTGATTTTAAACTTATTTCTTGATTATTTTTATTAATTTTTTTTAATGTTCATTTTATACATTTACTATATATTGTTTTTGTTTTTCTATCTCAGATCTGGACGATGCTTCCCGGGTTCTGCACAAAGCCCACTGACGTGGTCAGCTCGTTTAAGGGCATTGCCCGCTCACTCGGTATGGCAATCACAGAACGCCCTGATCTCCGCATGTGCATCTATCAGGCCCTGCGCACACTCATCCGCAAGAGCTGTGAGACAGGTCAGCAACTGTGTGGCCATGTGTGGCTGTTCAGCATTCAGTGCTTTTATGTGTACACCTAACCCCATTATCCAGAGGTGATTTACCTAGAAAACTGTATTAATAGTGAATTTCTTTAAAGCAGGAGTCTATTTCCTATTACTCTATAATATGATGCACTCCAAGCAATTCTAGCCTCACCTGCATGTCTTTATAACACTAAAAACATCAAGCTGTCAAATACAATATTAATACAATGTAGCAAAAGATTAACACAACCTTTTCTGCTAATGCCATTGCGTTAAAGGGATGTTCCTTAAGCTTTGAGGGTCATAAGCAACATCCGTCTTGTCCAAGCTGAGCCCCACCCCCTAATGTTGTTTCACTGTTCTGTATTGACAAAAGAAAATGTGGCTGTATTATTATTATTATTATTATTATTATTATTATTATTATTATTATACTGATGGTGCAGGAGTCCCAAGTGACCGTTTATACCAATTCTAGCTGGCAGTATATTTATTTGCCATCTCTGGCAGTGACACGTGTCCAGTTAACCAGTTAACTAATGTGACAGTCTGAATATTTCGGTTTAGTTGTACTCCTCTATATCCTCACACCATACAGAGTAATAATGATTTTGTTTGTCCTTTGTTGTCCTGCAGAGGAAGAGAAGGCAGAAGTGGGCCGCTTCGCTAAGAACTTTTTGCCCATTCTGTTTAATGTGCACACACAGCAGCCAGCCCCCGGAGAAAGAGACCCGTCCAGGCCAGCTGTGCTCGCCACCATCAAAGATTACCTGACGGTCACGGATCACAAGGTGACTCGCTTGTTTATTTTATACGTTACCTATTGTACAGGGTGTCTCAAAAGTCTCCATACATAGGGGATTATGTTTGCCAGCACCACGTCGGGTGTGTCTACATCAGTGGATGTTTGTACACGTCCATTTCTCGGTCAGTACCTAACACTTCCAGTTTTATTGAATTCGTGAATAAGTTTGGCAACGGTGTCATGTTTGATGTGCTTTCCATTTTTCCTGTTAAAGTCCAACGCAGCCTTGTGACAGCTTCCCGATCCAGCCATTAGAATGATTTCAATGTGTTCTTCTTTTTTCAAAGGTATTCTTAAAGGCTATCTGAAAATAAAATGTAATGTAAAGTAAGTATGAACAATTTTGGAAGACATTTTGCTGAAGTGTGCACTTCCCCTATGTATGGAGACGTTTGGGACATCCTGTAGCAACTTTTATGTGTACTTTATATTCTAATGAATGTCGAGGAATCTAATTGTCAAGCTGGTTTAATAACATTGTTTTGTTTTGTTTATTTCTTGTGTTTTTTTTTTTTTTTTTTTTTTTTTTTTTTTTTTAAATAGATGGTAGGCTCATTTCTGCAAAAGGCCTTGGAGAGGCTCAGCAGCCCTGACAGCTCGGAGTTTACACGGTAAATACAATTTCACACACACACTCACACAGTGGTACATGGACTCCATCCAAATACTGCTTTAGTACCAGTCTAGCTTTTATTGTACTTTCAAAGAATTCCTTGAAAACTACGTGAGAGATGAAATATTAATCTTATGAATAGTAAGTTCCCCAAAAAAAGCAGATGGTTAGAAAACTTTTATTCTCATGGAGGCATTACATCAAGCCATTAGTTGCTAAATAAATTAGCCTTTTATGAAAAGTGCAAAAGCATATATAAAGTGGCTGAATATGAGAATTTTAGAAATGAGAACTGAATTATAGCTGTTATATCTGATTATTATCCATTTATCCCCAGGCATACTGTGATGGATTTAGTGGTGGCTATGTCTGCATTTGTGGATGAGGAGGCTATGGCACAAACATATGCACAAATCAAACCCCACTTGGAGGTATGACTCACAGATATGCAGTTTTATACCATAAAATTTCACTTATAGCTGGCGCTGACATTTTTGTTTGTGTCTGTGACTGCCTGCTCAGAGTAAGGAGTCTGGTATTCAGAAGAAAGCGTACCGGGTGTTGGAGGAGATGTGTGGAGGAGAGCGAGAGCCGTGTAAGCGTTTCGTCTTTGCCAATCTGGAACAGCTCAAGGTGGTCCTTCTGGATAGTCTGAAGAGTACATCTTCACCTGCCAAAAGAGTAAGAGCTCTGTGGGGACATCAATGTCTGAAAGTTTATCAGGACGGTGTATATATATATATATATATATATATATATATATATATATATATATATATATATATATATATATATATATATATATATATATAAAAACACATTCATGTTACGCTAGTTGACTTTTATTTTCCTGTTGTGCAGCCCAGACTGAAGTGCCTCAGTCACATTGTGAAGCAGCTGAATGAAGAACACAAGGACTTCATCACTGCACTTCTCCCTGAGGTATCTCACACAGTGCAGGTTTTATTATTTATCTAGTCTAGTTCTGTGTGTTTCAGGATGTTCATATTGCCATTAATGTCCTGTATCAGGTTATAATTTGCACAAAGGAAGTGTCTGTTGGAGCACGCAGAAATGCCTACTCCCTCTTGGTGGACATCGGCGATGCCTTTATCCGGTTCTGTGGAAACACCAAAGGTAAGTCTGCTTGAGCTAAAAGGCTTTTTTCCCCACATGGTTTCAGCAAAATGATTTCTAAACTGCCCACAGCAAACTGACTGATTGAAAGTGTTGTCGATTTGTCTCAGAATAGCTGAGATAAAAGAATCCAACATTGAATAATGCTTGTTATACAGATCAAAATGATGGTTCATGGTTAATATACTGATCTCATCTTTTTTTCATTTTTTATTATTATTTTTTTTTTTAATTTAATTTATTGATATCAGAACTCTTTGCTATTAATGTTTGTTTTTTTTTGTTTTTTTTAAATACTATTTTCTCCCTAATTTCATTACCTGCCATTTTCCACCCACTAGCCAGTTCTCGTCTGTCATATGACTGGTACCAATCAGGGAGGCTGAAGGCAAACACGTGCTTCCTCTTAGGCCCTGCTCACACCTGGTCTCATGTGTTTAAATTTAGTGTATTGTAATTTCTAACCTGCTCTTTAATTACATTTGAGTTGGAATAAAAGAAAATTAATTATTACATTTAACTTGACAATACCTGCAGAAACTGTGCACAGGTGCGCATGCTGTAGGCTTCTTCCGTAGACTAATTGTAGTGTTTGTATTCTGTACCTGGCATTTTTTCTGTAGATGGATACTTAGATTTTATGGATTTTTGATTTGCACTGGATTGACAGAGTTACAGTGTGTGACCTTTCTTATTGCGGTTTGGAATGTACATCAAGTTCCATGTAAAAGCTACTTCAGATCCGACTGCTTGACCAATTCACTCATCATTAATAACTAGGGCTGCAACCAACAATTATTTTCATAATCGATTAGTTGGCCGATTATTATTATTTTTCGATTAATCGGATGGGGGCAAACTTTCAGGTTGGTAAAAAAACTAATGTGTTCCATTTGAGACGATATTACCTTTCTAAAATTCATACACTAGACCAGTGGTTCTCAACCTTTTGTGAGCTTTGGACCCCTAGCATATTTCGAACAATCCACAAGGACCCCCTCACTCCACAACAATTATAGGCTATATATTTAACAGTCATTTCTATACATGTTACTTTATTTTATTAATATTTAACATTAGTAATATTAACATTAAAATTGAATGAAAACATTTCAAGATTTTATTTTTTACATTTTGTTGTTGTGACATTTAATTTGACTCTCTGAATTATCCTTTGTTTATTTTATCCATCAATGCAACATGTGAACTTCTATTCACGAATCCCCCCCCCCCCCCCCCCCCCTTCCCGGTTGCGAAACGCTGCACTAGCCGGGTAGTGCATAGTGAAAGTGTATAGTACGTCATTTGGGACACAAGTTTAGTATTTACTCTCCGAAGCGTGTTTTCCAAACAGAAGTAATGTAATAATTAAATCTCCCCCTTGCTGTGCATAGACCAACTAATCGATAATGAGATTAGTTGACAACGATTTTCATAATCGATTATTATCAGTTTTATTGATTATTTGTTGCAGCTCTATTAATAACACATGAATGATTTTTCAGTATTGGATCTAGAGTTCTCTTGTGGTCTGGTAAGAAGGTTGCATTGTGGCACAGTTGAGTGGAGCTTATTTCTTCTCTACCTGTCAATACTGAGAGGTAGAGCATATTTAACCTTTTGGTAGCACATACAAAGTTGGGCAAAAAGCACTCGATGTTGTGTGAGCAGCTCAAAAAGATGCAGTGATTGACTACGTGTGCAGTGGGCATGTCCATTTATATTGTGCTGTCCTAAAAACAACTGAAATCTCTGTATGTTTCAGATGCCTTGAATGAGTACTTTGGCCATGTGTACATTGGGCTCACTGGATCAGTCACAATGATTACCTGCACTGTACTGGCCCTCACCCGACTTGTGTTTCAGTACAAAGGTAACCAACATAGTGATTTGGATGTAAGCATCTAAAGAGCATATATTGTGTAACAGGACTGTGTGTAGAGGACTGGTTTTGACCGTAATTTCATTTAGACTCCATAGACGTATCGTCACTGGAGCAGCTCCTGCACAACATCTGCTTGCTGCTCACCTGCAGGACACGGGAGATTGTCAAGGCCTGTATAGGCTTCATCAGAGTCATCGTGGATGTAAAAGTTCTAGCCAGTCAAGTGTCTTTTATTGTAAGTATAGAAGCCAAATATGTCATCTGTCTCTACTTTCTTCTGTTGAAATGCTAGTTTTACTCGCACTGAGTGCGATTAATGGTGTTTCAATCAGCTCCCTAGGTCATGAATTAGTATATTGTGTGCACAAGTTTGGGCACTGGTAAGGACCCTTTCTCACTACAAATTGGAACACTGATAACTCATTTTCCTGTGATATGATTATGTGCCCATGTTAATTTAAAATTAAATGTTAAAAAATATTCAAGTTTTATATGTTATAAATTTGTTAGCTTAATCACATGTATTTCTGTCATGATGCATTAGACAGGATCGTAGGCTAGCTAGTGGATAAAAAAATAAATAAACACTTAAAAGTCGTTAGACTTAAACAAACTATATATAAAACGTCAAATTAAGTTAATAAGTCATTTGAGAGTGATGACAATAACAAGCTATTTACATTTGTAAACAAAGTTGGCTGAGAATTCGTCCCTCCCCTCGAGTTGAGAGGCTTCAGAAACCATGACGTCATTTTCAGTAAGGTAACATAGTGACAATGGATGCTCCCTGGTTTTTGCGGTGCATTGTGTGATTTATTTAGGGAGCGAACATTCCAGTGCACTGGAAGGATTTTCCGATCGAGACAGCCCTTACAATGGCCGACTCCCTGATCAGTACCCTGAGTACTGAACCAGGGAGCTGATTGAGACGCACCACAAGATATTTGGCTCAAATAACATTGTGTATATCCATGTTTTATCCTCTTTTAGTTGGAGGGCATTGGCGCTATGAAAGACGATATGAGAAGACACTGCAGGACAAACCTGAAAATCATTTTAACTAAATTAGTCCGCAAGTTTGGGTAGGTTTAGCGACCATCCTTTCAAAGCTACATATCTACACGACAGCTTCCGCTGTATATGTAAATTATACATTTAATCTAAGCAAACTGTTCTGTCCATGCTTGCCTCTGTGTGCTCAGCTGCGAGCTGGTCAAGAGCATGCTGCCTGCGGAACTTCACAGACTACTGGTGAACATCCGTAAAGTGGAGGCCAGGACACAGAGACGCAAACTGCTGAAAAAGGCTGAGGAGGAAGGTTCAGACAGCGAGGAAGACACTCCTAAAGCCAAAACTGACAGGTGCTCAAGCTTTTTAATGGCCATTGCTTTTCCTTTCTTTCTTTCTTTCTTTATTTTTTAACAGGTGTGAATGTGCATAATGATAGCATGCTCACATTATAATAATGACACTGTTCACACCCAAAACATTTTTAGAGTTTCTAGGGGAGATTAAAGAAATGGAAGGAAGCACTAAAATCAACATCCTTTTTAATCTGTGCCTGCAGTATTGAGGACATCCTGGCAGAAACTGACTCTGATGACTCGGAGGATGAGAAGCCTAAAAAAGGCCAGAAAAAGCAGGTTAAACAAAAGGCGCAGGCCTGGTTGAAAGAAGGGGTGTCTGATGAACCTCTCAACTTCCTTGATCCTAAAGCAGCACAGAGAGTTCTCTGTAAGAGGAGTTGTTGTTTTTTTGTTGTTTTTTTTAATAGATCTTTCAATAGGAGAAGTTAAACAGTAGTATTAAAAAAAAAATATGCATCAGATTTTAGATTCTTGATTAGATTTTGGCTGTGTACTTATAGTTCCTTTAAATGTTTACCTCTTTTTTTTTTGTGTAGCCACCAACCCTGACTTTAAGAAGACTCGCAAGATTGAGCATGACTTCAAGGTGACATCAGACGGGAGATTGATCATTAAAGAAGAGGATGATGATGATGATGATGATGGATCTAAAGGTAAGACATGCAGTTAAGGCTGTGTTGGACCTGAATCTTGGCTTGCCGGATGCGTGTTAGTGACAAAAGCGATGTTCCTGCTTCTCAGTCTAGTTATGTCCCTGTGTTGTGTGAATTGGGATCAAGCAAATTTGTAAACTGTCTCAGAGGCCCTGAGGACTGGTTTGAGAACCACTGCTTTAGAAACGTGTCCCTCCCAAAAACTACTGCTGTGATTAACACCTCATCTCATACCCATACCTACCATATTATATATTTTCTATATGTTTTTATTTGCATTCTCACTGGATGATTCTGTACTGTACTGCTCATCACGGTTCTACGTTTACGTGTAGATTTCTCTAATGCTATTTAACGGCGGTCTGTTGTTAAAGCTTCTAACAGTATATTGACTCTAATTGTTCTCTTTCTTCTTCAGATGACAAGGAAGTTGATGACATACTGAAAGAGGTTGGCCTGAAGACGGTGAGTAGTTGGTGAGCTTTTAAACACGGTGTTGTGTATGCCCATGCAAATGAAAATGAAACAATGTTTTAATCTTTCATTTGAGCAGAAAAAGAGACAGAAGAAGAAAACTGAAAATGATCTGGATGATGACATGGATATTGAGCCACAAATGAAATATAAAGGTACAATACATTCAACTGTGAGAAGATTACTGAAGCAGAGAATGTCCACGGTGGAAGTGTATTTCAAAATAGCTTGCTTTCTATAATTTAGTAACCACTTGCGGTTTTTATTGTTTTGTTTTGTTGTTTTGTTTTATTTGAACTCAGCTGGTGGCAGTGGGATTCACAGACCACTGGGAGGAAGACAGGAGTCAGGTGCTGATTACAAAGCTAAGGTAAAGTTGGATCTAATAATTGAGAAACCGTTAGATTGATTGATTGGGCGCAGGAGGACTCGGGGATATTGAATTCTTATATCTGATTGGCCAGAATGTGTTGATTAGCACAAAAGTTAGTTATAATAGTTATAATAGTTAGTTATAATGTCATGCTTTCTATAACAACTTGGCAGAGACTTGTATGCCAGACACTTCACATAAACTAAAGAAATAAATATAATTGTTAATAATCATTCAGTTTTCTGTGAGAAGCCGGTTATTTAGCATTTATGGAAGGAGTCGACAGTGTCAGTTTTTTCTAACAATCACAGATAAAAATGTTGAAGTATTCCGTCGTGGGAATGTCTTCAGGACAGAGGGCCTTGTGGTTTCATGGTAACATGACAAGCTGCATTAAAAAAACAACCATTTTAAAGATGGGAGAGAGAGATGGAAAAAACGGCTGGTGATGGTGATTATAGCTGCTATAGTGCAATTGATAACAGAAAGTTTTGTGGCTGTTCCGCAACATGAAATGAAACTGTAACTGGATAAACTCTATGATGTGCCATTCTTTAATAAATAAAATATGTAATCATTGACAAATTGCATTGGTATAAAAGTAGTAAAACACTTCAGTATGTGCTGTTATTGGAAAATAATCATCTATGGGGTGCTATTGACTCAGCTCCTGCTTCACATTGAGCTGAATCACATCGCTTCGTCATTGATTATGTTCTTATTGCAGCACAGCCTGTTATGTTTTATTCATAAGCTTAAGTTAAAACCATAATGTGACTAGCATAAAGTTGCTAATAAGTGTGTCGTCAATGCAGAAAGGAAAAGGTGACATTAAGAAGACGGGGAAGCACGACCCATATGCTTACATCCCGCTTAAAAAGGCCCAGCTCAACCGTAGGTAATGAAGCTGTGGAGTCTCTCAACATGTATAACCAATATCTTGTGATGCACTCAGTCTGATCTAGTGATCTTTGTGTTCACAGGAAAAAGGCCAAACTGCAGGGCCAGTTTAAGGGCATGGTCAGAGGAGCGAAGAAGGGAGCGCTGTCTGGAAAGAGAATGCAGAAAAATAAGAGGAGAGCCTAAATGTGGATGGACTACCTTAAAGAAGTTACAGTGTGAATTGGGTCTCTTCATGATACTGCTTTGCTCTTTGTGGCCTAGAAATGTGAGGAAATCTACGCAGATGTTCCACTAGTGCAAATAAGAAAGTTGTTCCACTACTAAGATTACAACTATCTGTGTTCCTCTGTGTGTTCTTCTCCAAGTGTTTGTTTTGAAGGTGGAAATGGGTGGATTACACAAGATGGTATTGTGAGATAAATCTATTTGTGTTGGAAAGTAAACATGGCTAAAACTGAGAAATATGACCTAAGGAGTAGCTTTTGTGTTCTTTCATCATTGTTCTGGGAGGGAAGGAAAAAAGTACATGTTTAGTATATTCTTGTGTGAGGACGAAGTAAGTATATTCTATGTTTTCAATATTACAATATGGTTAATAGAAAAAAAGTAAATATATTTCTATAATTTTAATATTTCTATTAAACCTAGATAGTGAGAGATATGTTGACAAACTATCTCTAGTCATCTTTTAAGAGTTTTACAGAAAAGGTCTTAAAATTGTCATGGTAGTTTAACTAGTGCACTATTTTATTTGTCCAGTGGAGGTCAGTGTTTCCTTTAAAGCGTGCTGTAGTTTAAGTGGTCTGCACTTATATAGCGCTTTTTTCCAAAGTGCTTTACAATGGTTCTTATTCTCTCTCTCTCACACACACACACACACACACACACACACACACCAATAGTGGCAGAGTCATGCAAGGCGTTAATTTTCCATCGGGAGCAACTTGGGGTTCAGTGTCTTGCCCAAGGACACTTCGGCATGTGGTCCGGAATCAAACCGCCAACCCTATGATTAGCGTACAACCCGCTCTACCACCTGAGCCACAGCTGCCCCAAAGCCGTTTAAAGAGACCTACAAGAAAACAAGTCATACCTCTGTCCCAACACCTTATGCTGCTTACAGATGGCACATGCCAAAAATGTTTTTAATCAGACAGATTAAAATTTCCATTTTTAGAATTATATGCCACAAGGATCATTTTAAAGTATTTTTGCAAAACATACATGCAAAACAAATTCATCTGGAGCTTAAAATTTTAGGTGAAGCTTAACTTGGAGAGACTAAGTTCCACTAATGTCTAATCTGATTGGAAAAAGCTCTAGGGTCCTTCCTCTATACAGAACTCTTCTTCTTCATATTTTTTAACTTGTACACGTTGGCTGCGGTCTTCGGTTCTGACCACAGGTGCAAATCAGGAGACATGATTTAGTAAATTGATTTAGTGCTGTGTTGATTTAAATGTTTTCAGATGTTTTCTTGGTTATAATAAAAAAAAAATAATAAATAAATAAAAAAAACATGTCTATGGCCAGATCTTAACCTCCTGGCATAGGTGAAGCTTAAATATCCTAGTACACAATATCCTTGTAATTTTGTGACTGTTATATTGGTAATTTTTTAAAAATTCATTACATGACTAGTGCAGGGTTTTTGTTTTTTTTCGTCTTCCTCTTGATGATGAACAAATAAAAGGGATTTCATGTGTGCAGCCTAATATTTAGACCTCTAACAAACAGGAAACCATCAAAGGCAGTGATCGTGGATGTCAGTATTATAGTTTGGTCTTGGCGGTACTCAGAGCTCTGATATTAATATCACATGAAAAGGAACAAATCCTTATTATAGCCATTCGTAGATTGACCTAAACTACACTGGATACAGTTGTGGAGGTCTTGCTTAGGCCACTGCTGAGCTGATGGGGCTGGACTGTAAAACATGTTAAATGACTCAACTTGTGTTCCTTCCAAGTGTTTTGACTTGCAAAAGTTCTTGATGTACATAGTTTCGGCTTGGTGTGAGGGATAAGAAACAGATAGTGTGATGGTGTTATACTGTATATGAGGTTTTACAAAACAACATCCTAACAAGCAAAGTAACCATCAACCAATATTACATGAGTCAATCATATTTAAATGTGAAATGTATGCCTGGTTATTAGAATTAACCTTAAAGGGGGAGGAAAAATCACTCCATACCTATCCATCTCCATCCGTATGGAATGATTTTAGGTTATGAACAGAAATGAATTGGCTTGCTGGTACTCAAATGTCAGGGTTGGTCAAGTCCAAACATCTATTCAAATACCAAATACACATTCTTCCACATAACATCCCTTTGAACTTAATTTTAACTATTATTCTACCTCAATAGGTGAGATGGGAAAACAGTCTTGTTTGTGTTGGCAGTATGTTAAGGTCTCCTCAGTGTCAGATCTAGGGCAGAGTGGCACTCGTGCAGAAAACGTGTGGAATGAAAGGAAGTGGATCCCAGGGGAGGCAGCAGAACTACAGAGCACACCAGACTACACAGACTGAGACACAACACAGGAAATATTCACTACACCACATCTGTGTAGTCCAGCAGCAGGCTGTACTCATATATGACCTGGTGTCTTTTTGGTATAATCGCTTAATATTTGAAAGAAATACTACTGTAAGTATGTTTTGCTGCAAAAATGTTTAATAAATGGCAGAGATATTTGGTTAGTTGTGTGTGAGAAAAAAGTAGAAAAAAATTTTTAGTTTGGGTGTTTTTTTTTTCCAGAGAAAGTTGTTCATATTCAATAAAAGTAACTAAACACAGTCACATTTAAATTTAATCCAGTAGTCATCTGCTGAAGCATCCTATGTTTAAAAACCAAAGCCCTGTATTCCCCTCCTCAATATAGTTTAATTTTTATTTATTTTTATTTTTTACAAAAGTAGGCCATGCTTAGTGCCCTGTAACAGTGGTGGACACCCTGTCATTCTACGCTCAAGTGCTTTCCAGGAAACCAAGGCTAAATAAATTAGAGGATGGAACTGCACTGCAGTTGCAATTACTTTATTTTACAGGTCTACCAAGTGATCTAAGGATAGTCCCTTAGGAAATTACTTCCAGTCGTCTCTGGCTTGCTCATTAGGGATAAATTCATACATTTAAAATCTATATCCTAAATTTATATATTTCTGTAAAGCTGCTTTGGGACAATGACCGTTGTTAAAAGTGCTATACAAATTAAACAGAATTGAACTGAATTGAACTTACAGCTGACTAACCTACACTTCAACATTCTTAAACCCTCGATTCTTCAGCTTTCAGCCAAAACTTTCAGCCATCCAAACATGCAATACGTTAAAACATGTTAATTTCATTTTCAAACCCAAAAATAAAACTTTTCAAACATTTATACATTCTGACTACATAACACATGATCATTCACAAACTATGATTTTTTTAAAGCAGACCCAAAGCCCAGCTAAGTAAGTTAGATCACATCTCATCCATCTCTGGGGATAAACAGTAGTTGACTTTTTTGCTGTCCAGCAACAACTCTTAGGGTGCTTAGGATTCTGCATTGTTCTCAGTGCTGGTTCCCAGGGCAGGGTGGGGGAAGAGAAGGAGGGGGTCTTGGGGGTGCTCGTGACGGTGGGGGTTTGTGGGGTGATTGCACTGGTGGGGGTCTGGGTGGTGAGCGGGATGGTCGGTTGGGAGGTGCTGAGGTGGAGGGGTGTATCAGGGGTCGGTACTCTGCTGGCGGTGGTGGAGGTGGAGGAGGGCTACGCGGTGGAGCCCTGACTGCCTCGTCTTTCACCCGCGTAAAGTTGATGCATCGGCCCTGCAGGCACACAGCAGATGGCAGGATAAGTGACAGTTAAGAGCTGAAGCTACCCTCGTTGTCATGTTTTTGCTTTACCATCCAGGTCTGTTTATTACTTAGCAAAGATGTCCCATTGACCCATTGCCATTACTTTATTTACTTTCACTATGTTTCATGCTTGAAGATCCTCTTAAGCCCCCCACCCCCCCCCCCCCACCCCCCCCTAGGAGTCTGTAAAGCATAGATAAAGAGTTCTGTGAATTTCTAATTTTGTTATAGTGGTGGAAAGCACAACCCACCATTATCAAAGTTATTATGCCTTTAAATAATGTTTGTCAATTAATTGACAATATTAATTATTGTCAATTTGAATAAAAATGGGTTCTGTGGGTGCACCGTTCCAATAAACAGCCAAAATATTATTGTACACATTTAAATAATGCCTTTTTTTTTTCTTTTTTTAAAAAATTTAAATAAATAGTGCCTAATCATTTTGAATAGTAAAATAAGTTTCTACTAAGGGGGTTCATAAAAAAAAAAAAAAAAATGATTTTCTTTAACAGTTGAAGGGATCTTTTTTAAGTGCAGAAGTGTGTGAGTACACATTAAAGATTAGGTTAATTACATGTACTAAAATCACCTCTTTGTTTCATATTTATACATGCCATTTTAGAAAAATAATTGTATCTAGAGTAATTTCAAGTAAAAATAATCTAACCATGATAATTTCTAATTATGATGATTAAAAATGATTTTTGTTGGCTAAACAAACTGAGCCAAACAAGTTTCATCCTGGAAAAGTCATTCCTGCACTGCTCTCGATTAAAAAAATGTAAAACACAAAAAGAGAATAAGGGTTAAAAAGATGTTATGTAGGTCATGGGTAATAGTACTCCGATATCTACAGAGGCAGTGGAAATGTCTTGCAGAATAAAAGAGTCTTAATCTCAGGGTGCTATGTGTCTTTGCCCAGACGATGACCCCGAAATAAGCCTTCACACACACAGAAGACTTCACACACTCAAAATCTCAGCTGTCCACCATCATTCTGTCCCTAAAATCATGGGGGTGGGGTTTTAGGGGTTGCAGCATTGCACTTTGGGAAGAATGGTTAGCAGTGAAAAAACCCATCCTCCAAAAGCTTTGGGAAATAAAACCTGCATTCTTACAAGAAAAGTGATTCATCACTGTCAGGAAGGCTGAAAGTTCAGAAGCCATTGTCAGTAAGTCAAGAAGGGTTTTAGCTTAAGGTCAAAGCAAAGAAAAAGGTATTCAGAGTGTACTTTACGCATCATTTATTATGAAAAATAAAACGTTCCACAATGTTGGACTCGCAGACTGCTGACAGTGGAACAACTTCCTTCTTTGTCAGAGTACAAGACTCTAAAGAGACCAATCTGCAATTACTTTTTTTAAAAGAAAAATTATTATAAACCACATGAATAAAGCCATTATATGGCTATTAACATGACATTTTCTATAAGTTTGTAATATGCTTGTTATCTAAAATGCCATACTAAAGAATGAAAATAAAATCAACAAATGTATGTATTCACATATTCTCTATTAATGTCAATAAATGATATCTGTATCTGTATATAAGGTCTATCTTGGTAAATGATAAAGGCTGTGGAATACATCCTAATCAATCAGATACACTTAATATAATAAGGCTGGTGCTGGTGCTGATGCTCTATTGGTTAACGGGAACAAAAAGCACAATGCTAGCTGATGAATATTTGTCCAGTGTTGAATCCAAAAACAGGGTCAGAATCTCCTTTAAATCCATTTGAATTACTTTCACTTGAGTGGCAATGAGAGCAGCCGTCAGGGAGGTGCCACTTTCTGCCATGCTGTTTGATTGCTCATCAGACAAACAGATGGAGAGATTAAAGGCCACGAGCCAGACCATGACAGCGAGAGATTCCCTCTTTTGTTCCAGGTCACTATAGCACCGGATCAAGGCTAGGGTAAGCGGCCAAAAGCATCACTTTTCTTATGGGCCGTAGCGACGAGGACACATTCATGAAATGCTGGGTAATTCACATTACCTCAGTACACACAGCCAGTCACTCCTTACAGCTAATGACAGGAATGAAAGGGCTTCATCTCAGCATTGAGTGTAAAAATATGCACTGATATTTATCTGTCTAGCATCACACAACAAGATGTCAGGTCACATGCATCTCTTTAGAAATACAGTTTTATACAATCACCAGCACATTAAGAGTGATGTGTACAAAATTCACAAGTCATTACATTGCTTAGTTCAGCTGAAGCTCAGACGTATTTCTCCGATCTGGCGTGCGCATGCAGAAGTCATTGATTACAAATCAGTACTGTCACAATATGGTCCGGGTTTGTGTACAGCAATGCACCAGGTGGCTGGTGGTAAATGTGTTGTTCTGACACGTCTTTTTAGAGACTGCTGTAGAACTGTTGCCATAGCTTGAAGCCTGCTGGGGGACATCCATAGTAGTTAAAACACCATATGGGCCGATTTCTCTCCATTTCCCCTACCCCCTTGCTCTTCCTCTTTCTCCCTTCTTCCTTCCACACATCTGCACAGCATTCAGGAGGCTCCATTCTCATTCGGCCCATATGCTCACTCCGGTGTGGGGCTGTTGCTCTGCTGCTTGCCAAATTGTCCCATTCACCACACATGACTGCTAGAATGATGGCTTCAGCCTCCCAGCTAGGCACCCATGAATTAATCCCCATCACCCCAATGCCCACCCCCAATTGTGGTCAAGCACAATAAAATTCAAACCCGACCCTGCTCACTTGCCTCATGTCACATTAGACGGTTTGGTTTAATAAGCTGTTAAATCAGACCACCAAGTGTTTGTTTGAGGATGCTCTGGCTCTGACCGAGATCCTTATGGACAAAAAAAACAGGCTGAGCAGCCTGAGAGGAATAACAGTTCAAAGTCACATGTTTTCCATCCTCACTTGTAAATGATGTTAACTGGGAAACCCTGCTAGCCAGAGTGGGCCATTTTTCCTTTAAATACCAGTAGGTCATTACCAAAGAACAACCCCCCCCCCCCCCCCCCCCCTTTCTTCTATGAATTTGCTTTGTCTTAGCAGTAACTAGGCAGATCCCGACCATGCAAGGTTACCCACTTTCAACCGGAATGGCCTTGTAATCCAGACAGACAAAGGATTCAACAAAAAAACTTTCAGTGACAAGAAGTCCTTTCTTCAGAGAGTAATAAAACAAACCTGTCACCTTTGCATCACAATGTATGCGCTGAAGCTTTTACATAATGAGTTTAACCTAAATGGCCTCTGTGTTATATATTAGCTATAGGTTAATGTTGGGTATTAATATTAACCAAATGCCTTTTATCTTCTCTCCTTTCTTGCCTTTTTCTAAAGCAAACAAACAAACATACAAACAACCCCACAAATGATCAAATCAACTGATATAGATGTGTATAATGTAGTATAATCAGGTTTTATTTTAATTTAAAAATAATCAGTTTCCATCCATCCATCTTCTATACCACTTATCCTTTTCAGGGTCACGGGGAAACCTGGAGCCTATCCCAGGGAGCATCGGGCACAAGGGGGGGTACACCCTGGAAAGGGTTCCAATCCATCGCAGGGCACAATAATCAGTTTATCATTTTTTATTTTATTCTTTTTTTTAAATATACTTTATTGAGCTAGCCTCACTAGAATCACCACAGTACTGCAGCAGGTTTTTCAATTGCACATTTGAAATGAAAGTAAAATAGCAAATATTAAGAACTGTATGATTGTACCCCAACTCAGGATGCTCAGCCACCCAACTTTACAACTTCGGACTGGATAACTAGCCAGAAAATCCTCGCCGTTGTTTTTTTTTTTTTTTACATGTGTAGAAAAAAGCAAAAACTTCTATATATACCTTTGTTTTCTTCAAATCAGAATTTAGGTACCAGTATTTATATAATACAAGTTTGTATATACAAGTATACGGTATAATTTATAATTATTTGTATAATTATTCATTTAATCTAAAATTATTCTTATAATCTAAGTTATTATCTTAATTAGCATTATCTTAATTCATTTTTTATGTGCCGTATTATGGTGTCCTATGATAGTCAACATGACCAACTTCATACTTACATGAAAAGCATGAAAAGTTCATACAGGCTCAAACTCTCAAGCCATTTGATGTGAGAGATGAAAAAGTATTTTTAGAAAGTGAAAGAGAAGTCCCCATTTATATTCCATTAAGTAATACATTTTTGGCTGTTTCACAGTTAATACCTTAACACACAATTTTGGTTACTATATTGCTTAAATTAAAGAAGAAGGCAGAAGATGAATAGCTGAAGAGACATCAGCAAGTGAAGGAGATTTAGTAAAACAGTGAGTGTGTCAGAGTACGTGAACAGAAAGACTGCAGGAAGTTTGGGATTGTATTCACTGTGGTATGTGCTCTCTGTGCCAGGGCAGCTCATGGGACATTGTCCTGCAGGTGGGCATGAAACACACGGCTTACTGTGGACATGCTCAAACCAGCCTGAATGCTACAGCTGTTATCAGCCAAACCCTATTCTTTAGTGAATCTGCTGCCTTTCCCAACGCTTCTCAAAGCTTCTGCTCAGTATATAGAGCAGCTGGGCACTGGCCCTGCCTCACACAAGCAGCCTATTCTGCAGCACAGCTCAATAAGACTAAATCCATGAGACCATCCACAGTGAGATTGGAGCAATAGTTTGGCCATCTCAATAGAGTCGGACTGTATGGTCTTCATTGCTCCGACCGACATGAAAGATGCCTTTCATAGCCCTGCAGATGTGTTGCTATGATACGGTCTGCTGTGGCAGAATAACGCAACGTGTCGCAGAGGATCTCACACACTGAAAAATGTCTCGTCACAGAAATAGGATGGTAATGGACTTGAAGAAGAGGCTGCACTGAAACAAATCTGCTTCGTGTGAAAGGAAAAAACTTCTAGCTTAGCGTTTAAGGTGCAGAGTGTTTCACTGCGTTTTCAGTGTGCAGGTTAGTGATGGAGTCACTTTAATCTACGAAACTGCTACAGTGAACAACGCAAATGCTGTATGCAACGACCCGCATATGTCTTAAGTGCTACAATGACAAATACTCATGATTTTTGGTAGTGCAAATTTTACATTTCTAAAAGTACTTCAGCTGAGCAGCTACACACAGCAGAGAGCCAGATTAAATTTTAGCCCAATGATGTTAGGTGCTTATTTTTACACACAAATTCACACACCAAATCCAACCAATACAGAATTCACAGAGAATGAAATCATGCACTTCAATAATTATATGTTAGTGAACACAAAAGAAAGAAAAACACAGTCTCTGTGTAAACGCTAAAATCTCACCTTATAAGGCAAAGAGACATGCCAATTCTGGGCACTGAAGCCAGATAAAACTACATTCCATAGATGGAGACGGTGGTATTTGGTCATACATTTCACTCAGACACAGCTTGCTACAGCAAATACATGAAGTAATGTTTTGGATGGATTAATATATTATTTCTACCTGATCTCCAGGCTGGGGCCTCATGAGGGACACTTGGTCATATCCACGGCAGAGCAGAGCCCACAGAGCATCCAGTTTCCCCTGAGTAGGGCAGACAGAAACAAAAACACTCAGAGATCACCATAAGCCCATACTTTATGAAACACTGGCTTTAAATATAAAGTCTTACAAATGTGAAAAACTGATGTGCAAATCAATATGATTTAAAGGAATAAACCATGACGGCCATATCACACCATCCTGTCATGGATATTTTCCTACAAGGGCACATCCTGAAGTGTTTTATTATTCTTACACCACATCAATGTGCCAACTATTACAATTTTCATTCTTTTTATTCATTCACATCAGACATTTTATCCATTTATAGTCACATTTAATGTTGTGGAACAAGTTAGTTACTGTAATCGCTTACATTGTATCTGCTGCAGTGATACATGAAGTTTCTACATTTCTGAATAAATATGACCTAGAACTATCAGATTTTCACACAAGTCCTAAAAGTAGTTAAAGGGAACCCAATTAAACAAATGAGACAAAAATATTATACGTGGTCATTTATTTACTGAGGAAAATGATCCAATATTACATATCTGTGAGCAGCAAAAGTATGTGAAACTCTAGGATTAGCAGTTAATTTTAAGATAAAATTAGAGTCAGGTGTTTTCAACCAATGGGATGACATTTTTTTTTGGTTTGTGGAAGTGCATCATGGTACAAACAAAGGAGATTTCTGAGGACCTCAAAAAGAGTTGTTAATGCTCATCAAGTTGGAAAAGGTTACAAAATAATCTCTAAAGAGTTTGGACTCCACCAATCCACAGTCAAACAGATTGTGCATAAATAGAGGAAATTCAAAACCATTGATTCCTTCCCCAGCAGTAAGGACCATCAAAGATCACTCCAAGAACAAGACATGTAATAGTCCACGAGGTCACAAAGGAGCCAGCGTAACTTCTAAGCAACTAAAGGTCTCGCTCTCTCTCACACGTTGGCTAATATTAATGTTCCTGAGTCCACTATCAGGAGAACACTGCATAAAAATGGTGTGCATGGCAGGTTTGCAAGGAGAAAGCCACTGCTCTCCAGAAAGAACATTGCCACACTTCTGCAGTTCAAAGTTAATGTGGACAGGAGCCATTATTGGAAAAATGTAGCTTTAAAGTTTACCTTTAAATGAGAAGTGATATGTTTGGAGAAAGGAAAACACTGAATTCCAGCATAAGAACCGTTTACCAAACCCTTTTGGTTAGGTAAATGGTCTGCTATATAGCACTTTTTACTAACCTTTGCAGTTCTACAAAGCACTTTACACAGTGTCTCATTCACCCATTCACACAACAATGGTAGCAGAGCTGCCATGCAAGGTGCTAGCTTGCTATCGGGAGCCCAAGGACAATTCGGCATGTAGAGTCATGTGGGCCAGGAATCGAAGCGCCAACCCTACAATTAGTGGATAACCCACTCTACCACCTGAGCCACAGCCGCTCAAATGGTTTGGGCCTGTTTTGCTGCATCTGGGCCAGGATGGCTTGCCATCATTGATGGAACAATAAATTCTGAAGAATACCAGTGAATTCTAAAATAAAATGTCAGGACATCTGTCCATGAACTGAATCTCAAGAGAAATTGGGTCATGCAGCAAGACAACGACCCTATCACACAAATTATTCTACCAACTAATGATTAAAGAAGAATAAAGTTAACGTTAATAAGAAAAAAATACAACTTGTCACATTATTGAGAAATTACTAAGAAATCTTAAAATAAAATCTCTATCCGAAAGGCTCTGCCATGGTGGAAAACTTACTGACCATTACAAAATGCTGACACCCGAGACTCCTTGCATTAATGCTAAATAATCTTCTCCTTACACAAAGCTTTACTATATCAGTGATAAGACATTATTTTGTTAAATAACAACACATTTTTTTATCCATTCATGATTGCACTTAAATTATGTGGAGTGTACTGCACACAGGTCCTTGTAAATAAGCTGATACTACAGAAACAATAATGTATTAGAACAAACACTACAACCGTGATTTGTCACACTGTGGTATAATGTAGTGTAATAGTTGGCTAATTTTTAGACAAAAAGACATGTGCATGAATCTATAGCAAAATTCCTGTGGAGAAACTCAGTACCTTAATGGGAGTGTACCACCTCCTCTGTTGCGAATGCCTGTGTCCTGTCGACCTCCTCGGTTTGGGCTCATAAGGCTCAAACTCCTGCTCAGGCATCTTCACCACTGCATTCTTGGGTTTCTCCAGCTTAGCGCCTTCCTCTGTAGAGCCTTTCTCCCCCCAGCGCACCTAACAAGCAGAAGCAAAACAATCCTCATGAACAAAAAAGGAACCTAAAAATCCTTACGTTTGTGTATTTGTAATTATACACCTTCTATTAATTATTTTATAATGCACCAGTACAAACACAATAAACACAAATGTACCCAAAATTATTAAGCAGAAGGCATATTAGTAACAATACATTTTCCTATGAGCTTTCTATGGCTCACTTGTCACATTTATCCTAAACGTTGTTATAAACATTGTAATAATAATAATAATAACAACAGCAACAATAATAATAATGTTCAAATAGCATAATTTTCAAATTCAAGGTTGCTTTACAAAATCCATATATCCTGATATACAATCAAAATAAGTTATTTATAAAACACAAAGGCAAAAATCTTACCTCCATTCTTTTAATGCCTCCAACTCCTCTGCCCCCATAGTAAGAGGCATTAACTGTAGGCCACTTCTTCTTTGGCATACCATTCTCATCATCAGACTCCTGAACACACACAATAATTTATTTCATTAAAAGATTTAAACCTGAGTCACAGGGTGCACAAAGCCTAAAACCTTTTCGAGATTCATTCTTAGTCTACAAAATAAACACAAAAACACAGCTGAACAGTGCAAGAGACACAAATAGCATCCTTATTGTTATTCCAAATCAAAGGGTTAACTTGCATCCATTAACCACCATCAGACAGAGGTCCTTGTTTATGGATTCAGTGTTAAGTGGCACAGATGCACACTCTAAGGCTACTCCCACAAAGCTCTCTTATTTCACATCAGCATTGGTGGCTGCTCGCCGCTGACCTCTGGGAACAAAACGAGCACAAGAGGACCATTCTGCATGTTCTGCTGCACGGTGCCTGAGTACTCTATCATGCTGGAGGTCTAGTCTCTCTTCTTATAGTCGCTCACTTGTACTGCTGCAGTACTAGCACATATGTCAGTGTCACTGACACTAAACAAGTCAGTCTGGTGTAAGCCAGTGAAGCTTCATGAAGACATTTTATAGTTATGATAAAAGCTTTAATCAGACCAGTCTTATATTATACTGTAGACATAAAAAGTTTAATTCACATGTATGGAGGCTTAGGGGAGCTGGTTTTGCTATGGATGATGCCAATGTGATAAAATTCCACACTGTTTTACAGACAAATGGATGCCCCATTCAAGGCAATAGTTATCTGCAGTGAACACACATTTAATCGTGTCTTAGTTTAGAGGTTTTACTCTATCTTGTATCTTTGCCACAAAAGAATAAGCAAATATACTTATATCATGTTGATGTGAATATTGACAATCAATACTAAAAACCCAATTATAGTCACTTGAATATATCCATTAGGACAGAAATTAACGCAGTATGTCCAAAACTTGTATTAATTACATTTTCTTAATAACAATGTTGAGAATCTCATAAAAGAAACAATATTACTGTCATACTGTAGGCATGTCCTAAAGCCATTTAACCCTGCATCCACATATTTAAAACTGAGACATAAATGAATACAGTACAGTTTAAATTAACACTGCAGGTCAGTGAATCTGCTGTGGTGATTGTGATACATGTGAGGATCTCATGAGCCTACATTTCCATGGCATTGAGATGACACAATACCACTTCTGATCCAATATTGTTTTCTTTAAAACAACTAAGCTTTAAAACGTTTTGTTTTTTTTTTTTTTTTTTAACTGTAGCACTTCACAATGAAACAATTTCACACAAAAATCACATTGTAAATATAATAAAGACAATAAAAATCCATCCATCCAACCATTTTCTGTACCGCTTATCCTGCACAGGGTTGTGGGGAACATGGAGCCTATTCCAGGAGAATCTGGGCACAAGGCGGGGGACACCCTGGACGGGGTGCCAACCCATCACAAGTCACAATCACATACACACACACACCAATTCACACACTACGGACAATTTACAAATACCAATCAGCCTACAACGTATGTCTTTGGACTGGGGAGGAAACCAGAGTACATGGAGGAAAGCCCTGATGCACGGAGAGAAAATGCAAGCTCCGCACACACAGGGCAGAGGAGGGAATTGAGCCCCCAACCCTGGAGGTGCGAAGCAAACATGCTAACAACTAAGCCACTGTGCCCCCCCACAATAAAAATCATCCGTAACAAAAGAAAAAACAGTCAAGTATCTTTATATGTAAATATTTTCAATTCCATAAATACATTTCTTTTCCAATTCCAATTCCAATCTGTGGAATTTGTTACAGGATCTGATATCAGATCGGTTACCGATATCATCTCGGTGCTATCTCTAATGACTATACAGCCTTTTCCAAGCATATGGACACTTTTAAAAAAATAATAACAAATGTAATACAGAACACAAAAAGTAGAGACCGCTGAACTTACAGGCTCAGGAGGTGGTGGAGGAGGTGGCTCTTTAATGACCTGTTTACAATACATAATTAAATTTTATCAAATGTAATACAGATAATATTACAAAAAGCAATTACAACAACCTCTAATAGGTAAATACTCACCACAGTACAGCACAGAGGCCAGAACCACCACATCAGCAGCAGTCCCACGAGCAGGAAGAGCACCAGTAATGAAATGAGGAGTATGGTGCCATCAAACTGCACTCAAACAATCACATCGATACATTATATCATTTCCACATCAGCCATGTCAGCAAAAACCAAGCCACAGTACACAGTAGAAAAGATTGAAGGAAGAACTTATCAGAAGTTAAGAGGCCTAAAAGGAACTATCACAGATCAGAATGTGAACTTACTTGATAAAAAACAGACTCCTCTGATGAAAGAAAGCAGAGGAGACCTCACAAAAGTATTGAGAAAAGAGAAGGAAAGGAAAACAAGAAAATGTATAAGAAAACAAAAAAGGGTCATAGCAGATACTAAAAGGAAGTCAGAGAAACAAAAACAACATTATTGACTGTGCCTATAAGCTACTCTTTTTGCATTGACCTTTTTTCTCTCAACAGTAATTCAACTGAATTTTAATTGTGGAGCACTTTTACCAATAAACACCCTTAATAAGAAAGCCAGAGGCATCAGTGCCAAGAAAGCAAAACATGAGTGAGAAACCTTCACCATCGTTTATAGTTGTTCAGTTGTAGAACAGTAAAGTCAAACAATAATACGTAAAAGGACTTTCAGTGAGAGCATATTGTGAATAACTGTCCTGGGTTAAGCACAAAACAGTTTTTATAATTACACAGCAGTTCGTACAATGCAAAAAATAATATCGTAACAAATTAAAATATTTTCAATATGGGGAAATTTATCTACATTTCTTATTATGAGATTATTTTCAATCAAATATAAGATTGTTTTTAGATGCTTTTACTCATTTCACGCTTTTTATTTGCAGATAATTTTGCTTCACTCTAGAAATTAATGCTTAAATGTATAAAATTATCTTCTAATAGAACAAGTCTATTTCAAGCTTGAAATATTAGAAGGAAATGTTCAGAAATTGGATTAATATTCATATAATTGGTATAAATTTATATTTATTGTTGGTATAAATTGTATAATAGGAAATACTAGACCAATTTAATGATATTCAATATATTTATATTTTATATATAAGATGCATTTTTTTTTTAGCTTTTCCACTCATAACATGTTTTGTGAATTGTGAAGTACAAATATTTATTTTTGATAAGAGGAATCTGGTGTATCAGTTATGTACCACACACACTGATATACTTACACATTCAGTAGTGGTGATGTGCACTGAACTAGTGATGTAAGACAAGCCCTCATTCATGCTGACTTGAAGATATATCACCCTGCATCAGAGCACAAACACAAACTTTGAGCCACATTAAATCAGCACATTCCTCCAGTGGCCTGTATGAGCTTGTCTCAGTTTTCTTTCATCAGAGCTTGGCCCTGACAGAGTGGACTACAAAGCTGGATAAGACTGTATGTTTACAGTTCTATAAAAAAAAAATCCTAAAAGCTGCTTCAATTACTTCCACTGCACTTTTCTGTGTATGCTGTGTATCAGTTTTCAGCATCGGAATGCTGGGAGAATGTAGAAATGGTCATTAGACTGGCCAGAGCCATTTGGACATCAGATTTCCCCAGAACGTTACCATGAGGTTTAGATGTCAGATCAGGAAAGATGGGAAGATAGGTGGGTAGAAATTCTAAACTACAATGAAAAGTGGGATTACAGAAAAGTGGGTGGCAGTAACAGACAGAATAAGGAGGAAAGGAAGGGAAAAGCAAGACATTTTCTTTGTCTTTGTCTTACAGTTCCTCCTTAAAAACCCAGAAGTCATTATCACAACAGCAGGAGCACACCCATGCATTTGGTCATTATGTAAGATAAATTCCTGCATATTTCTCAAGTTCAACTTTAGTTAGCAAATGGGAAAGAACCCAAGTTTTTCAAATTACATTTGCTACTTTTGTTACAGGTTATGGATTAATCATTCACAGTTTATTGATACTGAAAATAATTAAATAAATGTATTACATTAAATAATAATTTCTACTGTAGTTCAATACATGAGGTGTATTTACCGTGATATATTTTTTATTCAGATAGAACAATAATATTTTAATAACAGACATGTAGTATTATAAAACAAATAAGCAGCCAATATTGCATATTCACTATAAAAAAATATCTACATAAAATATCTAGCATACAGCTTCCCCATTACAGAGGTTTCAAGGTAAAATTCCTTCCTAAGTTTTTCATAACTGCTTAAAATAGGCGCAGAGAGGATTGTGTTACAAAACCTAAATGTCCACCATCCTGACTATAATTGTAAAATGCAACATCATACAATTACCTTTTAACAAAGCAGTATTAAAAATACGTATTTTCCATCTAATAAAGTTATTATCTTAAACCGAATAGCTGGGAGAATGAGTGGACCTAATCACTGATTCACAGCATACTATATTTTACATTATTACAGTAATATATGGTATATTGCTCATGATGACAGTGGGAATAAGAGCTGCACGTAAGTGAGAAGACAAATATTGAATTGTCAGAGAAGGCAATAATTACTAATAATTCATGGGAATTTGTGCATGTGACTATTTAATGTAATGTATTAAAAAAGAATCAGTAGCAGCAGATAAAACGTAGTCCAGTTCTAAGGTTAAACCACAGACAAGGCAAAACAGGACCAGGACATGCTTTGACAAGTCTGACAGCACACACTTTTAAATGTAGGAAAAAAACCTGACAGAAGCACAATATGTTCTAGAGGAGTACACATTCACATAAACCCCACATTGCCCATTCTAAAGTTGTTTAACCCCATTTTCTCCCAATTTTCCCACCCATTAACTAGCTCTCGCTAATCATGCAACAGCTACCAGCCAGGAAGGGTGAAGGCTAACATGCTTCCTCTGAGACATATGAAGCCTTGAGCTGACACAGTGGAGGAAAGTGCTAACTGCTCTGTCCCATATACATGAGCTCACAGGCACCAATAACAGCCGTCACTAGTGTGGTTCTGACTGACAAGGGGTATGTCCAAATTCATGTACTTTTGCATTATTCTATGCCATTTTGTAGTATAAATAGTGCGAGTAGTGTGTTCACACTGAAAATTCCAAATAGAAAAAGTACACTTTAAATATCTGGATGATATGCTTAGTTAACCAAAAAAATTAAGTGTGGAATGGTGGACACTTCATGCACTCAACTGTCCTAGCTTTAATTTTGTAGCATAGGGGGAGGGGCTATCAGACTCCGACGTTGAATGAAAAAATAACCTTATAAAATTCATACACTACATGGCTGAGTACATAGTGTATAAGTGCATAGTGTAAAAGTGCATAGAGCGTCATTTGGGACACAAATAAGACTTTCTTTGACTCTTTATTGGAGTACTCTTGGACACAGGTAAACGTGGCACACATAACATGGATTATAACTCATAATCTCTCTACGATAGGGCAAACAATTTTTTGGTGTGTCACTTCTAATACTTGATGTTTATTGAAGAATGAGATGTTTTCAGTAAAAGAAAGAGGACTATTTGTGAGATGATGAGAAGATGAGACACTAATTGCCCATTCTTATGGATAAGAAAGCTGTCACTCTGCCCCTCTGGCCTCCTATTATGACAGCTCTCTTAAAAATGGAAGTTCACCCCACATGAGACATGCTTCCATGTTTGTCTCCATCATGGGCATTAAAGTTTGAGCCTGGTGAAAATATCCACAGCTTTCTCTTCTGGGGCAATCCTTCTACCGTATACACAAAGAAGAAGGAGACTGGGCTGTCAATAAGTTACTGTAGGGGTTTCACCCTCACATCTTGCTCTCTCTCTCTGTTTCTCTTCCATTGCCTGCTTCTGTGTGGAAGGCCTACTTAATCCCCTGATAGCCCCTTGGCAGGGGGAGCAGGAGAAGAATGAACGGGGGTCCAGTGACAGAGCCATCTCACTCTCCATCAATCAGGCAGTGGCTGGCCCTTTTTAAACACATCTTCCAAGAGCCTCAGTCATCATGCATTTGGGTGACAGCAGTGACAACTTTATCTTATAAGACATGGCTCCAATAGAACTGAAGGGTGGGTGACAGGCAGTTTGTGCCCTAAAATCATCTTCTCCCCCACCTCTCTCCCATCTTCTCTCCAAACATAACAAACATCTCATATGGCCATCCACAAATCTGTTAATAATACTGGCATACATTACATTTGACATACTGCTTAATTTATCAAGTGAAAATAACTGTGCTGTACCTGACCAATCTGTATTTAATGCATGTTTTATTACTAGCATGGCCATTATCATGAGCCTTTGTTATCTCATGATAACAGTGTTCTATAAAAGTACTCAAAAGATAAAGTAGATATTTAAAGAAATGTGAGTAGAGATAAAGATCAGGCAAACTTTAAGGTAACCTAAATCTACAATTACATTTACTTATGTGCATTTATTTACATAAATAATGAAAAAGTGTTCTTTTAAGTTGGCCAAATAGCTTCATTTCAGTCAAGTATGGACAAAATAAGTCATGCTTTGTGAGATAAAAACAGATTGGGCCATGCTCATAGCATCCATGAAGCGTGAGCTGGTCATAACCATGATAACAATAGATAATCTAGGTTATTGGGGAGGGGGCAAATAAAAACATCTAGTGAGTAACAGTTCTGCAGGCAGAAATGCCTTGTTAATGAGCGTGGCCAGAGGAGAATGGCCAGACTGGTTCAAGCAGACAGGAAGGCTACTGTAACTCAAATGACCACTCTTTACAACAATGGAGCAGAAAAACATTGCAAAATGCACAACATATGGAATCTTGAGGCAGATGGGGTACAACAGCAGAAGACCACATTGGGTACTAATCCTATTAGCCAGGAAGAGGGATCTGAGTCTATATTGGGTGCAGGGTCCCCGAAACTGTACAGGTGAAGACTGGAAAAAGACTAGGCAAAAAAAAAAATTTCCACTCTTCAAATGTCTAGTCAACTGACCAGACAATGAGATCACATTTTTTCCCATTCTGATGTTTGTTGTCAAAATAAAGCGAAGGTGTACATGTGTTCCTAATAACGCGGCTGGTGAGTGTATGTGCTGATTTTTTGTGACTTAATATTCTACTATGCAACAAAGGTGTCTGGATAAATGTATCATAATAAAGGTAGCCATTTGGTTTGAAATATACTGAGTTACAAGATAAAGCATAACCCTTTCACACTCCAGTACAGTAGAAATATTACCAAAATATTACAGTACCCCTGTCAGCAAGCATGTTTGCTCTAGAAGACATGATATAGTCCTGGCAATCACATCCACGAAGCGGACTTGTGCTAATGACTCTGAACACTCAGTCAGTCAGCAGACTCAGAATACATATCGACCATGTCTATAAAACATTGAGCCAAATTGCATTAGGAAATTACAGAATGTTAAAGAAAGCTGATTATAACTCACAATATATTAGTAAATTATAGTCGTTATTCAGCATTACTGCAATTCTTCTGGTTCAGTCTATTTACGTATTTACCACTACTTACAACAAGCTACTTCTATGGTTGACTGAATGTGAGTACAGTCAGGGAGTACCAACTATCTGTATGTACAAACATTCCAATAAGGCCTATAGTGGCTGTTTGCAAGAACCTAGCTGCCTTCCAGGCTACCAAATAAGACAACAGCAAAAATGCCATCAGACGGTTTAACCTGCCATCAGAGCAAGGAGGTGGTCGCAAAGAGCAAAAATGCTGTGGTCACAACAGTCATTGTTTTGTTTAATAAACCAAAATTTTTTATTGTTTGGCTTCAATAAATTAAGTTTGAACCACTTATGAACCACATTTGCACCACATTTGGGTTAATATTAATTGAAAGAACTAAAAATATGGCGTAAACAAGTGTGCACTGCGGACAAATAACTATTTATATATGACCTATGTGGATTTAATCTACTTGGAGAATAAAGTCATGAAATATAATATATTATGATATAGATGATATAGATATAAATACACAGACCAAGTGTTAAGTTGCGTAGAAAAAGACCCCCTTTAGCATCAGGACCGTGGCTCTTTCTCCCCAGAAGATATGAATTGGTTCAAACAATCATAGAAATCTACTTTGACAAGAACAAGACATAAATTCCTCAAGGTGTCTAGAGCCAGCGGTGCTCAAAATTATGCAGCAAGCTTGAAGCATAGCATGCAGCTACTAGCAGCTCATTTGTTGTGAGAGAAGATTATGTGGATATGGGGCTTTATGTTTTGCTGGCTCTGTGTGCTCTAGGCTTATACACATATTCACTTCTTCTCAAATGAGAGAAGCCAATTACAGTTATCTCTCATCTCTTAGAGATGCTAATTAAGCATTCTGCACAACACGTCTGGTGTCTTACTGTGTTAGGATGCGTAAAGCTTGACTGATGTGAGGAATTTACACTGACATTGACCCAAATTTTTCAAGGGTAGTGATGTATTATGGCAAAGAAGGTAGTGATTGGCTTTGACACTTACTTTCCAACTTCATCTATAACTGGGGCTGGGCAAAGCAGAAGTGTGTCTTCGATGTTTACAGGCTTCTCATCTGTTTAAAAAAAAAAGAAAGAAAGAAAAAAAAAAGAAAAACAGTATGCACATTAGCTGGCAGTGCTGTCAATTAACCCTTAAGCTTCCATCACCCATCTGTAGGTCCAAATGCTGATTTTTATTTAATTTTATTTTATATAAACCAAATGGTATTTTTAGCACTGAAAATAAGCTGATTTTAATTGACCCCATTTACATCTGTAAATATAATTTGGAAATAATTGCAAAGTTACTCAAACTCACTGTTACTTACTCACTGTGACCGTGTCATTGACTCTGAAGCTGCACAAGACCTGATTGGTGTTTCTGGCATACAAAAATCCGTTGCCTCTCACAACCACTTGGAATGCCTCTGCAAGAAATATACACCAGGACGGTTTAAAATTACCATCAATGATGCTACTTACTTTACAAACATATACAGTGATTTATTTCTTAGACGGGAAATATGTAAACAGCGAGAAATGATCAAAAACTGTGATTATGTGACTACATCTGTGTATATAATAAAAATGGAAATAACTTTTTAGAAATTCATTGGCCTGTGTTTTACTGGCACTTTTACAATGCCAGTTCTTTATGACAAATGCCATATAGTGTGCAAGACCATGGGGAGCATGTTACCATTCCCACATATTTGTTCCATTTTTAACCTTTCAGAAACACTCTACTCAATGGGAAAGAGTGAGAGAGCATACTTTCCACTGGTATTAATGATAAAAGCCATGTAGTTCTCATATCTCTATTCACTATTTGAATGGGGAGGAGACTACGTTGGTGGCTGACAAAGCTGCCTGTCTGACCTTTGCACTGCCTCAGGCACTGCTGCAGCACTACTGACGGCTGCTAAGTAGCATATGTTAGGAAGAAAAACACCCCCAACTTAGTGGGTGTTATGGGACGCAGAGTGATCATAAGCTTATGTGTTTATGGCGAGGATTTAGAAAGCATGTTAAACATTGAAAAGTCTTACTCATTTCAAAGGAAATCCCCTCTATATCAGTGAGCATTCTTTCGACCTTTAAGATTTAACTGCAAAGTTCACTGAATAAAAAACTTCTGAGGACATGATTCCATCAGCGAGATGCAGCGGTAAGTAAATGTCAGGTGAATGCCACTGCTGTAAGACATAAACTTACATTATCTGTTGTTTCTTTCACCTTATTGGATAATATTTCCTTACTGGTATGTCAGAAAAAAAATGGAATAATGCATTTTAATCCATGTTTGTCACCACAATTAAACTACTTTAAAAATACACAATGTACTAGTAAGACTAGCTGCATTAATCCTAATGACATGTCTCTGCCTGGCTCTGCCTTTGCCTGGCTTTCCTCAGCACTTCCCGCCTAATTGGACATCTGTATGGCTGAAATAACCAACTCCTTTTAATTTCAGTGACTGCAGCATCTTTGTCCTTTTCTTCCCCTGTTACTGTCAGATGTGGTGTGTCAGGTTGTGACAGGGCAGCATGGGGGATAAAGGTCAGCACTGGGGAGTGCAGTGGATACTGCTTGGAGCAAAATGGTGAGCAGGGGCTGCTGACCCGCACCCACCAAACCATGCTGAGAAACTGATGGTTCCCATCCACACCTTAGTCCTTGACTGGCCAGGTCTCAATGGAGCCAAGGTGGCACGTACAAGAAGGGGCTTCAATCACTGCCAATGTGCGTTAGGGTGCTGAGGCAATGGCTGAGCAGTCATCAGTGCAAAAATCTCTGTCATGTCTCATATCAGACTGTGCTCTCATTGTGGCAAGAGATGGCAGTGTTCAGGCTGTGTGGCCTGGTCACTTCACATCAGCCTCACACACGAGATGGCTAATTATGGCACTGTCTATAATAGACTGAACAATACCTGTGTCATTAAATTACACCTTCCTGGTTTAAGACAATTCCTAGGGTACGAATTCACTGTTGGTTGATGCATCCTTTTCTGCATCATTATTTAATAATACAAGTCAGTGTGCAATGATTGAACTTAATAGGTGGTTATAAAGGAATATTAGCCCATAGTGGTTATCGCAAATGAATTTTCATGGCATCTGTATTAATTACTGGGCAATATGTTCCACTAATTATGACATTCATTGTCATTAAACATTTCCATTAAGGATTAAGTCATTCAATCATTGCATTAATAATGTAAATTTTTGTTTTGGAAGTCATTAATAAAAATGTTTAAAGATTCTGTAAAAAAAACAGATGATAAAATCTCTGTAATAACATAATCATATGTGATTAAGCTAACTGGAACAAATAAACACTAATTTAATATCTCTAATGATGACTCTACTATAATCTTATGGTTGAATAACAAAATAAATGTTTCATTTATCATTCTTCACTTGGCATCTCACATGGTGACAGAAATGATCTGTCACTGTTGTAGGAAATGATGAAGTAATATCAGAGAGCTCCTTTTTTTGTGTGTGTTTTCTTTTTTTTTTTGCCTGGTTGATTCGTCTTGGCCTAGACTGCCACATCTGATACATTGTCTGGGCTCTGTGCTTCTGAACGGCCAATCTCCTGCCCAGTCTTGCATTTAACGTTGAAATTCCCATTTGTTTAATTGGCGCAGTGGACAAGCCTCCACACTGAGCACTCGTGTGTAGAGTACACAGGATGGATGAGGCTTGACATGACCTTTTTAGCATGCACTTACTGCAGAAGAGCACACTTACAGCGTAGTCACTGTGGCAAAGCCGGCGAGCAGATTAGCACTGCTCAAGCATGATCAGTTTTCATTTTCTGAGCTGATGTACAGAGTAATCCTCAGTGGACACATTACACCACAACCAGCAAGTTAGTAAAGCGACACAAAAGTAATGCAATCTCACTTCTACATTCTAAATATTTAATCTGTATATATTTGTAAGTGCTCAAGAGTACTAATCCTGTAGCTATTGCATGAGCTTTAAACCTGTGGTTCTCAAAGTACGGCCCAGGGGTCCATGAAGAATAAAGTTTTTACTTTAGTAACAGTGGTGGTAATCACAAACCACCATTACCAAAGTTATAATAAATATAATAAAATGATATAAAATATATATAAATATAAATAAATATAAATATAATATAAAATATAATAAAATAATAAAATTATATTTATTATTCTTATTCTTGTAGTTAGTAAACTGTTTGCCTGGGATCCCTGGCTACAAAATGTTTGAAAACCCCTGTTCTAAACTGTCCAAAACAATTTTAATAATATACCATCCAGTAGACCTCTGCTGAAGTTCTTACCTCCAGCACACACACTTGATGGTTCTGCTGCTAAAATCTCAATGCACGATTTTTTGATTATCTAAAAAGAAACAAATAATCACATAGCTACACAATATGATAATGAATAATATCATGAAATAATAATAACATATAATAACATATGATATGAATAATCATATAGCTTTCACTTTGTTATAAAGTCACACTGAGACAATCACAGCAGAAAACTTACTGAATCGATCATTCCCCTCAGGGCATGGAAACCTCCGACAACAGGAAATACGTGCTCAATGGTGTCTGCAATGGTAGCCAACTAACACACAGTACAATATTATGTGAACTTATAAACAACCAATACTGAAGGTTTTAATGAACCTAGTGACAGATAGTTAGTTTATGTTATGTGTTGTAATTTTGTACCTGTGTTTGATTAAAGTCTTTCACTCCCACACAATAAACTATGGCTCCAAAAGATCTGGCCCTCTGTGCCTGCACACAGCCAGCCAACACTAAGTCCTAATAATGCATTTATGGTATACAGAATTAAGTAAATGAACAGAAAGGCCACCACTAGCTTGTTTACTTGCCTCTTGCTGTGCTGTGATGAACTGATTTGTATTTAACTCGCCATCTGTCAAAGCAATGATAACACTGGCTGTCCCTGTAAAGAAAATGTCACACAATGTTAGTTAAATTAGTTTAACCAATTTGGCTAAGTACAGTATTACTATGTACACTGTATCTTGGTGTGACACTTACCATAATTTCCATGATATATTTGTTCATTTGCCTGAAATTGCAAAGCATGGGTAGCAAAGCATTTAGCCGCAATATAGTCACGAAGTGACACATCAGGGTAGAACTTAAAGTGTAATAAGAAGCATGATATCATACCTTTTGTAATCCAAGATTCATAAAAGTGTCACCTCCTGGTACCACATTCTTTAACACACTCAGGCCTTTGATAATCTTATCCCTGTTTATTCGGAAAAGAAAATTAACTGTTGAGATTGTATACGTAGACAATTTATTTATGAGCTACACTGATTATTTAAACAAGAACTGTAAATTGAAGGGTATGGATGTCTTACCTATTTTCAGTTAGTCGCATGATGATAGATCCATGCGTAGAGAAGACAATGAAGGACATCCTTAGCATTGGGCTATAACAGGAATGCATGTGGTAAAAAAATAAAAATAAAAAAAAAATAAAATAAAAAAATTATCAAGAATATGGCACTAAAATATCACAGAAGAATTTACTATCTCAACAGAATATATCAACTAAAACAGAACAGGGATTACCTTGTGAATTTCTCTGCGAGATGTTCTACAAAGGAGTAGATCTCAATCCAGTGGTTTTTGACACTTCCAGATCTGCAGAAAAGCAAAGCATTAGAACAACCTGTTTGACGTTTACACTGTAATATGTCCACTGAGTTGCAATTATTAATAGTAATCAGTAATTATTATCTTTAATGGTCTGACTGAAGTAACTGCTGTGCAAAGAATGCAGATTACTAATTAATTACAGGCCCCAAAGCACTCCCAACAAGGTCTAATTGCCTTTGTGTCAGTTGATTTTGTCCCCTGTTAACAGGGAGCAGAACCCCCTCCTCATGTATCCAGTCAGTTGAATTGGAACAGATGGGAAGGGCCAAGTGTAACAGGTTGAGATGTAAAGTAGAGCTGGCTTTTACATCAACATCTTTTTACGCCTTCATCTCAGCGAAACTGAACGTGCATAATCTAAGACAACATAATGCCATAACATATGTCCTGATAGGAAGAAGGCACTGGACTCCTTTCATGCAGTTTGGTTTGCACATTGTTTTTAGCATTATTATCAATCTTGAACCCTCCAGCATCATTTTGTATTGTTAGTAATGGAGTAACTACCACAGATACTGGGAGAGACGCGCAAAGCAGAATTCTTGGTTCATAATGTTATAAATAATACAAAATTTTTAATTTTTTTTCCAGATGAACTTTTTTATGATACACAAAGGAAAAAAGAAACGTCATATGAATTTACCTCTAGAATGCATAAAATAAATCAACCATGTTAGATCAGTGGATACTTGAAAAATCAGATGCTTCTGACAATTTTTGATTTTGAAAATGGCAGAAAATAAATTTTTTAATTACTTTATGAAATGTATTCGTATGACTGCTATAATCTGTATAATAATCATTTACATAATATAAACCTGTCTAATATGAGAAATGGGTGTATACTTGAATTATAATTTGTGACTTCTGGTGACTTAAATACTACTCAGTATTACTGCAGGATTGCTGACTAAATTTACTTCAGTTAAACCAAATGAAATATGTGGAGATGTGTTGTCTCTTCAGTGCTCTTCTTTATTTCTAAAAATGCTTTACCTAAAATGTTTACAGCACTTTAATCTGCTGGGACTAACTGGACTGAAGTCTATGCATGCTCTAAAATTGGTGCAGAAAAAGAAGGTTAGGCTCATTTCTACTGTAAAGGAGCAAGTTAAAGCATGTTAAGCTATTCACAGCTCCCATGGGAGCAGGTACTGCAAATCGGTGTTCAAGATATAGTGTACGCTTAAAAAACACTAAGTCCTATAGATGCCAAGCAGTTGAGACCTGCACCATCCTGCACTGGGTGTTGGGTGGGGATGGGTGGAAGGAGGTGCTTATAGGTTAATAATAACAACCATAAAATGTAATATAGTACTAGAAAATTGCTTTTGGTGACATTGTGTATCATCAAATAAGTCCAATTTTTGTTCTTATTATATATCCATATGCAAATCTTTCTATTTACATGATGACATTAAATAAGAATAAAATAAAATAAAAAATAAATAAATAAAACAGAGGTTTGGGTTAGTTCTGAATCCATGTTATTCATATATTTTGATTCAAAGGTTTCTCATTGCAACATTTAACTGTAAAAACTTTTTAATATAAGATTTTACTCAATCATTTAGTAATGTTGCAGCTTGCAAAATTAAAAATTATCACTGCATGAAACAGAAATCCCTCTCAAAGCCCAGTCATAACAGGTAAAATGACCTTGATGGACGCTAAAGTTTTTCGACACTAAAGGTGTTGTTTTTTGTCATGTCCTATACTCCTCGCTTTTAAATATAAATAACAGCAATGCGTGCGGTTTAATAGGTTTCATAAACCTCGTGGTACAGTGTTACTTGACATGCGCGTCACATATATACCAGTCTAATGGGAACGCATGGACATTTCAGATTGGTGAATACTTGTCGAGCACCACTTACTTGTCGAGGACAAAATACAAGTCGAAGGCACCTTGACAAGAGTTCTCCTCCTCTTTAACATTAGCTTCGGCTTTTCCATATGGAAGTGTGAACATGGCCATTCCTAACAGAGCCACAGCCGAACCAAAGCTAAGCAGAGGGCGCGCCATCTTTCCCCAAACAACTCACTCAGTCCCATACAAAACAAGCGACAAAACGCATAATTCCTCAAAACAGAAATAAATCTTTCCCATCGAACATATTCCACCCAGATGACATCAAGTTTTCAGCGTGTTAAATGCTGCAGTGATCCGAGTGTCCGCTTCCAGACCATCATGCATCGCCCCTCCTCTAGTGAACACTCCGGACACAGAGAGTGCACTTTATCGGAGGAAGTGCTGTTCACCCAGACACTTCACCAAGCACTTCACAGACCTGCTGCGGGTTTAAACAAGATAGAACCTACACGCTACATTAAAGGCATGTTAACACAGCTGGGTAAATTATATAGAATATAAACGTTCTGCCAGTACAACTGAAAGGAAATGCTGAAAACAACTTGGCCAAGAATATCACTGGATACACTCAAGAATAGATAAGGCAGCATGGCAAATCTGTTCTCTCTCTCTCTTTCTCTCTCTCTCTCTCTCTCTCTCTGGGTGTGTGTGTGTGTGTGTGTGTGTGTGTAGTGTGTAGTGTTTTCGTCGTTTAAATGTCAGTTTCAAACAATCGAGATGCTGTATATTGATTTTCTGTCTCCATCCGCAAATGGACAGTAAGGAGACAAACACACACACACACACACACACACACACACACGCGCGCGCGCGCGCGTTTGTCTTACTATTCTGTACTAACCTCAGTAATGAAAGGAAGCCCTTTTTAGTTTTGTTGTTGATGTTTCTCCCTCAACACACACACACACACACACACACACACACACACACACACACACACACACACACACACACACACAATTTCATGAAGTAATTTGGCACTAATGCCAACCGACTAATGCAATATGTTTTGCTGGTTGCTACATAATAATAATAATAATAATAATAATAATAATAATAATGTTCTCAAAATCTAATTAAGTTTGATCATAGTTATTATTATTATTATTATTATTATTATTATTATTATTATTATTATTATTATTGCCGAATTTACTCTTGGTTTTGTAAATATGGAATTAATGTAATTTGCCAATAACACCCCAGGATAATTCAGTAGTTTATACCCTATTTAATTCACGAATACTGCTATCCTGCTGCTATTGCTATTACTTAATAATAATAATAATAATAATAATAATAATAATAATAATAATAATAATAATAATAATAAGGACTGTGATTGAGTTAATTTGAAAATAGATATTATCACTGTCTGCTTATTTATTTATTTATTTATTTGCTTGCTTGCTTGCTTACTTATCTGTGTGTTTGTTTGGGAAGATTTGGAATAGCTTAAACCATTTTAAGGAACTGCATAATAATTTCCCAGCAGCATTGTGGCAGCAGTGGCTGATATTAGTGTGGCTTGCTTCTTGTAATGTCTCAGAGAGATAATTGCTTATTTGCGAGGTGTAAGCTCAGTGGCCAGTCTGCCTCTCGCCTCCCCCTTCTCTAATGAGCGCGTTGTAGAAATGCAGAGGCACAGAAGAGCTGCAGCAGATCGGACACACACACAAACACACACATACACACACATACACGCACACACACACTCACACACACACACTCTCACACTTCAGCCTCATCACACAGCACACACACACACACTGCTAGACCAAGAGCTGTGGAGCATCCTGACATCTCTCTGTAAGTTAAACTCTTTGACTCAATATCAATTATTGATTTAAAAATACTGGTGAAAGATATTTGGCACAGATTAGTCTACTCTATGGCATATATTTGGTATTACACACAATGTCATTTTGGTACAAAATATTAAATGTTAAAAATATATACTGTATAGTTCTCCGTTTTTATGCATTAGCTAGCGGTTCGGAGCTGCAGGAATCAGGAATTTATATGAGACAGAAAATAAAATAGGTCTGTTTACAATTACGATTAAATTACAGACATGCCATTGATTTCTTAAAATCTCTATAATTAGCTTAATTAGGCTATATTGACACGAATATAGCTATAAATCTTCTAAATGGGTCTAACATTAATAATTGCTCAGTGAAGTAGACTGCATAATATAATACAATGCATTTAGAAATATACCTGGTATGTGTAGACTAATTATTATCATGTCTTTGTTTTTAGGACCATGGAAGATAGTTTAATGCCGCGCGCTTTATGCACCAACGACAGCAAATTTCTCCACCATCATGTCCCTGATTTCTTCACCAGTGTCCAGGTTACACAGGACATACCAGCCGGGGTGTCTTTCGGCCCTTGTGTGCTTCATAATACTTTTTATGACACAATAGCGTTCATCGCCTTGAAGTCGTTTGACAGAGGAAGGAAATCCTACGTGTTCAGGGTGAGGTATTCATACACACATCATAAAGCCTGGACACATTCATTTTTGGGGAAAGATTAATATGATGCTATTAAGGGGGTTATTATAGGGTACACAAGACATGTGAAGTGAAATGCACTGAAATGACTGCCATTATTGGTCAGAGTGTGCATAAATAGTGACGAGTCGACCATATTTATCAACAGGTAGATCCGGACGCATTAAAGAGTTCTCCGTTAGTGGTTCCTTGGCTCAGGTTGGTGCAGGCTGCTATGGACGCAGAAGAGCAGAACACAGAGGCCTATCTGAAAGGCGGCCAGCTGTATTTCCGCACTATCCGAGACATTAGCCAAGGGGAGGAACTGCTCGTCTGGTACGACGAGGAGCTGTCTCATCTTTTGGGCTTTAGCGACATTAAAGCCAGGGCCCTGACAGTTGGTAAGGACTGCTCACATTGTTATGAGTCACGAATGTCGTCCCTATTTAGCGCGCGCCTATTCACAAACATAGGCTATAACAATTGTGGCACATTGCGCATGCATTGGAATGCATATGGGTGTAATTATAGCTATGAATGTATCTTTTATACAGGTTACTCGTGTGGGAAGTGCGGACAGGAGTTCAAGCACGAAAACCCTTTCCTAGCTCACTGTCGCTTTCTGTGCGCTCAAGTAAAAGCGGACGCGTGGCGAGGAGACGGCGAAACGCGGCGACAGCGCAGTGTCACGGACTTCCACAACATCGCAAGGGACATGGAACATAAAAAGTCTTCAGAGGACCGGAAAAGGAGGCACGACGAAGCTTTGAGCCCGAGATGCAGAAAACCTGTTTTGCTGGAGAAAAAGAACATGGCCAACCATAATAACATGACACACGTGCACAGAGAATATCCACATGACCAGGATTTTATGGCACCAACCATGAAAGTCTCCAGTTCACCAAGTTCGAAGTTAAAAAGCGCCAAAAGCAGTGCGTTTGCGGAGATCAAGAAAGCGAAATCGGACCAGCCATCCAGGGCAGAGGATATAACAAGGGAAAATCCATCCGTTTCGACTTTACAGTTGGACAGGAAGGCTGGTTTGGGCCTTCAGTCCGACTCCAGTGCCTTTTTGCTCTGGAGTGCGCATGCGGAGCAAAAGAGCGCTTTCTGCAAGCCCAGTAAACTCAGCATCACTGAGGACCAGCAGCATCAGAGACCCGTGGGACCTTCGGATCAGGTTTCAGAACACGCAGCTCTGGGATACAGAAATATGTTGGCCTCTCATTTGTTTCAAGGCGACCTGTCTAGCACACAAACAGTCTCGCCGACAGCTCCCCTGAGCGCTGCGGGTTCCTTCCATTACGCACCGGAAGTGTGGTGCAGGAACATCAGCGGGCCTTTACAGCCGACCTCTTCTCTCACTCTTCTTCCTCCTACTCTCAGCTCTCTGGGCGTCACGGTGCAGAACTGGTGCGCTAAGTGCAACCTCTCATTCCGGATGACTTCGGACTTAGTGTTTCACATGCGCTCGCACCACAAGAAAGAGTTCGCCGCCGAGGCTCAGGGTCGGAGGAGAAGAGAGGAGAAGCTCACCTGCCCCATCTGTCATGAGTACTTCCGCGAACGTCATCATCTCTCGCGTCACATGACATCACATAACTGAACGATGGATTAAAAAAGTGTTTTTGGGGACTGTTTTAGGCTCGTCTGGTGCATCAGGCCACGCGTATATTATAGCCTAGAGAAATGGTAGAGAGACATGACTCAAGTAGCTATCCCTGAATGTTAACAGGCCAAATAACACAATGAGACCTAAATACAGCAATGTCAAATTTGAAGCAGAACATATTCTAACATAAGCAGAACTAAGATCAAAATAGCCCATGGTAACATTTTCATATACTATTTGGGTCCTTTATTAACACGATGTGATAATTAATTAATTAATTCTATAGGATACAGATTTAAAATCAGCAATTTGACTAATTTGATCATTTACTGAGGTGTTATTTTCACACCTGTGGTAAAAATTCTGCATGTGCTCTATATTTACTCAGAAGACCAATACTGAACTTTCTGTATGTGTCATGAATCTCCACAAGATGGCCACAGAACTCCGCAAAAGAATTTCCAATTCGCATTATCATGACCTTAGTTTTCCATCTATCTTTCTCTCCACTCTGTCTGGGTTAATGAAAAGGGAAATTGAACCATACAGTACTAATTTTACAATAAGGCTATGATTAATATTGAGTTACAACTGATAGTGCCTTATAAGTCTCAGGTTTGAAACTATAGAGCTATGTCTAGTCATTTCACTAACTTTGCTAGCAAACTGACTAATCCCAGAGTAGGGTTTACTTAGTTGTTTTTTGTTTGTTTTGTTTTATTTTTAGTTGTTACACTATAGTCGAAGTAATAATTTTTTCCTGATGTATGGTACAGGCATGTTCAGTGACACCTTCATCATAAGGCCTATAAAGTCACTTTTGTCACCATAAAGGACAAAAATATGTAGCCTAATTATTTGCCAAGGGCTTTTTCTTTGGAAATTGGTATATATAAGTCCAGTATAAGTCCTACTTTAAAGACTGCAACACGTGTGAGTTTGGCTTTTGTTCTTAATTGTGACTGTAGTCACTCAGAACATATTGGTTTAAGGATTATAAGATATTTTAAATGAATTGTTGAAAATATCTGTCCAAGTAATGAAGCTAGATTATTGCATATGGATAGATGTTAAATTAGCACACATAATGCATATTAATAGTTATTATTATTATTATGATGATGATGATGATGATGATTATTATTATTATTATTATTATTATTAATAATAATAATAATAATAATAATAATAATAATAATAATAATAATAATGTGCTTACAGTTCATTCAATCAACAAGAAATGACCCTTTGTGTTATGTTTCATCTGAACTGAAGGTTTAATCAGTAAAGTAGCAATTTTTGAAAATAATTTTTTTGTCATACTATGATCTGTGAATACAATTTTAAGACCTTCAAGATGCTTCAAGCACAACTTGAAATAACATTAACGTTAGCATGTGTAATTCAACTTGACTGTGATTGGAAAAAGTATATGTTGTGGAGAATGCAAAATGTCTTCAAGGGCAAGAAGAACAAAATCCTAGATGTCCACAAAATGTGCTCATCTATTTCCCCTGATTTTCACTTGACATGACTTTACAGGTAATACACGTTGACGTAAACAGTTGGGATTTAGGACGCAAAATTAGTAACCATTATAGCATTTATACATACTCTTAATAAAGGTTAATATCATTCTGTTGGTTCTGGTTTTGCAAATACATCTTGTGATGTTTATCAAAAAGGAAACGAATATTGCTTTTCTTTTTCTCCTTTTATGCCTATTAGATATTAGAGGATGTATGCCTGGTCAAAAGGGTACATTATTGTAAATTGGTGAAATGCCCAAGAATATGAACAGGAAATGATTTTTTGATTTATTCTAAGAATTAAATCAATTATATGTAATTTACAAATTCATGCTTCCTTAAGGAGGATGTAGCTTATGCTCAATGGCAAAGGAATAAATATGTGTATGAGTTTGTGTGTAAATATATAAAAATTTATATTAGAAAATCTATTAGAATATTTTATTGAATAAAAGTCAGTTTATCAGTTAATGCATGTTTTTATTTAAAATTATATTATAAATAAGTTATTGACCACAAACACACATACACTCATACTCCTGTGGAGGGAGCTCTATATTACATTTTGAAGCAGAGTCACACGCAGATTATGCAAGTGGTGTAGAACCATCTCTCAGTGAGTGAGAGAGAGAGAGAGAGAGAGAGAGAGAGAGAGAGAGAGAGAGAGAGAGAGTTCATGGGAAAGTCAAACTTTCATCCTTTGCAAAGTTCTCAATGTTGCCTGTTGAAAATGTGTGAAAAATTCCAGCACAATACTGTCATAATTAGTGATCTGGCTGCAGGAAATGCTAATCAGATGAGGAATAAGATGTTTCAGTTGTATTCAGAATGTCTTCTGTCCATTCATACACAATGCTTGTCTGTTAGGATCAATTCTCATTGACTTGACCTCATATATTGGCATTCACCAACTGCCTAGTATTTACATCCTGATGAAACATATAATGTTATTAAAGCAGTTCCAAGTAGAACCTGGGACTGGGGATTCCCTCTTGGGGATCATGTCTAAAGTTGACACTGATTTTAAGTGTTTTAGTGGGTAGTGTTTTCTTGCAGAAGGACTATGATTAAAAATAAAAACCCTCAGAGCACAACACAAGATATACCATTAAGCATATGTTTGATTTCATAAAATAAAAAGCTGTACATGCCAATTTCTAAGTCATTGACAACTACATGATGAACTTGTGGATATATAATAAAATCCTTTGAAATTAATTATTTCGCCATCTTCTTATGGTTATTATTTGCAATGCATCTATCATTCAAAATGATTCCTAAATGATTTGCCTGCATTTACAGTGCAATGTACATCATTAACATGCTGCCATATAACAGTCATAAATCTATACAATGCATTCATAAGAATCAGACACATTATTCAAATATTACGACATATTGTATATATTCTGGAAATACAAATCAACAAAACTGCTGACTGGGGGGGGGGGGGGGCTAATTCATCTTAATTTTTTATTCATATCACTGACTAACTGATTAATGTTCAAATAAATCATTAGCTTTTCTGGTCTGCTGTGGATGACAATGTCTTGAGTGTGTTTGAAAGGAGTGACATCATTTGTTGTGAGAAAAATGTTAACATCCTGCTCTCAAAGACCTGGTGCTCTTGAAGTGGGTTTGAAACGTTGACTAGACGAAGCGAGGACTCATCTATCCTATTCTTTGATGTTGAAGTGGCGAAGGGTGCTTTCAAAGAGCAATCACTGTTGACCCTCTTCACATGTTATTCAGAGATCTTTACAACAAAAGCCTTTCAATAGAACCTGTCTTTAAATGTAAATATCAATGGACTGTTAGAAAATCAATACTCTTACAAATACAGTTTGGATTTTTTTTCAAATTCTATATATCACTATACATATAACTAATTTCAGTTCATAATTTAAAAAACAAACAAAAAAGTACAAAAATACATTTTCTAACACATTATACTGAAACACTGACCTTATATGTTTTGTAGAGAAACACATTTACCCCAAATATTTCACACTTAGATCAATTAAATACTGTTATGTGGACATGGATAATGAGATAATACATTCCCATTCATAATCGTAATCCCCTATAGCGTCTCTGAACTCTTGGATTACGTCTCTAAAAGTAACACAAGCTGTCTGAGGATGATTTAACACATTGGTGACCTTGGTGAGTAGTCTACTTCTGACACACAACCACTTGGAAATATTCCAAGGAAAACTTTTAAATATGAGTGGATTATTGTTAGCTCAATGCTTTACAGTCTTGAAACCGAAGCCTGGTTTCAAAGCCTCATTATTAGTTTTAAAACTGAATCTCCAGCTGTGGAGTGTCTGTGGATGTTATATGATACTTATTGACATGAAAACTCAGTTCAGAAGGCGGTACATGTTTATACACTATTTAAGGTAACTTAAATGCCAAGCATTTTGCCTACCTGGTGCTTGGTCTTGTTGCACAATAGAAGTTCTAGACTGTTTTCTACTATGGATATTTTTAATCCAAGCATAATATAAATAAAATCTGCTTCCACCTGGATATCTCTACATAGTGTTTTGACAAAATCTTTACTGTTTGCCATCATTTGCAATAAAAAGACTCTATTTCGTACAAAAAGCAGCAATGCATTAACTAGTGAACTGCAATCTCTTAATTAATTTACACAGAGTGTTTTCTCAGAGACAAAGTTCATCATTATAGATAAAAAAAAATACCCTCATGATAAGGAAAACTGTAATTTCGAATGAATGCACAGAGTGTGTAAAGCCCTTAACAACATAACTTTGCAGTGTGCACTGTACAGTATGTGGCAACAATAGACAATATGCCTCTTCACATTTCGTTTTGGTGTTGTAACCACAACAAATGACCGTGTCTCCACATATGTGGTTATTCCATTGAGCCTATCGACAGGAACACGTCTCCACTGACATATCAGGGTAGTTCTTTAATACAATGTTTTTGGCTTCGTCCAGGAAGAGGACGCTGAGAGGGTTCACTTTCTCAGGTACACAACAGGGCTCTGGGATGCCTGGAATGATACCAACTGTCTTCACTATACTTTGAATGGTTGCATGGTTGGAAGGGCGAACAACCTAAAATAGAGGAGAAAAAGAACGGATTGAATAACGTACAAAAATATACAAAAGTATCTCCAAACACATTCTTCTGACTATATTTTTATTCAGCCTGTGAGAGGACACAATCTTAACATTTCACACCACTCTTAAAAACCCCACAACTGTTTCAAATAGTGGGAAAAAAGGAAAGTGAGAAAATGAGTCCCTCTAAAACCACCATTAAAGTTAAAATGATGTGAATGCAATTACACCTAACGCTTGTGTGCTTCACTAATGCTGGAACTGAATGCCTCCTGAAGGGATTCTTTGTTTAAAGTCTGGCTGCAAAAGTAATTCTAAGGCATTTAAAAATATTTCAATATGTCTAAACTATTCACTCTAATCTAAGTGAGTGTATAGTACCCAGTATAAGATGTTCAGACCTTAGGCATGGGAAATTCACATGTTCCTGCACAGTAGTAGGCGTCAAAGGATTTAGGAGACAAGATCCATTCACTCCAGCCAATATCTGCAAAATCCACCTTCAGGTACCTCCTGGAACAGACGCGAGGCTCTCTCCACTGTCTCCTCCGTGCTTTCTTCATGGTTTTCTCATCAAAGCTAAGAACCTGTAACTTGTTCGGTCCATCATCATGCCCTTGATCTTTCTTTCTCTGCTCCTTTTTAGTAGGCTTTGGCTTCAGTGCTAGATAAGTGCTTTCCCACTTATCATGCTCCTTGAAGCTGTTATACTCCACCTCAGGAAGTTCATTGTTCTGGATAGGGTCAGGAAAATACAAGTCCCTTTTAACCCGCATATCAGGTGAGGTTTTTGAAGACTGAGTGGGCTTCTCATCTGCAGGTAATGGATCATACCTCTGTAAGCTCATGGAAACACTGTTGGGCTCTGAAATGGCTTGGTCATTGGCATACACTAGTATGTATGGCTGGCTGAAGGCTGACAAGCGGTCCTGATACCTCTGATATTTTTTGCCATAGTCAAATTCCAGTGTTATCATGGCCTGTTTCCTGAGTCTTGCTTCCTTTATGATTTGAGACACATCCTTAGTTTGCCATATCCCTCTACTATGTGGGTAAAAAGTGATGTTCCCAAGCAATGAGCCCAAATGTGAATTAGATGAAAAACTTCTGAATAAAAGATCAAATGAAGGTAAGTAGTGAAGGTTCTGGATGCGACAGTAAGGACCGCGGAAGCGCTTGCAGAACCAGGTCCTCTGGCGTGGCCGTTTGTCAAATAAGAAGTGAAGCGTGGAGGTGAGAACGGCCTCAGAATCTTGAAGCAAAGTTAGATTTAGGTGATATAAAACTCGTTGTTCCAAGCTTTCTGCATCGAAAACAGAGAACAACTGCTAGTTACAGTATATATGCATTGTAAAAACTGACTTCAACAGCAGGCTTTTTGTTCTAAGGAAGGACAAAATAGGTGATACATTACTCCTGGAGCAGCTGGAACCATGTGGATATGATTATTTAAGCTTCCTTTTAAGCCTGCCTAGAATCTAGTAATGTGATCTCAATAAAACATTCAGATAAAATGCTTTTGCAGACTGAAACATTGCTTGAAATCTGTTGCCTTTAGTAGAAATGTAAAGCTCCTGTGTTCTTTATGATTCTTGGTTTATTTTCAGTATACATACTAAGTACCTGGTTGTAGTTTGTTGGTGAGGGATGGGTCAGTTCAGTGAAAATCTCTCTAGTGCCATTTCTGAGCCTAGTCCCTTAACTTTCTTCTCAACTGTTTGGTAGAGCACATTTTGGGTCACTATATCTTATTGAAAAATGTGTTGAACTTAACTCAGCCTGATTGAGCCATCTCCACCACTCGGTTTAGGTATATTATGTTAAAAACATTCACTAAATATTTTTGTGTCTTGAAATTGTGTGTATTTTCTGTTTGTCTCTTTACAGGAAGTTAGCAAGAAGAAAGTCACTCCAGACATCCGCTTCTGGATTTTATTTGACTTTTTTTTTCTAAAAGATTTTGGTATTTATTATTGTATTTATACTTTTACCATGGAGTGACTTATGGCCTATACTAAAAAGGCCATAAATCACTTATACAAGGCCTATGCTAAAAAAAAAAAAAAAAAATACAAAAAACCTGTGTGGTCTGTTAAAAAAATTAAACATTGATTATTGATGTTATTGCCCCAAGGAAATAAAAAATGCAAAGAAAACAATTTTCCATTTATTTTTTTGTTAATGGGGATGTTAAAGGGCTAGACATAATGTAAGGAGAATTCGGAAAACGGATTTAGAAAACAGTTTTGTATATACAATATAAGGCATGTGTCTTATTCTTACATGGCCACAGAGAATGCACTCAAGCTAAACACAGAAAAGAAGACTGAATGGTCTTGACAACAGTCAAAAGTAGACTTAATGTGAAGTATAATTTCTTTCATTTAACTAAGTGAAATACACACTTATATCGGTATGATCCATTTGGAAGAAGAAATGTTCCTCAACTCACCAGGCTTGGCTTTAAAACTCCTCACAGTATTCGTATTTTTTGGCCAGTGCGATTCTCTGTTGTATTTCTCGTAGAGTTTGAACATATGCTGTGAAACTCTGTCCGTTTCCGTGCTGTCACTGACTTCATCAGGTGGGACATCCAACACAAAGTCTGACACTTGAGCAAGTACACATATGATCGAAAAGAGCAGAAAGTGCGCCAAAACGGTGCATTTCAACGCCATGATTTCAAATAAAAACCAAACAAAAAGCACTCAAGACGGACTTGCTTTCAAAGAAGCAGCGCGCAAACTAAAAATAAAGACTACAAAGTTTATTTAAAAAAAAAAAAAAAATAAAATAAATTGTTAGATTGTGCATCCGGAGATCAACTTGACGAATTGTCCATTTAAACAGTCTTCCGCTTTGTTTTTTTTTTCTTTTTTCTTTTTTCCCCCCCTGTAATGACGTGAATAAAAGTGTCAGGAGAGAATCCGCTGTGTCTCGGTTAACCTGTTGAATGTGCGCTTGTTTCTTATGAGCGCCACTAGACCGCGCCTCAGGACATATGCTGTTGCACTGGAGGCTGACGCACGCGCTCAGGAACCAACAGAAAGCAGGGATAAGCACACAGACCTGACAGCACTCAGACCACACTCAATACTGCTGTACTACACACTCGGGATAGTATAGGACGCAAAGTATAGTATGGATAAAACATATGGGTCACACGAGGCCTGACAAATAAGACTAGACCACTGTGCCAAATGCATAAATAATACAATAAATTATGCAAAAATAAGCTGTCATATTTCTTTTTTATTGATCATTAGAGAAAACTGCATTTTTTTTTTTACAGTCTACTAGGTTGCATTAAGCAAACCACTATTGCAACTGAAATGATAACAAACACATTAAAATGAAATAAATAATGCCCTAGTAAATCAGAAAAGATTCCACTTTCCCCCAAAAAAGTTGTTGAATTAGATTCTGATTGTAGAAGACATTTTCTCAGCAGACCCTCGTAACTTCACTTATATGGTTGTTTCTTTGTAACACCCATGTGTTTACATTATTTTCACAATTGCAAATTAATGATCACATTATTATTATTATTATTCACACTCGTATGCAAGTCTCCACAAGACAATGACAACGACAGAAAATGCATCTGCTGTACATTATGACAGACAGACAGTTATCTACCACTAAATACTAGAATGTGATATCTAAAGTCTAAGTGAAATCATATATCACTGCACTGAACACACTTGGTTCGAAGGGAATGAAATAAGCAGATTTGGTTTGATATCGGAGCAGCACAGCTAATCACAAGCTGTTAAATGCATTCATGCATCTGATTTTACAACTGTGCCATCCACCAATGGTCAGGAAAATATCAAAAGAACATATACAATAGTGTAGTGGTCCAGTGTAATATTTATTTGCTCTTGTCATCAGGAAAATAGGAGCCTTAAAGTGTTATATTGCATAATTTTCAGATTAAAAAATAAATAAATTCCTGAGTGTCTATTAAATACATCAGAAAACTCATAACTCTGAAATTCATGTACCTCCAACTCACAGGCAGTTTTTTTTTAAAGAACCCCCACTAGTAATTAATATTCATAAGCAAATATTAATTATATTATTTAACACTATGTTACTGATATTTTTAATGGACATGTGGGGACTAAGTGATTTTAGTTGATTTGGAAAAAAAAGAGATAATTTCTTATTTTAACTTTTTGAGTTACTTTTAAGTTTGTTAGCGAATGTTTCGAACTTTACCTCACTTTACCTTTACCTCAGCTTAGGTGAGGCAAACCTAAGTTTCATTTGAATATGGGCCAATTACAGTAAACATGTAAATACATATTTAACATGGTATATATGAAATCAGATTTGGCATGTTCTCAGTTTGGCTCTAAAAATACCAAATATAGGAAAAGTCGATTTTCTCAATATAACCTCTATATCAACACCTCCAGTATTGTTCTCATTAAAAATCTCATTTAAATTGTTAGACACTCTCGTTTCCACCATTTTTCATAGTCTTGGTCTACTGCAGACAGCAACACATTTGACCAACCTCATTTTAATGTATTTGCATTTTTGGTAGACTATATATTCTCCAAATATGTGTCGCTATAACAGTAAAACATGTTTACAGTTTTAGCTTAGAAAAAATCTACTTGGACATGTTTTGGCTTCTTTTTGTTTGATTTTATTGACACTTTTCAGTCCCATGAAATCCACCAGGGATATGCCCTAGTCACCTCTGGTTATTTATTTATTTACTTTTTCATTGGCGTCTCTGTGGTGCTGCTCCAACAATGCGGTTCTGTGAAAGGTCTGGGCTCCAGTGGAGAGGCTATAACAAGCTTGGTCTCAACAGCACCATTAAACACCTCCTCCGGCCCTTTAGGGAATCCACTGGAGATTCCCTTTCTCTTCAATTTTAAATGTGTCTCATGTCTGCATTAAAACGTTTTGAGACTCTGTCCACTAGGACACTGCTGCTGAGTGAATCAGAAAATAACTCTATAACTCTCATTCACCGTCCCTCCTCCCAACTTCCTTTTGTCAACTGCATACCATGAAAGAGCAACACCATGGGTAGGTCCAGCTATTAAGCTTCAGAATACTACAGAATACTCGTTTTAGCACAAAGAAAAGCGAGTGTAGGGGTGAAGGAATCCAAATTAATTCTGGGTCATAGAAGGTCCCTATGACTCTTGAGTGTCATCGATTCATGGAGTCTCTGTGGCAGATGAAAGTGTGACTCTGTCATGGCATGCAGCCTATATTTCCTTTTTCCCCCTAAATAGTATAATAGTAATAGTTAAAATCCACAACATAAGCAGAAGTATTTGGCAGACAGGACACTCAGTAGAATTCAATATGGCCTTAATAAGTTTATCTTTTATTACCAAACAGTTAGTGGTCCATAAACTGTGCTATTATTTCTATTTAGACATGGCCCTCCTATTCACACACTGTATTTTTTTTAAAGGAGCAAATCTATGGTCTAGAAGCTGTGAAGTGGGGGAAATTAATGAATAAGAAATTTATTTACTACATATTTATGATAATGAAATATTTATAATGGCGGTATATCTTTTACTATTATGAAAAAAGGAATACTATCATGAAAAATAAAATCATCATTGCACAGATGATTTTCTTTTGATTTACAGCTTTGGGGATTTCTTTAAATGTTTACTCATTTGCTCTGTGGCAAATCACTCTTCAGTGCTGAGCAAACAATATTGTTAAGCATGCATTATACATGACTTTTGAAATGCTCACCCGCTTTTTTATTTTTATTTTACTGTGATAATAGTCATGAGAAGAAAAAAAAAAACGTTTAGATTACAAGCTTCCCTTGCATTCTGCACAGTATCCATGGTGCTGGTCCAATATATTAAACAGTCATCTGTAACTGTCAGCAGACATTTCCACAAGTGAGAAGGTAAATTACTGGCTGCTGCTTCTGTTTGTCTTTGCCCTTTTTATTTTGTTGGGTCTATAGCTATGTGAGGCAAACCCAATTAGCCCTACAGTTCTCTATTCTGCCAGCTGTTCATCAATCATTTTAGGCAAACTCAAAATGCTCGGGGTTTCAGACCATTATGCAATCAGCAGGACAGCCCTTGCACATTTCAGTGTTTACTAATATGCTGTTGCACCCCTATAGCCTCTTTTCACCATGAAGAGCAGATTGAAAGCATTTGAAAGTGACAGTAAATTTCTGTTCAGCAGTAAATTTCTGCAAGAAAAAAACTTATTGCCCTCTTAAAAAAAAAAAAAAATCACATTTAAATTGCATAACTAAGTAAATCATATAAAGAAATTTTGACAAACCTTTTTTGGCAGGCTGTGTTTTATAGAACTGTCTAAGTATACAGTATTTTACAAAAATGCTTGCACATACTTAATAGTTCAGATTATTTACAATAGACTGTTTGTTTAATGTTGAATGTAAATGCTACGTTTAAGAAAAGACCATTCGCTGACAAAATGTTATGACTAAAGAAATGTATATTAAATAGATAGATAGATAGATAGATAGATAGATAGATAGATAGCATGTGAAGCGGTTTCTTTTCTCAAGCTTGTAATGCAACTCCATGCTTTCCCTATTTTTCCTCCATAAAAATATATATAAAACAGATGAGCTTCAAAGTTGCACAGACAGATAGAATTTCGATCCAAATGATGACTGCATGTTAGTGATGAGCCCGTGGTCCTGGGGAGAGCTAGACTGACATGTCCGTTTCCCTTCTGTCTGTCCAGTCCAGGACATTAGCCCAGTAAAAGGGATGAGATCACTTGGCTATGTAAGAAGATGTAGAGTGACCCTTTGTCCTGGTCCAGAGGTAATGAAAGTCTCGTGCTGTCCGAGCTGTAAGGACCTACTGCTGCTGCTTTGTAGCTAACATGATTTCACCCCTTACTACTGTGATCGCTGAACTTCCTGCAACAGCCTGTCTTTGATCTTTGGCTCTCTGTCAATCAGAATTAGCTATCCTTCAATACCAACCCCTCCTTCCCCTGCACTGAATCCAGCCTAAGAACAAACCATGCTTTGTACACACTGAATGTCTTCATGAAAGAAGCCGCACCATGAGGTTGTTTATTTCTCAGCTACCACATGTCTACTCTGCTCATCTGTCAGCCAAGTATTTCACTGACACGTTGGTAGATTAAAAGTGTAAATGTTACAATATTTATAAATCTTATTGTGTGAATCGCTGAACATGGCGTTTGATAATGCAGGGATGTGTGTGATTATAGAAAGAGCAGCAATATGGAGTTCAGGATGATCATAATGACTCTGTGACAGGTTGACATGGTGAATGAGGTAAATGACAGCTAAGCTGCCTCAGCAGTGACCCCTAGGCTCCACATGGCAGGAAGCTTCAGACAAAAGACCATTGTAGGTAACACTCTAACACAACTGGTTATATTCTTAGACAAAAAAATATCTATCTGGAGATACATGCATGGTTGAAAAGATTTCTCAGCTATTTTTCAAAATATTATTATATGCTGTTCGATTACATTTAGGCTGAATGAGTATTCCTCAGGTTTATAATATTCAGCAAGTGCTGTTCACCTGTTGAGCAGATGACTTCACATTTTTACTCTTACTGTCATTTCCCATTAACATGCTCATTTGCATTTTTAGAGACAAATGAATAAATTATGTGTGAGTGAGTATTGTTCCTGTTCAGACATTTTCCTTTCACAAACAGTGCCATAATTCTAGACTCTTGTCTGTTGTTTTGTCTACATCATATGGTAGGTGCTAGTAAATGGGTTGAAACTGAAAAACTAAGATCCTCTGATGCTGAGCAGGAAAACAAGTGTGTAAATGTCTATATGAGTTCCAGTTTACATGAACATCATATGAGCAGAGCATAAGGAAAGCTAATATACTTTGCATGGCACTGTAGCAGCTAAACCCATACAGTGATAGCTTAGCTGTGCCTCCCCTTGGTTAGCGACATCAAACTAACCTAGTTATAAAAGTTTTATATTTTATCGGTCTGGTAGTCCTACAAACAATCACAACACTGAGGCAAGTGTCATGATACATCTCAGTTTTTCTGATAATGTCATACATAAAATTACTGAAAGAACTATGAGTTTCCCTTTGTAGTGTATTTTTGAAGGTTTGACAGGTTTTGAAAGTAACGTGAAGTAAAGTAATTAGTAATCTCATTACTTTTTACATGCAGTAATCAGTAATGTAATCAGATTCCAATTTTAAAGTAGTAATTAGTAATCTGTAGTGGATTACCTTTTTTGAGTAACTTACCCAACACTGATTACGAATTGAGTTTGCTGCATAGTAGGTTGGTAAAAAACATTTAAGTAGACAGATATTGGAAACCATTTCTTAACTGTTTTAGAGGAAACCGATTAATTGAAATATCTCTTGTGCAAATCAGAGTGAGAGTTAGGAGTGGAAATGGGAGGTCTTGTTTACAAGCTGATTTGTGCAAGAACCTGACACATTTCCGATATTTTGGGTACAACAAAACAGACTTTGGGTAAAATGGGTCACAGTCATAAGTCACATATAATATTAGATCCAGCAAACTCTGTTTGTATACTATGTCAATCCAGTAACAATAGGCTTTGTTGTAAACTAAAGCATCCCCCAACCCCACAATTCTTCCCTAATTTGGTCACCTGCCAATTCCCACCCATCTGCCCTGTTATACAGTATCTACCAAATAAGGAGGATAAGGCTTCCTTCTAGAAACTTGAAGCCAGCCAACCACATCTTTTCAAACTGCTGCTCATGCTGCACCACAAGGCAGTGTAACAGACTTGAAGGAAAACACTATCTGCCTTATTCTGCATACATGAACTCACAGACACCCACGGTTGGCTAATGTAACTGTGACAGACAGGGAGAAACAGTTTGCCATTCCTCCCACCCAGAATGCACGGCTAATTTTGCATTCTTGGCTCCTGGCCATGGATGGCTGTGGCATTGTTGGGATTCAAACACATGATTCTCTGGTGACTGGATGAATGCTTTTCTATTGCATCACTCAGGAGACAAAACTAAAGCCCATTTTACAAGACAACTGATGTTATATAGGTAGCTCAACACAATCACTCCTTTTCAGTTCACATTAGCATGATGTAGGAGAAGGGAGGAATGTTCAGTTAAATGTTTTTTTTTTTTTTTTGAAATTAAATGTGCAAATACCTGTATTGAGCATCATATTAGTAGAAATCTGCATTGCTACTTCACACACCCTAGTGGTGCAACAGGTCGCCTTGTAGCCTCACAGCTCTAGGGTCTCTGGTTCAATCCTGAGCTTGCGTGGATTACCAAATCTTGTTTACTGAAGCTGAATGAATGATGTTTTAATACTTTAAACCACAGGTTCCCAACCCTGATCCTGGAGTACTCCCTGTCCTGCATATTTTGGTGTTTTCCCTTCTTTAACACACCCAGTTCATCTTCAGGAAGGGCTGTTGATTAGTTAATTAGCTGATTACTGTATTTAGGTGAATCAGGTTGATGGGAGCAGGGTACATTAAATTGTGAAAGACAGGTCAGCCAGGACCAGGGTTAAAAACCTGTGCTTTATCTAGTCACATAAACCATGTTAATACTGTAAGATTTTCACTATACTCAGTGGCGGGTAACAGGTTTACAAAGTTTGTAATGTTGAACACCTCCTGCTGCAGTAGGGTTAGAAGGATATTTTTAAGGGTATGTAATTTTTTTGATAATATACAAACTAAATTGATTTTAACTCCAATTTTGTGGAGGAAAACATTAATCTTCCTTTTGCACTATATGTGACTTTGTGACTCCTGATTTCGTTATCTTGATTGCATTATTGCAACAGTGAAACCTAATCATGTCTATGGCATATGCCTGTGTAAGCAAACTGAGATTTCCTAAATCAACACTGCATTCTCAGCTGTTTGACTAATCATGTGTCTTTTTACCTTTGAATGCTGTGTAAGCATTTTGATTAAAAGGTAGGATTCAGCTCACTGTTAAGATGCAGACAAGACAACAGCCGCTGGAATCCACCTCGAGATATGGCTGCTTAAATGAAACCTTGAGCTCTGCATCTTCTTGTCTCTCAATTTTGGTCTTTATATCTTCAAGAACAATTTCAAACCAAGAACAATTTAGAAATCACTAGCCTGCAATCATAAGAAGTGGTATAATATAGACCCTGAATGTAATAATAAGCTTGTGTGACCACAGTGGTACTGCTCACTGCATGCAGCTGCTTCAAAGGGGAATACAGATTAACATAAAAGCATATCACAAGCTGATGCACAGGAAACCTGTTCTGCAGATAAAATTCTATTGACGTTAATCAAAATTGAGGTCTGCACTTCTAAATAACTATCCTCTGTCTTTAATTTTGCAGGTAAGAATGTGTTTCATACTGCTTTGCATGTAAATGTTCTGTAGGTTATACAGTATAGGGTTGTATGCACAGTCTTGCCAACTCTTTTCAGGGGAAAGTAGCTAATGTATGCTCCAAAAGTCACTAGATGACACCAGATGATATCATAGACAGCCAGAAGTGGATGGGTTCCTTTTTGAGTCTAGTTTCTCTCAAGGTTTCTTCCTCATGTTGTCTCAAAGATTTTTTTTTTTTTTTTTTTTTGCTTGCCACTGTTGCCTCTGGCTCTCTTATTAGAGATCGAAATCTAAATCCATATCTAGATTTCTGTAAAGCTGCTTTGTGGAATCAGGTACAGATGGAATAATTCACCTTTATTACGAATAGATATAGCCAAGATAAGAGTTTGTAGTGAAGAACAAAATGTGTGGGTGGGGCAAACTATGAGAATCAGTGGTTGGTCTTTGTGAACAACTGTCATCAGTGATTTGTCTTTGAAAACAGTCGTGATTGGTGATTGGTCATTGGGAACAGAGGAGATCAGTGATTGGTTGTGGGGAACAAGTGGAACTCAGTCAGGTTTTACACACTGGTGGTGAGTTGAGTGATCCTTCTCCTCAAATTGTATAACCATAAGTTATGAGCTAGAGAGCTGTATGGAGTGCAGGACAGTCGCTCGTGTCTGCTCAAAAAAGCACTAGATTTGTTGCTAGGCTGTTTTTTTTTTTTTTTTTTTTTTTTTTTTTTTTTTTTTTTAATGTAGTTGCTAAAGAAGTCTAAAAATGAGACCTTGTATGACAGCTAGAGCTTTGGTTCTAGTTAGTTGGCAGGTGAAGTTTTGCTAACTTGGCTACTAAATCGATCCATCTATTTTCCATACTACTTAACCTACACAGGGTCACAAGGGAACCTGGGAACTCTGGAATATAAGGTGGGGGACACACACTGGACAGGGTGCCAACCCATTTCAGTGCACAGTTGCACACACATTAACACACTAAGAACCATCTGAAAATGCCAATCAACCTACAAGCATGGGGAGAACATGCAAACGCCATGCACACAGGTTAAAGGTGGGATTTGAACCCCCAACCCCAGAGGTGTGAGGCAATGTGTTAACCAATAATCCAGATGCCACTCTAGATATTAAATTTAATACCTTTTTTCTGACCTGACTTGTACTTAGATTATGGGATGAAGTCATTCACTTTTGTTAATGCACAATGAGTGGTTGCCTTTTAACAAACATACTTTCTCCCATGGGTATGGTGAATTTGTGCACATGGTGGCTCTCTTTTCACTGGACTACAGTGGCATCAGACTAATAGAATGAAGGCTAACACAAATATCCTCCAACTTATATATATTACTAGACATTTGTGTGTTAGCCTTCATTCTATTAGTCTGATGCTACATAAGGGAAAGAGAGACATGGAGAGACAATACACTTGTAGAAGCATGCACTTTGATACCAACATTTGCAAGGATCCTGTGATGAAATTTTTGGGTTCTTGGAGACTTCTTTTTGCATCAGATGGGCTGCTCTTTGGCTGAATTTGCTGGAATGGCCAGTCCTGGACAAATTGGCAGCTGTTTGAAATCTGTGGCATTTACAGATTCTTTTCCTTACAGTGAAATTATATAGTTCAAATAATTTCAAGTTCTTTTTAAATCCCTTGCCAGACTCATAGGCATTCACAACCATTTTTTCCCTGAAGGCCTTATAGAACCCTTTAGATCTTGGCATGATGACACCACACACCTCTATAGCAAAGGGAACACCAGACACTAGATCTAAGAGGTTTAAATAATACCTGCACTCCCTAAGCAGGCTATAATCACTGGCACCCTGATTCTAATATAATCAAAATCTGATTCTAATTTTATGGATTTAAGGTGTGATATTTATGGAGCATAAGGTGTGATCAGTATAGGGGTGTACTTACTTTTCCTTTTATTACTTTTTCTATGCGACTGATCTGTTTTTTTGTCAATTTAAATTGTGAAAATTGTTTCAAAGCAGATCAAATGTTTGCTTGTCCAAATATGTCAAAAAAGCCAACAATTTTCAAGGGGTTTACTAATTTTTTCCGACAAAAAAAAATGTGTGTGTGTGTGTGTGTGTGTGTGTGTGTGTGTGTGTGTGTGTGTGTGTGTGTATATATATATATATATATATATATATATATATATATATATATATATATATATATATGTATGTATATATATATATATATATATATATGTATGTATATATATATATGTATGTATATATATATATATATGTATGTATATATATATATATGTATGTTAATAATAATTACTTTTTCCACATTTTGTTACAGCCTTATTCCAAAATGGATTAAATTCATTATTTTCCTCAAAATTCTACAAACAATACCCCATAATGTGAAAGAAGTTTGTTTGAAATCTTTGCAAATTTATTAAAAATAAAAAACAAAAAAGCACACGTGCATAATTCAATTCAATTCAATTCAATTCAATTTTATTTGTATAGCGCTTTTTACAATAGACATTGTCTCAAAGCAGCTTTACAGAAATATCAACACGGTATACAGATATTAAAGGTGTGAATTTATCCCAACTGAGCAAGCCACTGAGTGGCGACGGTGGCAAGGAAAAACTCCCTAAGATGTTTTAAGAGGAAGAAACCTTGAGAGGAACCCGACTCAGAAGGGAACCCATCCTCATCTGGGTAACAACAGATATTGTGAAAAAGTTCATTATGGATTTATATGAAGTCTGTATGGCGTTAAGAGCAGCCGTAGTCCCAGCAGTCTGGAATTAAAGAAGATTTGAGCTCCATCCAGAGGCAGAAAGGATCTGGATCTCTAGTATCTCCATAAATTCGTGTGGGGCTCGGCGAAAGGAGAGAGGGAGAAAGTAGAACAGAATCTAGTCAGGGTAGGCTTGAGTAAACAAATACGTTTTAAGCTTAGACTTAAACACTGAGACTGTGTCTGAGTCCCGAACACTAATAGGAAGACTGTTCCATAACTGTGGGGCCCTATAAGAGAAAGCTCTTCCCCCTGCTGTAGCCTTCACTATTCGAGGTACCGTCAGATAGCCTGCATCTTTTGATCTAAGTAGGCGTGGCGGATCATATAAAACCAAAAGGTCGCTTAGATATTGTGGCGCGAGACCATTTAGTGCTTTATAGGTTAATAAGAGTATTTTATAATTAATGCGAGATTTTACTGGGAGCCAATGCAGTATTGATAATATCGGTGTGATATGGTCGTATCTTCTAGTTCTAGTTAGGACTCTAGCAGCTGCATTCTGGACTAATTGGAGCTTATTTATATTCCTACTGGAACATCCAGACAGTATGGCATTACAATAATCTAATCTAGAGGTGACGAATGCATGAACTAGTATTTCCGCATCATGTAGTGACAATATGTTTCTTATTTTAGAAATATTTCTGAAATGAAAGAAGGCTATCCTAGTAATATTATCTACATGAGCATCAAATGATAGGCTGGAGTCAATAATCACTCCAAGGTCTTTAACTGCTGCACATGATGAAACAGAAAGACCATCCAGAGTAACCATGTGATCAGAAAGAATACTTCTAGCTACACGTGGGCCTAATAAAAGTATTTCTGTTTTATCAGAATTAAGCAGAAGGAAGTTAATTAACATCCAATGTCTAATGTCCTTTACACAATCCTCAACTTTACTAAGCTTATGTCTGTCCTCTGGCTTCGCTGAAACATACAACTGTGTATCATCAGCATAACAGTGGAAGCTAATTCCATGTTTACGAATAATTTGACCTAGGGGTAGCATATATAAAGTAAAGAGCAGTGGGCCTAAAACAGAACCCTGTGGAACTCCAAAAGTAACCTCAGTACGCATGGAGAATTCACCATTTACATCTACGAACTGATAACGATCGGTCAGATAAGACCTGAGCCAGGAGAGGACTGTTCCCTTAATACCAACAACATTTTCTAATCTATCAAGGAGAATAGTGTGATCTATAGTATCAAAAGCTGCACTAAGGTCGAGTAACACAAGCAGCGAGACACAACCCTGATCGTAAGTCAGTAGAAGGTCATTTACTACTTTAACTAACGCTGTCTCTGTGCTATGATGAGGTCTAAATCCTGACTGATATATTTCATGAATGTTATTCCTATCTAAGTATGAGCATAACTGCTTTGCTACAACCTTTTCTAAAATCTTAGAGATGAAGGGGAGATTTGATATTGGTCTATAGTTGGACAATTGAGACGGGTCAAGATCAGTATTCACAGCCTCTGCCATGACACTCAAAATTGAGCTCAGGTGCATCCTGTTTCCACTGATCATCCTTGAGATGTTTCTTCAACTCGATTGGAGTCCACCTGTGGTAAATTCATTTGATTGGGCATGATTTGGAAAGGCACACACCTGTCTATATAAGGTCACAGTTAACAATGCATGTCAGAGCACAAAGTTCAAGGAATTGTCTGTAGACCTCTGAGACAGGATTGTATCGAGGCACAGATCTGGGGAAGGGTACAGAAACATTTCTGCAGCATTGAAGGTCCCAATGAGCACAGTGGTCTCCATCATCCGTAAATGGAAGAAGTTTGGAACCACTAGGACTCTTCCTAGAGCTGGCCACCCAGCCAAACTGAGCAATCGGGGGAGAAGAGCCTTAGTCAGGGAGGTGACCAAGAACCCGATGGTCACTCTGACAGAGCTCCAGCGTGTCTCTGTGGAGAGAGGAGAACCTTCCAGAATAACAACCATCTCTGCAGCACTCCACCAATCAGACCTGTATGGTAGAGTGGCCATACAGAAGCCACAGCCCACCTGGAGTTTGCCAAAAGGCACCTGAAAGACCCTCAGACCATGAGAAACAAAATTCTCTGGTCTGATGAAACAAAGATTGAACTCTTTGGCTTGAATGGCAAGCATCATGTCTGGAGGAAACCAGGCACCACTCATTACGTGGCCAATACCATCCCTACAAAGAAGCATGGTGGTGGCAGCATCATGCTGTGGGGATGTTTTTCAGTGGCAGGAACTGGGAGACTAGTCAGGATCGAGGGAAAGATGATTGCAGCAAAGTACAGAGACATCCTTGAGGAAAACCTGCTCCAGAGTGCTCTGGACCTCAGACTGGGGCGAAGGTTCATCTTCCAAAAGAACAACGACCCTAAGCACACAGCCAAGATAACAAGGGAGTGGCTACAGGACAACTCTGTGAATGTCCATGAGAGGCCCATCCAGAGCCCAGATTTGAACCCAGTTGAACATCTCTGGAGAGATCTGATAATGGCTGTGTACCAACACTTCCCATCCAACCTGATGGAGCTTGAGAGGTCCTGCAAAGAAGAATGGGAGAAACTGCCCACAAATAGGTGTGCCAAGCTTGTAGCATCATACTCAAAAAGGCTTGAGGCTGTAATTGGTGTCAAAGGTGCTTCACAAAGTATTTAGCAAAGGCTGTGAATACTTATGTACATGTGCTTTTTTTGTGTTTTTTAATACATTTGCAAAGATTTCAAACAAACTTCTTTCATCATGGCATTGCTTCTGTCATTGTGGGGTATTGTCTGTAGAATTTTGAGGGAAATAATGATTGTAATCCATTTTGGAATATGGCTGTAACATAACAAAATGTGGAAAAAGTGAAGCGCTATGAATACTTTCTGGATGCACTGTATGTATGTATGTATTTATGTATGTGTATATATATATATATATATATATATATATATATATATATATATATATATATATATATATATATATAAATATATATATATATATATATGTGTGTGTGTGTGTGTGTGTGTGTGTGTGTGTGTATGAAGCCTGACAAAAGTGTTTCGTCTTTCCATGTCTCTCTTACCATACTCAGAGAAAAACACATCCAGATGCTAGATTGGCTAGTATATACATCTGCCCTTTCTTCCTTTCCTCACAATGAAAGCATGATAAGCTACATTCTCACAAAACCTTCAACCGCATAGTACACAAGCATTGCTGAGGTCTAGCTGTTGCATGCATGTCTGCAATGCCAAGCTGCAGTTTTCTTTCCAGAATAACAAAATGTGGATAAGTTGAATTATGTTCAGAATTGCAAGCAGTTTTCTCTTAATATAAGCAGATTATTCCCCCAAGACTGTGACTCATGGTACAGAGTGAGTGTATATTGCTGTGTACACATACCTGCTTAATTCTATCAGTGTCATTTTCAGCAAAGCATGCCACATAAAAGAATTCTTCTCTTTTATAACATAATACCAGGTTAAGTTCAAGTTCATATAGACTCACAGTCCTTAATAAACAAAACACTAAAACACACTTTGCTGTACTCAGTCAAAAAAAAGCATCCCTAGGCTATATAGCACAAACGATTTCTGATCAAACGCTTTACGCAGAGCAAGACAAGCTCACTAATTAGTTTAACCTCAAATGTCTAGACACATTTAACTCTTGTCTTTACCTGTCTGTTTCAAAAATAGGGCTGTTTGAAACATGTGCCAAGACTTTTAAGATTACAAGGAGGGAGAGAATGGATAATTTTACCTATGGGTATTCAGATTAATTAGGTCTGTAAAATATAGGCTGAAGCAAAGGCCAGAGTGAGAGATAAATCTGATTAGTGCTATCATGGGGATCTGGAGACATACAGTAGGTAAGACCTGTGCCCATTTTACCATTCCCCTGTTTGTTTTTTATGCCTGTGTTAAAATGTATGGCATTTCATTTCTTTTATTATTGTACACATGATGCACATTTCCATGCTTCTGAATTTTATGCTTTTTAGCACCAGAGAGTTGCTTTCAACCTGAAAAGCTGATCTGATATAAGTTTTCTTTTATAACACTACATCAGCCCATGCTGATATCACAGCTCTGTAGTCCCTCAAGAACCATATTATTTATGATAAAGCAGACGGGAAAGGAGTGTTTCACAAGGAACATAATGAAACTAGTTATAACTATTAGCAAGCAAATTCCATTAATTTTTTTTCTGGGGAGAAGTGAATAAGGGTGCAGACTTCAGTTACAGCAGTAGTAATCGGCACAACATTACTAATCTGCGAAATTTCAAGATGGTATCAGTAAGCATTAAATCCAGGGCCGTTCTGCTAAATTTCAGAGTAATGGTAAAAGTTAAGAGTTCAGTTACACTTGATATTCCATATTCCCAAATGGATCTGGAAACCAGTGCCAGAGAGGCTGCGACCCAGTACTCCACATGAAAAGGAATTTAAAAAAAAATCACATGGGTTTAGAGAAAGTGCTGACCTTCCTGAATGTTCTCAGATTGCAGTATGTTTTATGAGGGTAATAATGGCTTCAGGGGTCACCAGAAAACAATGCTTAGTTGGCTAAAGAAGATTCAGAGATTCCACTTTTTCATCTTCTTTCCAGTTATAACAAGTGATATTTCGGTTGATTTGGAATCAACTTTGTGTCTTATCTAAAAATGAAATATAATCTGTCATTTGTTTTATAAAAAACAAAAATGGAACTTTCCTGATAAATTCCTTATAATTCTTGACTATAGGTTCAATCTAGCATTACAATATTTCAAAATTATCTTTCCTTAATTCATTATCATAACATTACATTTACTTGCTTGTTTTGGGGGAATTTGATTGAAATAAGCAAAATATATGCTAAACGTTTTCTTTTTCAGAGTCTTTTCTTTATCGCTACAAAAAAAGAAAAAAGAATTAATCATTCACAGCTTTAGCAAAACGATAACAGTTTAACGATTTAGCTTCCAGTCCTGTGTGTGTAATTTCCTGCTTGGTGTTCCTGCTAGGGTTCTATGTGAAGGTGAAGGTCATGGGCCTCTGGGACATTTTCAGGAAACAGCAGCTCACAGTATATATGTTAATGAATATAACTGTGTCACTGTATATACAACGGCAAAACTGTGGCTTTGGAGGTTGCCTTGTTGAATTTTTCTATCTACAAAAGCATGCTGGTGAACACAACCTCAAGGCTAACTTTTCTTGAGTGCTAGGTTTTCACACATGTGGGGGGTAGGGGTTAGAGAGCTGCAGTTGGGGACCATGAAACCAACTGTCAAGAAGTGGCTCCAAGGGGATTATGTTACCCTCAAAATCAAGTCATTTATATTTTTGAGTGGTTGAGAAATCCTTTCCTTTGTCACTGCCAAAAACTATTAAGATGCATATCTACTGAAAATGACCAGCTGCCATAGCTAATTTAAAAAATGCTGTTGATAACTAATTTGTACTTTGAGTCCTTTGAATAATAACAATAATAATAATAATAATAATAATAATAATAATAATAATAATAATAATAATAATAATAACAACAAGAAGAATCATAATCATAATAATAAAAAAACAGGCCCAAACTTTGGTACTAGAAAATTAGAAAAGTATAAATTATAAAATTATTACATTATTGTCTAATTCTATTATATGCCAAATGGATTAAGAATAAAGAAGCAGCTTCTGTTTGTTAGGTATAACACAAGTAGCAGTTCATCCATAGCAGAGGTAGGACAGAACTCCACCATATATATCAGCCATTCAACATATGTTAATCTTAAAGTCCTCAGAACTTACAACACCAAACATTTTAAATTCCTTTCAAATAAATACTAATTAACTCTTTTGAGCAAGCAACCACTTAAACATAAATGTTCCTTATTTGACAGATATAAGAGGATGCTCCATTGATTTAGTCATCTTTATTGCCCCACTTAGCTTGGTAGATTTATTATTGCATGTTGAGGTCAAAAAACAACAAGCACTAACAGAACCCCATTGGGACAGGTATCACATTGCCTTATGCTCACTCTATGAACATATTGTTAATAGCAGTTAATAACATCTGTGTTTATTTCACATACTGTGACAATGGCGATGGGAGCCACACCTGCTCTATCAAACACAGCTGAATTTATTTACAACAACAATTGTAGAGTGGTGCTGAAAGTTTATGAACCTTTTAGAATTTTCTACATTTCTGCATAAATATGACCTAAAACAACATCAGATGTCCACACAAGTCCTAAAAGCAGATAAAGAGAACCCGATTAAACAAATGAGACAAAAATATTATACTGGTTCATTTATTTATTGAGGAAAATGATCCAATATTACACATCTGTGAGCAGCAAAAATATCTGAATGTTTGCTTTCAGTATCTGGTGGGACTAAACTTTCCTGTAACTGTTGATCAGTCCTGCACATCGGCTTAGAGGAATTTTAGTCCATTCCTCAGTACAGAACAGCTTCAACTCTGGGACATTGGTGAGTTTCCTCACATGAACTGCTTGCTTCAGGTCCTTCCACAACATTTCTATTGGATTCAGGTCAGGACTTGGACATTCCTCTTTAACCATTCTTTAGTAGAACAACTTGTGTGCTTAGGGTCATTGTCTTGCTGCATTACCCACTTTCTCTTGAGATTCATTTCATGGACTGATGATAAATTCATTGTTCCATCAAGTCGTCCAGTCTGAGATTGAGCAAAACAAGTCCAAACCATGATACTGCCACCACTATGTTTCACTGACAGGATAAGGTTCTTGTCCTGGAATTCAGTGTTTTGCACCTTACATTGGCGTTGGTGTGAGAGTGTGTGTGTGAATGGATGAATTAGAAACAATGTAAAATGCTTTGTAGAACTGTTAAGGTTAAAAAGCACTATATAATTGCAGACCATTTACCATTTTCTCCAAACACAATGCTTCTCATTTAAACCAAGAAATTCTATTTCTATTTCTCTTTTGCATATGATCTTTAGCAAACAGCAGACGGGCAGCAATGTTCTTTTTGGAAGTCAGTGGCTTTCTCCTTGCAACCTGCCATGCACACCATTGTTGTTCAGTGTTCTCCTGATGGTGGAGTAATGAACATTAATATTAGCCAATGTGAGAGAAGCCTTTACTTGCATAGAAGTTACCCTGGCTCCTTTGTTACCTTGTGGACCATTACACATCTTGCTCTTGGAGTGATCTTTGTTGGTCCTCACTCCTGGGGAGGGTAACAATGGTCTTGAATTTCCTCCAATTGTGCACAATGTGTCTGACTGTGGATTGCTCAGTCCAAACTCTTTAGAGATGGTTTTGTAACCTTTTCCAGCTTGATGAGCATCAACAACTCTTTTTCTGAGGTCCTCAGAAATCTCCTTTGTTTGTGCCATGATACACTTCCACAGACATTTGCTGTGAAGATCAGAGTTAAAATTAACTGCTAATCCCAGAGGTTCACATACTTTTGCAACTCACAGATATGTAACATTGAATCGTTTTCCTCAATATATAAATTACCAAGTATAATATTTTTGTCCCATTTGTTTAATTGGGTTTTCATTATCTACTTTTAGGACTTGTGTGAAAATCTAATGATGTTTTAGGTCATATTATGCAGATATATGGAAAATTCAAACTTTCAAACACCACTGTACCAACTGCTTATAAAATTATAAAGATTGATTTCAATAAAGCAGGAAGATTGATGAGCCAAATTGCTAATGTCAGACGTTCAGTTTGATCAACTCAGGAATTTGAAGGCCCTGGAGGTCCCAGCTATTAGACACGACTACTTCGGTTCTCGTTCTGTTCTGTCTTTGAAAAATGGAGTACATAGTTTGTTTAAGTTCATTCAAGACTTGTTGACTACTAACTTCCTATTATGGAGTTAAAAAATTAGTAATACTCGAGATAGTCGCCTAATTCAAGTGCGGTTGCATAATTGCATAATTCAAGTGTGGCTGTCTTGACTTCATTTTGTTTGAGACTATGTCCTCATTTGATGTCTTCCCTGCTGAAATCTATGGACACAAGCTGTTGAGGTATTGGGGTTGCTGTTTTAATAGTCTCTTCATATTTGTCAACAAAAGTCGAAAGTTATTAAACAAACAAAAAAAAATTCTCAAAACAGCGTTGACCTTAAAAACCAAGAAATACATTAGTACACTGCTGGAAGGCTTTAAGCACATTTTTCCCACACAACCACACAAGCCAGGCAACTACTGTAGACAATGTGGATAATCACAAATGTAAAATAAATCAATCTGTGCTCAGTTTTCCCCCCTTCATTAACACAAGAGACCCCATAAAACCTTTGGCCACCTGCAGGAACAGCAGTACAATAGCAAAAATAGGGAACATAGGGAAGAGGGGATTGCAGAGAAAGACTATTTATTGAGACAATTTCTGTGAAGGAAGAAAAATATTTGATTGGCTTAGCAGTGAGCAGTTGGCGGTGTTGCTCTAGCCCGTGATGATATGGAGGAGAACAGCAGGCCTTTGTTTGCAGGCAGAATGGTGCTCTCTATGGGGTCACCACAGGATTCCAAACATCACAGACAGGGGAAAACTATACACTGGAATTCCTCTCTCCCCTATGAATGTTTTATTAGCCATGTGAACAGGTCAGAAAGTCACTCCCCATCACACAGTCACCCACTCTGGCACAGGGGCAGTTGTGTATAAGTGTGCTCTGAGCCCAGCTTATAGGCTCCTGACTGGATCAGCTCAGATGTGGCCATGGTGATGAAGACAGGATCAGTTTTAAAGCTAAAAGAACAGCATTCCAATGTTCTGGAAAAAGATGTACTAATGGAATGCACATGTGGGAAGTCAAAAGCAGTGTTGAGCATTTGTAAATGTAAGATATTGTCTCAGCATTTCAGCTTTAATAGTTGGCCTGCATAGAAACACTATGATTTCCATTAGTGACCCAATAAAATATAAAATAATCTCAAAAGACAGGTTTCTAATAAATTATTTGAGTTGATCAGAAACTAACTGTGATTAAATGTTTAATGTTAACAAACCTGAGCATTGAATGTGATATTACTTCAGCCTTGTGCATACTTCTTTGTTATGTCCAGTGCTGATTTAGAGCACTTTTGAGAGGACATCCATCACACCAAATATTTTGAATGTGCAGCAACGAAAAAAGTGAATGACAAATCTCTATTGTAGGCTTAAAGTTAAAATGACCATTATTGGAGCTCCAGAGCCTCAGAAAATGTAGATTTGAAGCTCGTAGTTATATTGGGAGGTTTTCAAGAACCATGGATTTGTGCTCCTATAGAAATGTTTAAGTGCACATAGATGTAGATATTAATCTAGCACTAACCAAGGTGAAAGGCCAATGTAATTTAGTACTCTGAAAGTTGGCCTTTTTGCTCCCTCTGGGTATTTATCCTAACCCAAATGCCATGGTTTCCCCTGTCCATTAACCTCTGCCTAGCTTAGACCATTGTTAATGGCGCGAACAATCTCCAAAGTCAAATGGCTTTCCGTAAATCAAACGGGATCAGGACTGGGAGTATAAAACAGACTCATGCTCTTTAATCTGGAGATCTGTGTGTGTAGTCAGGATAAAAAAGACATGCACACAAACATAAAGCAGTACACCGTCCTGTAGCAGGGATGAAAAATGATACAGGAAATGCAAATAATGGGTGATGATTGAAACCACTGATATCTTTTGAATTGTCAGGATTAAAGAACAAAACGATCACTTAAAAATACAACATAGATAAATAGAGATAAAGAAAAATAGATTGACACAATTTCTATATTATTTTTATATTTTGAAAAATATATATATTTTTTTATATTATCAAACAAATAAAAAGATTAAACTGATAAAAAAATGACATTTTACATTACTTAATTCAAGTTGCTCTAAAATTAATAGTATAAAATTAATAAATGTATAGATATTGTATTTAGAGAAAAGAGTTAATAATGTGACAAGACAAGTTTATTATCTATGTTTCTTTTTATTTGTAAGATACCATATAGGCATGGGAAAGGCTGCCAATTCCACATGCACCACTGATTATTTTCATCTTTAACAAAGTGGAATCAGAGAACATTAAACTGAAAAGTGCTGGCTTTAGCTTTTTGTGGTTCTGCAACATTGAATGATCTCAAGAATTCTTTCACTCCCTCTTTTCTCCCGAGCTTTGGTCTTAATACCCTTTATAGCCCCTGAACCCCCCCCCCCCACACACACACACAATCTGTGCTCCTAGTTTACAGGGTGTCATGTGTGCTTCTACTGCAGGTCAGTAGGCAGGAGCAGATAGAGCCATTATTTGGTTAGCTTTCACACCAGCTGGCCTTCTCATGCGGTGAATGAAGCTGCCATTGTGGAGCATAAGAGACCTGCTGGGCATGGTGAAAAAACATCCACGGGGTGAGCTGGGAAAGTGACAGCCTCTGCCAAAGCATAGCACAGTCACAGCCATACTCTAGCTCTGGAGGAATATTATCCTTGTGGCAGCCCTCAGAGCAGAGGGCTAGACTGATGCAGGAGACGGTTATGGAAGTAAAATCAACAGGCTGAAATGTTTCAGCAAACCGAAGGGGTCTTAAAGCAAACTGAGCAAAACTAGCATAATGTCCTGCAGCATATTTTTCACTTTGAAAGACTTATTATAACTATGAGCTCTTTGTCTACATACAAAGCAAAATAAATGAAGGAAAAGAGCACATGTAGAAATCAAAAAAGCATTTCATATGATGTTTAAAGATCAAAGAACAGATAATATGTCAAGAGATAAAAGAAAATAAATTCACCACGACGGTGGCCAGTGTCTGTGAAACAGTGGCTCGTCTATGACAGCATTTTGCTGTAACGCTGACACATCTGGAGCAGCAGAAGACTGATGGGTCCTGTCATCTTTGGTCACATTTTTTGAATGCCAGGTTATTACCATGGTGTTAACTGAGGAGTAATTGATCTCAGCTGTAGCAGCGTTCAAGTCAGTAGCAGGTGTGACATGTTGCTCTGATGTCCTTTAGGCTGTTTGGAAAGAACACAGTCTTTGTTAGAGCCATAGTGACAAACCTCTAAAGCTAATTCAGTTCATTTACTATAAACTCCCATATATTATATTTCAAAGGATTTCCGGCTGCAGAGCAAGAAATTCATCCACCAGTCTGAATAATTCCAGATTGCCTCTTAAATCTTCAATTCAGTGTCTTTTCACACCTGGCATAAGTTATAATATTATTTTCACCATGATGTTCAGTAAAAGCTAACCCAATTTTCTATGATGTAGTCTTAAAAAGAGATGAGACAGATGTAATATATATCAGAAAATAATATCTTATAAAATAAGTTTTCTAAATTACAGGAAGTTCTAAATTCCTAGTATCACAGGGGAGTACTGGCCTCTGGGTACTGTAAAGTTCTTAAAATGAAATATATAATGCTGACATTGGAGATAAAGTCATGACTTACTACAGCTGAAGGTGCCAAAGAAATTTATAGCATTTATAGAAGTTTTAACATGTGTTCAGTTCTAGTCTTGTGCTATTGGTTTTGCAGCACTGGTGTTAACTACCAAAAGCTCAGTAAAAACAAACAAGCTAAAATAAATAAATTAATTAATTAAAAAGAAAAAACACACAGGACCCCAAACTAAATCCTCAGCTGGCTTTGTATTGAGTGCAGAAAGATGGTATGACAAAGGCAAAACATGCTGAGGGGGCAGAATGCAATAAATACAAGCTGGGAAGACTTTGCAGCTCTTTTTTCAGCGGCATATATTTAAATCCTATTTGCATTTAATATGTACAATTATTAATGGAAAGTCTTTTTTTTATTATTATTATTTTTTACTTTTCCCCAAAGATCTTGCCATAGTGTAAAAAGGACAGCTATTCATGTTACTTTTACTCAAAGGGTTTCCTCCAGTGGCTAAAAACCTCAGCTGTATTTAAAAAAAACAAAACCTTGTTTGAAAACAGAGTTCCCCTCACCATTTCCTGAAGACTTTCATACATTCCAGTCCAAACAGGGATAGCCCCAGGCACACTTTCTTCCAGGCTGGTTGGTGTGGAAAATGCGAGTGTTTCCCCATGACCTACAGAACCAGAACACTTCAAACATGGAAGGAAACCTCGGCAGTTCCCATCAATGAGGCTTTTCTCTCAATAAAGTGCAAGCCCTCCAGCTCTGGCCAGGGTAAATGTCAGGACTCAAGAGTATATTTTTCTTGGAGCAAGTTGATATTTTTACACCTTTCATAAAAGTCTTGCCTGGCCACTCCATTAGCAGGAGGCCGTCACTGGACAGGCGTCTGCTCTCAGAAACCATACATTTCTCCTGTCATGCCAGTACATGGTGTGTGTGTGTGTGTGTGTGTGTGTGTGTGTGTGTGTGTGTGTGTGCCAGCACACCTATATAGAGTAAACATTTAAATATTAATAATGTAGTAGAGCACAATTTAGTTCATGTTGTGCATATTAAGGTGTATGCATGCATATTGGCTATTCATAAAGTCTGTCCTATTCTTTACCTCATTAGTCATGAGATATGAGCAGCTGTTTTTTTAGCAGCAGAATGTTGCCCTCTGAGCTCTTATTCAACTGTAAGTTATATTTATGTAGATTTTCCTCCAATCTTTGAAAATTGAATGAATATTCTGACATACACAAGAATAATAATAAATAATAAATAAAAATAATAAAGTAATAATAAAGTGACAGGTCATTCAAAGCAGGCGATTTCCATTTATAGTGCTCTCACTAACCAAAGCCTGGGTTAATTTTATCCAAACATTTTAAGGTGTAGGTTAATATTGTGCAAATAAACTTTTTTTTTTTTTTTTTTGTAAATGTGATAACTGTGCAGTTATACAAGGCAATGAACTGCTTTCACTGTGGACTAAACACTCATTTCCTCTTGAGATGATTTTGTTTAGGGATTTGGGTAAAACGAACAGAATACGGGCCTCGTTCCCACTATCGCAGCTGTAGTTTATTTTTGCTAACCTGCATCAGGTCTCTAACACGGCAGCCTCTGCTGAATAAGACATAGCGAGATGTTACTGTGTACAAAGCCTGTCGTTTCTCCCTGCTGTGCAACCCATGAACATAAATTGCTAAAGGCCCTGCCATGTATAAATGCTTTCTATACCAAATTAGTCACACTCACCCGCTGAGCAATGCAGTGTGACTCACACTGTAGGTAGAACTAAAGGCACACAATGCACATCAGCAATCTTTACCAGTGAAATGGTGCCAAAGTTTGCTTAAATGGAAATGAATACAATTTAGAGTACTGTGTTGAATTACAGTGTGATTAATTCTTACGCATTTAAAATGGATAATTCAAATGAGTTTTCTTGAACCATGTTTAACTTTTGGAAACAATAATGAAGAATTAAAAAGCAGACTTTAGCAGATCTCTCAGGAGTGACACATCTTTGGAGGTGAAAAAGATTGCCAGTGATTTAAAAAATATATATTTAAACTGTAAATTCTCATATTGATAAAATATGATGAATCGTATAATTCTTCATTCTAGCTAAAGCAATGCAATCTCAGGAAATTTCTGTGCAGACACTGCTCTCACATGCTGTTTACTCTTGCCAAATTACCAAAGTGTGTGAAGACCTGGAAAATGTCCCCAGAAAAAAAGAAAGAATGTATATATATATATATATATATATATATATATATATATATATATATATATATATATATATATATAGAGAGAGAGAGAGAGAGAGAGAGAGAGAATATGAGAATGGCAGATCACTTATGACCTCACTGCTTTTTGGATTGCTATACGCATGGAGGTGGCAAACTTAATATTTCAGTGCTGCCTAACGACTTGTGAATTTCATATTTCACAAAAATGGAGTGTGAGTGAGCACTCATTGTTGCATGATATTAATCATGGCTTTGAACCCCAGTGGAACCACAAAGCCAGTGACCTTATATGGCAGCAGTAAAAAGGCAGGGGGGCTTTCATTTACTCATGCTCTCAGGAACTGCAGACCTACTATTTTCCTATAGCAGTATTTCATGTCATCCCTGCTGTTTGGGATGGCTCAGTTACTGGCTTCAGTTTTACAGGTAGACTTTTTGGCATTTCTAATTTTAGTGATACATAATTCATACATCCATTCATTCATCTTCAACCATTTTGTCATGGTCAAGGCTGTTTTTACATAGCACAGTCATTCTTACCAGTATAACATAATTATGCATGACACTACAACAATAACAACAACAACAACAATAACAACAACAACAGTAACAATAGTAACAACAACGACAACAACAACAACAATACTACTACTACTACTACTACTACTACTACTAATAATAATAATAATAAATTGATAGATCTGATCATTAATACCCTTTCACTTTCATCTTCCTCTCCTTGTTGCTTTACTTTGGGTAATATAATCTTGGCCATTTTAAATTTATTGAGTTTCCATATGTGGAAAAATATTACTAGCCCTTCACTCATCACTTTCTTAACGCTCAAATTTGTATTTTTTTTGGGCAAAAAGGTGATAAATTTAACAAATGTTAAATTACTTACCAAGTTACCATGCTTTATGACTGTCTTACCTCCTTTTCTGAGCTTTCTTTCTAAACCCTGTTGAAATGTAGTAATCTGAGCTGATGTTAGTGCTTTGTATGAGAAAGAACTGTGTGTCTTTTGTATCAGGATACACAGGCTCTTGTACCATAGTGTCTGTCTCTTTTAACAATGGTATAACATTACACCTGAATAAAAAACATGAAACATATGCTTGTAAATGCATGGTACAAGCTGTCAATGAAGTTACAACACTGAGGCATATATATATAAAAATAGATGTCATGAATAATGGGCTCTTTATTAGTAATTTACTTCTACTATAATGCTATAAATACATCATTCCTAAAGCTCTGAAAAACCTGATTATCAGATTTTCTCATTTGCACATGACAGGCTTTTCCTTATGCCTTATCAAAACTCCCATAAAGGGCCAAAATTCCCTAAATGTATAGAAAATTTATACAATCTTGTCTTTATATGACAATATTATATTATACATATTAAATTCAATGCTATTTAATTCAGTTTAAAAAACTGATATCAGTGAAGCCATTTGTGCCACCTACTGGTAGACTGACAGCTCATGGTACATTTTCTCATTCTAAAGTTATACTAACGGGTTAAGAACATGTCATCATATGTGTTTCCCTTGTATCTTTGCAGTTCCTTGTACAGTATGAATAAATATAAAACCCCTTTTTATCTCAGAGTTTCCATTCTTGTAACGGATGATGTCATTGGCAGCCATGTTCTCTCTTGACCCAAACAAAGAGCCTTTAGCGCCTCAGGAACCTGCACATTACAGCAGGTGATAAGAGGCACAGTGCAGAGCATGCCAAATACACAGACATGTCTGCAAAAAAAAAAAAAAAAAAAGGAGAATCTGTCTGTATTTCCCAAATGAATTCCATATGGCGTGCTACTGTTGCAAATGAAAAGAACTCAAGAGCACCTCATTTTACATAACAGAAGTTAATCATACAAATAAGTGCTTTTAGCTTTAAATCATTAATAAGCACATATTTGAATGGCAAATATATGTTTGCAACGTTTCATCCATTTAAATCAATTGATTTTGTCTTAAGGATTGACAGAAACTTTCCTAATGCATAATGAATGAGATTTGATTCTTGCATTTTGGCTTTGACATATTTCCATTTTTTTCCTTCAGCTTAATAAATGAAGTGGCATATAGGAAAAAACTTGGCTTTCTAAAACTTTGTATTTTCAACATATTTCTTACCATAGGATTAGGATTAGAAACACAATATTTTGTCTTTTCACGCCTAAAGAACACTGTTACTGTAACTGTATCCTCTCACACATACCAAGGCAAATCCCATTAGATTGAGCTTTTGTCCTTTTTTCGGATGAAGACAGGAGTGAATTTTTCACATAGGCCTGCTGATTAAATGACCTTTGGCAGTTTGCATCTGATAAAGTTACTCACTTTCCAATGTGCCATGATGGATCAACACTCATTCAGCATCAGAGCTGTTTGTATTGCTGCTCCAGCGCCATGTGACAAGTGAAGGAACAAGAACTCAGTGTCATTTGATGTTATCTGAATGACAGTGACCTACTTTTGCCCTTTTGTTCTGTCAAATGTCACTAGGATTCTGAATGGAGAGTCTGTGTCTGGCTTTTTGAATTCAGAGCAAAGTGATTTTGGTGACTTTGTGACTCCTGATAGCTTGTTGTGTCTTTGCTAGCCAGAATGATGCGCTCACTGTGCTGTGGCCATCAATTTGGATGGCTCAGAAGCAAATCAAGCACAAAATGAAGGAGGTACGTAAAAGGCATCTCTCACATGGCTCATATGCTGGAAACAAGTGACCTGAATTAAAGGTCTCATCAGGGCTGTCTTACCGATTAAAGCCCCTCTGGCTGTCAAAGTCACATTTTAATCACAGACGTAATTTAAAATTGCATTAATGAAAACAAATGGCTCTCTTGGTTCCTGGTGCTCTGCATAATGAATTATTATCGCTGCTAACAATCACATTTCTCTGCATTTTTCAATTACATGCCCCGGCTGAGTTGCTCAAGGATAGCCCTCTTTGATGAAGATAAACGATGTTCATGGGGTAGATTAAGTTTCTGGTACTTCACTATAATAGTTTTCTAATTTGGGCACATTTTCTGTGATGCAAGACATGATTTATCTATTTGTAACTCCAGCTTGACACTGCAGTAATATAATTGAAAGCAGGTGCTAATTATACTTTTGATTGGGCTCGGAAGTTAACAAATAGAAGACAGCATCCTGATTAACTAGCCTGTTTTCAACACATAGCAATTAAACAATAATTAGGACCTTGTCACCAAGTTTTCTTCATAAAAGTCAAACCCAGGCTAATACTTCTTGTGCATAGTCTTTGGATGAACCTTGCAACTGGTGTTCTAAAGTATGGGATTGTTTCCTTCTTCATCTGGCAATGTGTTTCATTGTGTTTATATTTTATTCTGTTGTCACCACTTCCCTGAGCCTTACTATTAATGACTATTATCTATCACATGATTCTAGCTGTATTTGGTTTTTGTCTGCCTATATACAGCAAACTCTGCAAAAGCTTTTGATTTATTATTTTGAAACCATATTTATTATTTGTTATACCCTATTAAAATGATCAACTGCCTGAATATATACAACAGTCTGAGAAACGGAAGCACCATGTGGATTCTGTTGACTTCAGATGTGAAATTGTTTAAACTTGGCTCTGTAAAACAATGAGATATAATTTTGATTAATCATCTCAAAACACGCAAGCCAACGTTCGCTTGAGTTGTGGTGGGAAATGACATCAGCATAATCATCACTACACAGGGACTTAAAGTTCACAGGTCTGAACTGAGGTGAAATATCTAAATAAGTAACACAGTGTTGCTGAGAAGAACAACAGCACCTCTTTTGAAAGAAAGGTGTTCATTTTTGCAGACACGCATTTGAGAACACAGCGCCAACCCACAGTCATGTTAATGATGGGTACTCATTCAATGTCTCCCGCTCCCTGGAAGAACTTATGATAATTGCTCTAATGTCGTGGAAAATTTGAGCTCGGAAGATGGGCTGAGACTTGAGACCCAGCCAACGGGCCTGAAACTAGATGATTCACTTTCTCCTGTTGAATTTATGATTTGTTTTTGAGTGAAAAAAACCCTTCCATTTGTTTTTATTTCATCAGAGTGGCTGGGTTTGGGGGATGGAGGCTGTCAAAGAGGTGTTTTTATTAATTCTGGCACAAATGTGAGGCTAGTAGAGAGGTTGCAATGTTGGCAGTCTGTCCAGTTCAGAACTTTTATTAAAAAATAAAAAAGAAAGAAAGAAAGAAAGAAGAAAGAAAGAAAGAAAGAAAGAAAGAAAGAAAGAAAGAAAGGTCTGACTTTGGTGATAGAGTACATATATACAGTACAGTGGTTTGTGGTCAATGGACACATGATATCACAAGATGCAAATGGCTAACTGTATCACGTTCCAAACCAAGGCTCACATCTGCAATGCGTTTCACATTTCACAACCTTGGGCTCATCCTTGGTTGCAAGTTAATAATGAAACATAACTCCAATATCAAAATATTCTCCATTCACCCTACAGACATTCGCTTTGTCTTTAGATCAGATTCTTGCTGAATGACATAAAAGAGGCTGTTTGGAAAGTGCTTGGAAAGTGCTTTTCAGTATCGTTTTTGATTATTTCATTGACATTGCCCGTCCTTGGAGGACCACTGAACTCTTTAACGGGATGCAAATCAGAACTGACTCACAAATGTTCACCTCAGTTTACCTCTGAAGTCATCAAATTGTGTCTGTCTTCTCTCACTTGGAGTCTTAGTATCACTTGCCATGCTATATTGGGGATTGAGTTGCTTGGTGATGGTCCAACAAGTCATAATGCTACATTTTGTTTGGGCAACACATGAGCATGACCTGTGAGCATGAATGCCATATTAAGCTTAAAGTATACTTCACGTTTTATGCATACGCTAGGAACAATGTACAATATGCATGACGCAAATTTCATCATCAGCAGAGTACGTGTGTACTGTACGTGTGCCGCCAGATTTTTCAAACCGCATATGTGAAAGTGATTCTTTTGCACTATTTCATTGCTCCATAAGATGGCAACAGTGACCCAGGGCCATTGATTCTCAAGGTAGTCAAAGAAAAAAATGGAATAAATGGAAAAGACAGAAACGAGTGCAGGTTAGAAAGTACTCACATTTGTATAATTCTAGCCTTAGATAGCTAATTTTGGTGAGAGATTGCCTAAGCATTGTTCTGTCAGTTGTGATTCTTCTTCATTGTCATCTTTCACACCAAAATACCTGCTTTACTGCTCTGTACTGACTCTTGTAGGTCTGGAGGGATAGTGCAAGTTGTCATAATGCGCATAAGTCGACCACCTGTGTACACGTACATGTCAAATGGAGTATACTTTGAAAGGCTAAGCGTACGACTGTGCGCATACGCTAACATACGCTTAAAAAAAATATACCAGTATACCAAAGTATACCAGAGGCTTAACAGAAGGCAGTTAGCTTTAGCTAAGTTCCATTAGCTCAGTAGTAACTGGAAAATTCATTCATTCAACTTCAGTAACCACTTTAGTCAATCCACTGAATGACATGTTTTTGGGAAGTGGGAGAAAACTGGAGAACTCAGAGGAAACCCGCACAGTGTTCGGGAGAGCATGTGAAACATCACACATACAGTGAGGGAAAGAAGTATTTGATCCCCTGCTGATTTTGTACGTTTGCCCACTGACAAAGAAATGATCAGTCTATAATTTTAATGGTAGGTTTATTTGAACAGTGAGAGACAGAATAACAACAAGAAAATACAGAAAAACACATGTCAAAAATGTTATTTGTTATTTGCATTTTAATGAGGGAAATAAGTATTTGACCCCCTCAATCAGATCTCTCAATCAGAGAGATTTCTGGCTCCCAGGTGTCTTTTATACAGGTAACGAGCTGAGATGAGGAGCACACTATTAAAGGGAGTGCTCCTAATCTCAGCTTGTTACCTGTATAAAAGACACCTGTCCACAGAAGCAATCAATCAATCAGATTCCAAACTCTCCACCATGGCCAAGACCAAAGAGCTCTCCAAGGATGTCAGGGACAAGATTGTAGACCTACACAAGTCTGGTCTGGCTACAAGACCATTGCCAAGCAGCTTGGTGAGAAGGTGACAACAGTTGGTGCGATTATTCGCACATGGAAGAAACACAAAAGAACTGTCAATCTCTCTCGGCCTGGGGCTCCATGCAAGATCTCACCTCGTGGAGTTGCAATGATCATGTGAACAGTGAGGAATCAGCCCAGAACTACACGGGAGGATCTTGTCAATGATCTCAAGGCAGGTGGGACCATAGTCACCAAGAAAACAATTGGTAACACACTATGCCGTGAAGGACTGAAATCCTGCAGCGCCCGCAAGGTCCCCCTGCTCAAGAAAGCACATATACATGCCTGTCTGAAGTTTGCCAATGAACATCTGAATGATTCAGAGGACAACTGGGTGAAAGTGGTGTGGTCAGATGAGACCAAAATGGAGCTCTTTGGCATCAACTCAACTCGCCGTGTTTGGAGGAGGAGGAATGCTGCCTATGACCTCAAGAACACCATCCCCACCGTCAAACCTGGAGGTGGAAACATTACGCTTTGGGGGTGTTTTTCTGCTAAGGGGACAGGACAACTTCACCGCATCAAAGGGACGATGGACGGGGCCATGTACCATCAAATCTTGGGTGAGAACCTCCTTCCCTCAGCCAGGGCATTAAAAATGGGTCGTGGATGGGTATTCCAGCATGACAATGACCCAAAACACACGGCCTAGGCAACAAAGGAGTGGCTCAAGAAGAAGCACATTAGGGTCCTGTAGTGGCCTAGCCAGTCTCCAGACCTTATTCCCATAGAAAATCTGTGGAGGGAGCTGAAGGTTCGAGTTGCCAAACGTCAGCCTTGAAACCTTAATGACTTGGAGAAGATCTGCAAAGAGGAGTGGGACAAAATCCCTCCTGAGATGTGTGCAAACCTGGTGGCCAACTACAAGAAACGTCCGTCTGACCTCTGTGATTGCCAACAAGGGTTTTGCCACCAAGTACTAAGTCATGTTTTGCAGAGGGGTCAAATACATATTTCCTTCATTAAAATGCAAATCAATTTATAACATTTTTGACATGCGTGTTTCTGGATATTTTTTGTTGTTATTCTGTCTCTCACTGTTCAAACAAATCTACTAAATTATAGACTGATCATTTCTTTGTCAGTGGGCAAACATACAAAATCAGCAGGGATTCAAATACTTTTTTCCCCTCGCTGTACAGTAACCTGGGCTCAGTATCAAACCTGGAGTGCTTAAGGTTTATCAAGGCACTAGGGGAAAGAAGGCTATTCCATCTTGTTCGAACTGTCAGAAGGTCTACTGTGGCACATATCACAGAAAATTATAATGATATTTATAGGAGTAATGTGTCACATGTTAAATTGAAAAACATTCACTGAAAGTGCCTACAACTGGACCTTGGAGCAATGGAAGAAGGTGGTCTGTCTGAGGAGTCTCATTTTCTTTCACATCAAGTGGGGGGCTGGGTATGTGTGTGCCATTTACCTGGGGAAGTGATGGCACCAGGATCCACTGTGGGAGGAAGACAAGTCAGTGGAAGGAGTGAGATGTTCTGGCCAATGTACTGCTGGGAAAACATGGGTCCATTCATGTGGATGTCAGTTTGACACATGCCACCTACCTAAACATCATTGCAGACCATTGCAGAGCATGGATAATACATCCTTCCACACTGCACTCATTGGTTGGGAATGGTTTAAGGAACATGCAAAGAGTTCAACGTGCTGAGTTGGACTCAGAATTCCCCAGATCTCAGTCAAATCTAGCATCTGTGTAATGTGCGGGAAGTCCAATCTTCAGCAAGCACACTTTACAACTTAAAGGATATGCTGCTACCATCTTAATGAAAGATACAGTACCACAGGGCACCTTTAGAGGTCTTGTAGAGTCCATGCCTCAGCAAGTCAGACCAGTTTTAGTGAGATGCAGAGGAACAACAGCATATTAGGCAGGTAGTCATAATGTTTTGGCTCATTAGTGTATGCAGTATATACTATAGATATAGTGATGAAAACCTTTGAATACAATACATGACATGATAGAGCCATAGACAAAGAGTTATAATATTTAATATTATTGTTTTTACAAACCATTCAGGAAAGCAACATGTTCTTCAAACTCTGCATTGCAATGTACTATTGAACCAGCAAAGAGGTCTTTGGGTAAAATTCACAACTAAATGTATAGTGCAAGACAGAGAATAAAAGCCATCTCCAGCTCTAGTATGAAAATTCCCAACAAAACCTACAAGACTGGCCTGTCATAATTGGCTTTTCTTGACTTTCCTTTGCCTCTTTCTCATTACTGTGATTTGGCAAAGCCTAAGTTAATTTCTTTTCAGGCTTGCGCTGAATGGCTCTTCTGCGTATCACTACTCGATCACCAGAGAGACGCCGAAGGGGTGTATTCATACAAAGGACAACGTCAACAACAAACACACCAGAACCACAGCCAGCTGCACAGTGCTGGCTCAGATGGACTTGTCTTCAGTTGTCTCATATTCAACAGACCACCTTTCAGAGGTAAATGTTGAGAGTCTTTATTCATAGGCTTGTTGCTAACCAAATACAGAGAACTTTTAATTAGTAAATAATTACTTCCACAGGGTTAGAGCTGATATGTTCTGAGGTCTTTTCCAAACCCATTATACTTTGACTTGTTAACATAGCTACCATTCAGTGTTACATTTGCTTTGACTGTGGAATCACCATCATGAATAAAAGGTGTTCGTCTAAACACTTTCTTGACAAGGAAGCAGCCAAGATTTGACCTGACATTATTATTATATCTTTCAGCCCAAACACAAACTTTGTTATAGATTTTTTATTTTATGACTTCTACATTATCAAGTTAGTGCAAAAAACATTTTAGATTCCCAAATATTATTATCCCAAACACAAAATTAAATGTTACAGAAAAATGTTTGTATGTCAGTAAAGAAAGCAGCATATTAAGTGGCAAGAGACACTTTTCAGACAAAAAAAACACAATAAAGGCTGCTGGGTTTGCTGCAAAAATAAGGAGAAAGTGCGACACTCAAAGTCTCCAGAAGAACCGTGACTGGTTCTGCAAGATGCTCAATAAAACTCACATTACCTTATAAAACTGCACAAATTGTACTAGCGACTACTATTTTTATTTATTTATTTTTTGTCACACCAAAATATTCACTTTGTTTCATTTACTACTGTTTACTGCTCTTTACTGTATTTTTTTTTAAAATGTAGAAACATTTAATTTCATTATTTTGAAGGCATCTTTGCTCTACAGCATTGCTTTGCATATGCCTAACTTTTGCACAGTACTGTGTATATATATATATATATATATATATATATATATATATATATATATATATATATATATATATATATATATATATATGTGAGCGAGTGATCATATGAGCGAGAGAGAGAGAGAGAGAGAGAGAGAGAGAGAGACACTGCACGCATGTGAATTATGCAGTCTGTCTGTCTACTAATAATGAAGCTGTGAGTTTTTTAACAAAGAAAAGATGAGAGGAAGATGAGAGACACCAGGTCCAACAATACAGATGAGCTGAAAGCCGCTATCAACGCAACCTGGGCTTCCATAACACCTCAGCAGTGCCACAGGCTGATTGCCTCCATGCCATGCACCACAGATGCAGGAATTCATGCAAAAGGAGTCCCGACCAAGTAAATTAACATACTTTTCAGAAGGTCGACATTTCTGTATTATAAATTCTTTACTCAAATATTTTGAGATACTAGATTTTTGATTTCCATGAGCTGTAAACTGTAATCATCAAGATTAAAACAAAAAAAGGCTTGAAATATTTCACTTTATGTGTAATGAATCTAGAATTTATGAAAGTCCCACTTTTTTAATTCAACTACAGGAAAAAATGTACTTTTCCACGATATTCAAATTTTTTGAGATGCACTTGTGTGTGTCTGTCTGTGTGTGTGTGTGTGTGTGTGTGTGTGTGTGTGTGTGTATATATATATATATATATATATATATATATATATATATATATATATATATATATATATATATATATATATATATACGACAAAAAAAAAAAAAAGCCCAGTTTGTAGTGTTACTGAGAAACCAGAAATTGGAAACTCCACTGTCATGCAAACTCTCCTGTGGTGGAAAACTTACTGACTGTTGCAATGCACTAGCACCTGAGACTCCTCCCATAAAGGTTAAATACATCTCCTTAAGCTCCATTATATGAATGATTATGCAGTTTTCTTTGTTAAATAAAATTGTTTCCTTAATCTATTTATTCTTAAATTATGTGGAGTGTCTGCCATACAGTACAAGTCCCTGTGAATGAGTTACTATAGCAAAAATAATGCTGTAGAACAGGCTCATTAACATAAATCTGTCATTTATGTTATAGAAAATGAATCAACACCTTCTGATTCAAGAAATCAACAGTGCTGTTGTATAAAAGCTGAAACAAGATTGGTTCTTGATGTGTCCTGTGAAACAAGTTTGGTTTCTGTGAAGCAGTGACTGTGAGTTTGGTTCCTGCTGTCCATCATACCACAGATACCATCAGATAATTTTACCCTCTCCAAGTTACTGAAAGTGAGGGAAGGAGTTCCGGATTGTCTTGGCTCACTTTAACAAATGCTCTGAGGTTACTATTAAAAAATGTTTTCTTGATGACATGGTGATAAGTTTGTACATGATCTCTGTGAGCCAGTCATAAATAGCAGGACACACGTAGAGACAGTGGAGGTGAAACACCATCCTACTGGCCTTCCTGTCATCACATGCCCTAGAGCTACAAAACCCACACTCAGAGAGAAAGAAACCGGCTAACACACACATCTGCTTCCTCCATTAGTCCCTCCCATCATCATCATCATCATCATCATCATCATCATCATCATCATCATCATCATTTTCTGATGCTCTCCAGGTAAACTTTTCGTAAGTGAAGGTCCAGCTGCTTGTATCTGACACATGCTTTCAGCATATTGGTCTCAAGTTATTCCCAAAAGTCAAATGGTAAGCCATTAGGGGGAAAATAGTTCTCATCTGATTTCAACATGCCTGCATGGTCCACAAACAACAGTTAATACACTGAACTGGTATTTTTAATGGATTCATAAACATATTGGTGACTAGCAAGTTTTCTGGCCAACTGAATGGATGAGGTAATAAAAATTTATACCAGCAATGTGGCTAGTACTTGTTTTGTAAGCAGTAACTCCACTTTAATTGTGATTCATAAAGTAGAATTAGAATGGTCAGGTATAAGCCCATTATTTGGTTTCTATTTTTACATTTGCACTAGAAAAAGTCATGTCTGCACAACGTAGTGAACCCAGCGGTTGGTGGATTTACAAGGAGGCTGTGAGATCATTTCTACACTTTCCATGGCTTGTAAAATTACTGCCCCCCCACCCTCCCACCCCCAAAAATGTACTGTTTCAAATGACTTTACCACTTCAGTAAACCTATTCCTCTATATTTCACAGTGAAATGAGAGTGTACCTTGTCTTTAGTAACAGCAGAAGATTAACTTTTTTTCCTTTTCCTCTGTGGGTGAATATAGGATGTGCTCAGTTCCTTTTTATAGTAGCCTTTAAAAAAAAAAAAAATATATATATATATATATATATATATATATATATATATATATATATATATAATGTTAGAAATTGGGGATTAATTGTAGATTTGTAGCACTCTAATTATAAATTAGATGAACTAAATGCTTTTAAGCAATATCCCTGGTATTAGTTTTACAGTGGTCTTCTTGGTACAAACTTATTGAAATCATGTACACTTCGTTTTAATGGAAACAGAGGTGTTAATGCATTCCAGATGGGCTACTAAAAATCTGACAGCTTGAACATAGGCAATAAACTAGAGCAATACACACAAACATAGACTCTAATCCAAAGCATTATTGTTTCCTACTCCAGGTAAAAATACAGATTATTTTTCCTTGGTGGTGTAAGAAACTTGCACATTCCCTTAAGGAAAATTCACTACCACAACTGAAAGAATAATAGGGCCTGGATTTTCCCACTCCTGAACACAACAGTCTCTGGCTTTCCATACTGTCACTATGATCCATGGGAGAGGCTGTATTTATTCAGCAGTAAAAGTTGAACATGAGGACCCTGCTTCATGTGCGTGTGTTTGACTGGCAAATCCTGTTTATGTTTCGCCCCTGAAATGCATCAGAAACGGTGAAACAGTAGCAGGACCTGCAACCATGTGAGGAAATCAGCAGACACAGATATCTGTCGAAGTTGTGTCTTGTATCAATCTGCTCTACAGAATAATCTAAGAACTTTGTTAAACTTGAAACATTCACATGTCAGAACCACTTAATAACTATTTTAAACATATACTTATAAATGTGTTATTATTAGTATTTGCAAAATAACTAAAATAACAGATTACTTAGGTATTTAAACATTTCTAAATATAATACATTCACCCTAGAGATTCCAAAGACACTGCAAATATACTGTATATCTACAATGTGAACAAATAACAGCAGCACATCTCTGCACACCACGAATAATCATAAAAAAAATGATCATAGCAATACAGCATAAGCAGCAAAATGATATTGGATAAATAGCAGCTTCAACGTGTTCATTTACTGTAACAGCATGGAAATAAGTTCCATTTCATATTTCAGCTGACCAGGTGAGTAGAATGAATCATGTTTCACCAAGGCATTTTTAGATTTTAGAAATTGAGAAGAAAACCTGGAATCTTAAGCATTAAAGAATAAATAAAAATCTCTGTCATACAAGTCTGCCTCTTTTATTTGGTGATATACTGTATCGGAAATGTTCTTTGGAACATTGGCAGTTTTCATACTACTACTGCTACTCCATGTTTTCGATGTGGAGCATGCTCTATATAAATCATTTCAAGTTTTCCGACATGACTTGAAATGTTTAAAACAAGTGGAATACTAAAAATCTGATGCTTAAGATGTGTAAGCAAAGGGTAGAGCCCAGAAATATATATCCTTAATTTTAGAATTCTATATCCTTAAGTCACTCAAACTTTACTGTGTGTATGTGTGTGTGTAAAAAGAATAGCATAAGTTTTACCTAATTCTGATTCATACATGATTTTACAACCCATTTTCAATATAGTCCTGACCAAAAAACAAACAAAAAATTTTAACTGGAAAAATGACCATCTTTCTTTTGTCTTTTTCTTCAGTCGATCATAAGTACACAACTGAAATAAAAGAAACTATGCAGTAAACAAGATTATCATGAGGGAAAAATATGGAATTAATGGCATTATTTCATGCCTGCTGCTAAGGTTTTGGAATTTACAAATACTAATAAGAAGGTTCTATTTGCTAATTTCATATATTCACCCACTCTTCTTTGGGTTAGTTTGATTTTTGATTTCTGACAGCTTGCAGCTTGCAGCCAAAATTAGTTTACTTCAGTGAGAGAGACAACTGAGGAAGCTCCTCAACAGGAAAAATTAAAAGGCACTTTTCTCAATGTTTTTTTAGCTCTTAAAAGTAAAAATAGCTCTTTAAAATGATTAAGTCATGTCTAAGAAAAGTATAATAATGACTTCTAGTTGAATTTTGTTTTTAAATCCTACATGAAATATCAGTCGGTTGTTCGCTTATATTGCTGTTGTCATGATATTGTGCAGCATTGATCTTGTCTAAATAATAGTAGTAACAATAATGACAATTAATGAAAGATACATATTAAAAGACACGTTTCCATATATTCAGTCGGCTGTACCTGACTACACATTCAAGGCAAAATAGCAAAGCGCATTTGATGGCTAGGAAATCTGTGCTTTGAGTTATGCATGGTAGGTGAAGATATAAATCAAGTCATACGAGGTCATAACACAGTTGATGAAAATGTCTAGTGTGCTTCCTGTGCCATATATTTAATACTAAACGATCAGAACAGCACTGAAACTCAAACTCAGTGCACGTGATTAACTTCTTATAACAGTATTTCAACACCATTCAAACAGATGAGAGCTGTCGCCCCACTGAGGAAACTGTGGAATAACTTAACGTGGAAAAAAGCCAGAACTCATTCACTCGTTCACAAGGGGGTTTCTGATTGCCACTGGTTGCCATGAAGAAGGGAGATGCTCTGCAACACATCCAGCCACACTTTGTAACAGAAGATGTACTGTTCCTGGAAACAAAAAGAACAACAGTAAGTCCATAAACTCAGTCTCATTAATGAAACCCTGCCTGGGCAATTATCATATCAGTGTCTGTAAATCATATATCAAAGTATACAAAAGCAAACACATGCCCTTCCTGAAACAGAGAGACATTCCATTGAGACAGCTAATTATAGGCTGCTTAAATCAGAGATGATACATTAGTGGTTATCAGGGATGGGTGGGAATCTGGCAGCATTCGGATCTGTAAATGCTCTAATTAGTGTGGGCTATTGAAATCCTAAATAGTAAGGTCACATACATTTCACTTTACAACTAGCAGCTTGACTTACTGACCTTGGTTTGAATCATCCCATGGCGCTGGAGCCGCATCTCCTTCACAATCTCACTCACATTAATCTGAGAGGCAGATTAAGCAGACGCAGGTGGGTGTATGTTATAAGCAGTTCAAATAGGAAACCAGATCATACTTCATTAAATTTGATGGTTAAAAAAAAACTTAAAAGCAGCAGGAACAAAATTTGCTTTAGGGAGACCAAGTGAATTTCAAACGTTTTGCAAATTACCAAATCGGAATATTTATTGTCAGTCTGGTAATTAATTTTTTCCTACCTCTATCATAGTTACATTCTATTCACTTACCTCTATTGTCCTTTTCCTTAACACTCTACCCCAGTTAGTTACACACGTGTCTTGTTGTTAATATGATCTTTGCACTCAACTTTATGCCTTATGAATATACTATGGTCAAGCATTTTGGACTGCTATTATCTTATTTTCCTCTTTGCTCACCTTTATACTTACACAGCAAAAAATGTCTTAGCAAGGGAAAATATCTTGAATATAGTCAAATTTATCGAGTATTTCCTATTATAAGATTACAGTAAACTAAATATAAGATTATTAAACCTATTTCTAGACATTATATTTTTTTTTACACATTTCAAGCTTGAAATAGTCTTGTTCTTTTGCCAGATAATTTTGATAATTTTAAACATTTATTTCTAAAAAGATCTGACATTAGAATATCAGATTTTCAAGCATTTTAAGGTTGAATTTCATAAGAATAATCTTAAATTATCTTAAAAATAATTATAGTCTTAATCTGATTAATTATCTTATATTTGGTTTATTATAATCTTATAATAGGAAATACTAGATAATTTGTATTTTCTTTTGCAAAGATGTATTAGTTTTTCATTGTATTACAACATTTATTAATTAATTCATCTTCAATAGCCTCTTTTTCCTCATCAAGATCACTTTGGATCCAGAGTCTATCCTGGTAATACTCAGCACAATGCAGAATACATGGTTGATAGGATGCCAGTCCATCACAGGACACCATCTGTATACCATCATATAGCCAATCTGCCTACAGATGTATGTACTTGTTTTGGACAGTAAGAGGAAAATGGAAAGCCAACAGGAAACCCATGCAGACATGGGGAGATAATGCGAAAATCTGCACAGACAGTAACCTGAGCTCAGGATCAAACCTAGGACCCTGGAACTGTGAGGCAGGAATGCTACCCACTGTGGTAACATTCCACCCCTTATTACAGCATATATTGTTATGAATCTGTTCACATTTATTTTGCTGATTACTCTAACTACCATAGCATTGTTTAGTATCTATATTTTTTCCTCATTACTATACTGTGTGAATCACCAAACAAATATATCCATGGAAAAACAGATACCTCATGGAAAACATGTACCACATATACTCACAGTGAGGTCTCGCTCTATGAGGCCGAGTATGACATCAGTGCAGATGAGGACACCGGCCCGGCCTATGCCTGCGCTGCAGTGTACTGTGATGGGCCCGTTCAAGTGTACTGCACGCATGTATCGGATAAAGTGCACTAGCTGCTTGGAAGAGCGAGGCGTGCTGTGGTCAGGCCATGTGGTGAACTTCAGGTGCTTCACAAAGTGTGTGGCTCCAGTCTAGAGTTGAGCACAGGGTATAACAGGATGAGGATTTGTTGTCATCCCATATAGACATTTACTATAGGATGAATTATTAGGCCTAATATTTTGCAGACTAAAAACCAATGAATGTCTCTCTGTGATTGACTACAAAGTACAAATGGTATGAAAGTGTAAAAGAGAGACTGTAAAGGACCGAAGGGATAACTATACACTTCCTACAGGAACAGCATGACGAGAATCAGCACTAAACTGAGCAGTTGGGACATGCAAACTGAAAAGCAACAAAAATAACAGCAAGTAACAGTAAGTGAATAATAAGTATTGATAAATAAGCAAAACATCTGAAACTACTGTGAAGCCTCTGTGTTGTATGATCACTAATAAAAAATATAATGGCCAATCCAGCACTAAACACTAACTGTCTACAGTAGTGGTCACCAACCCTGTTCCTGGAGATCTACCTTCCTGAAGACTTTAACTCCAAAAATAATTGCGCCCACCTGACCATCTAATCATTGCCTTAAGAAGTTCTTTATCAACTAAAACAGGTGTGTTTGATTTTGGCTGGAGATGAAACCTGCAGGAAGGTAGGTCTCAAGGAAGATGGTAGGTGACCACTGCTCTGGGGTCTACCTCTCACCTCTTTCTCTACCATCTTGATGACCTTTATGTGGAAGTAGTCCAAGTTCTGGTAGTTCTTCAGGATCAGTTGGTAGTGGCTAGTTTCTATGGGAACATCAAGTTTCTCAGGCCAGTACTTGTGGCACTTGATTCTGCCGCGCTCCACTTCCCGGGTCATCATGGCAATGATGTCAGACTTGTTCTCCCAAACCATTTGCCAGAAGCAGTCCTGAGTGTTGGGCAGAGGTCCCTGTGATGAGATGTAGAAAAACTCATCTGGGCCCACCTTCATCTGGATGTAGCTGGCATTAATATAGTCCTGTTTCTCTCCCACAGGAACTCGTGTCTTATCATCTGTGTGTAGAAGTATGAGAGTCCAAATTAGTTTAGAGGTTAATTTCAGGTCTATTTTACTGGCACCTTTTTTACTGCTCATGTATCATTCCTATATTTTGGGTCCCTCATAAAAGTTTACGGGAAGTTGAGCCTATTGTAAATTTTGTGTGTTATGATGAGCTGATTAATGTTAGTTTAACACTACACTACCTAAAGCACCCATAGCAGTAGCCATTAGCATCGCCAAATTCTGTTTTAAGCACTATTATATCACAGTACTGTTGAATTCTCATTTCTGATTGGTCAGATGTTGCTGGCTGTCATTCAAAATATACTTTAGGTTATTATTAATTCAATTGTTGTAATATGTTATTGTTTCTATAGTAACAGCTAATTCATAGAGACATGGAGTACAGACGCATCTAATCATCTAATAATCAACATAATCTAAGCCCTAATAGTAAACAGACAATGTTAGAAAATGTTATTTAACAAAGAAAAATATAATCATTGGTCATGCTTTTTGTATGGAAATATTTATTTAACAGCTATGGAATGAGTTTTCCTACGCAATAAATTAAGTCTAAGGCTGGAGAGCATTGCATTTAGCAGATTACCTTGTTACGCTGTAACAAGGTAAAAGAAGAAAAAAAAGAAGAACTGGACCCCAGTTTGAGAGCCACTGATCAAAAACACAGGTCAACAAAAACAAACAACAAAACAGCTATTGGTATTTTGATCATAGTTTGTTTTGCTGCTTTGAAATCTAACAGTATTAATTATCTGAGACCAAAATGCTAATTGTGAAGAATTAAATTAACTGAATATCCCCCTGGTTTAATAAATAAGTACAAATTTAAAAAAGCAGGAAGGCAGACCAGGATGACTGTACAGAGAGGAATGTTCTAGACTATTCCCATAGTAGTCATTTTGGTTGATACAGTCATGTTTGTGGGAATGAAGGAAGGCATGTTGAGGTGTCTCTGCATGAAGTCTTGGTACATGATTTCTCACTACCCTGGTAGCTTGCTGACCTACATGTAAGACTGGACCTACATGTAATGATCTACAAGGGGCCTGCCTGTAAAAACATGTTCAACAGCCGCAGAGAGAAAGGGGTTCATGAAAAAGAGTGAAAACACAAAAGAGGCTTCCAAAGAGAAGTGGAATTCTCTGAGAGTAGGTAGATGTGTGCAGAGACATCCTCACAATGGGTGGCATCAGACTTCTTATTGGAGGCCTTGAACTACTTCCACCAAAAACAGTCAAGTCTCAGGGGCCTCACACTTTGTAATCATAGGGGCTTTATTTGAGGGAACAGAAGCCCAGTGAACAGCCATGATAATAAACAAACACTCAAGGGCAGGCAAGGGCCAGTCTGCCTCCTGCCAGCACAAGAACTCCTGCATTGTACCTCAGTGCCCGCCTCTGAGCACACACATCGCCTGTGTGTGTTCCTCAGGGACTCATATAGCCCTCTCGCACAAACACAGTACCAACCCAGAGGTTTACAAATCTTTCAGACTGCTTCCCATTACAGTAAAAGAGGAACTGCAGGTCAAAATGATGTAAAAATGGAGGAGTGTAAACTTGATAACAAAAGCTGCAGTGTGAGAATCAGGCCAAGAGAGGAGGCCTGGAAAACCACAATAAGGGAATGACTGGAGTTTAGTCATACAGACACACAAGAACTGTAAAGCGACACCCTCTAATGTGTGTCAGTAGATTGGCTACTCTACATTGCCACTAGATGTGACTGAGTGTGTGATTGTATATGTGCATGGTGCCCTGCACTGAAATGTCCTATTCAGGATCTATTCCTTCCTCATGCCTGGTGTTTGCAGGATGGGCTTCAGCTCCACTGTGACGAGGATGAAGCAGTTAGTGAAGATGAATGAATGGATGAATGGATGAATGAATGAATTAATGAAAATTGTTTTAGCAGTGTTTCTTTGCAATAAATACTTGCAGGAGGGCTTACAGGGCAGGATTTCTCTGTATCGGTTCTTCTCTCGGTTCTCTGGTGCTTTTCCAACCAGGCAGTTATCTGAGGGTGTCAGATGCCCTAATGCCTACAGTGAAAAAGATACATATGTAATATTGTTTGAATAAACATCACATTAAGAAGTGAAATGGAACAAAGGTAAGTGAAACCCAAGTTTTGCAAAGCCACTTTCATGATGGATAATTACACTTTTTCCAAAATAGGTCAGATTACCATATAAGCTCAGTAAACAGTACATCATAAGGCAGCTACTGCAGCTGTAACTAGAAGGAGCTGAATAATGTTAGTTCCTGATTTACTTTATGTATTTTTTCTCAAAAGTGTTATAGTTGCTTTGTGGGCTGTGTATTAAAAAATACATGTCAGAACATTTATTTAAAATCTTTTACTAAAGGAAAGTGTGAAGATGCTGTGCTGTAATCACAGCCTGTAACATTTTCTAGCCAACTATCAGCCAGACATAATGGTGTAATGTCATTATGTGTTATTTGTAGAGGACCGATAGCCTTTATGTTCAGTGTTAGCCTTAATGTCTAACTCTATAGCGGGAGCTCATTTGACCCTACAGATTCAGTGGACGTAAAACACTAACATGGAACAAATGACTGGATGCAAAATGACAAAAATAATGTAAAGATTTTCTTTCTACTAAATGTTATTTAATCTACCTCTAGTGGGACAAAAAAATATAGCTATATTATTCCATTCTAAATAATTCCAAATTAGGCACATTTCAAACCTTGAAAATGTTAGAAATCAAGCAATTTCCACATTTTGAGCATTTATATGAATTACATTTATATGAACAGGAATCTAATGAAAAGAACCTACCATAAACTCTTTGACCAGGTCATGCTGATCCAATTGATTATGAAGATTTTGAATAAGACTTTTGAGCCTGGACCCTGAGTACTGGCCATTCATAGGTGGGCTGATCAAGGCAAGTCTGGTCAGTTCCTCCTCTGACACAATGGGTGGACCTAAAATTGAATGCATGCATGTTTAATATTCTAATATTAAAACTATGCATTTACTTGTAACTTTAATACAATGATATGACATACTTCAGTATAAACCTGGTCTCAATGCATATAAAATATAGTCAATGTATAACATTCAGTTTCCTCTACCTGTGTGTGGTGTTGTTTCTTTAGAGGAAGGCTGAGAAGTATCATCACCATCGCCTTCATCTTCATCATCATCACTGCTCCAGCTGTCTGTGGAATTTTTTTCCATGATTTTGCCAGAATTTTCTAGATTCTGTTTCTGGGGGTCTGTCCTGAAAGGGGTATAGGGTTGGTATGAACATGACTTTTATCATGCAAGGCTAATATTCCTGTGACTTTTCCTCCTAACATGCAAAAAACGGCTAAATGGAGTGCACTACAAGATGTACACTAGAAGAAAAAAAAAAGCTCAGCATTTAGTGTGGGAAAGTTGGGTCTGTTTCATTCATAACTTGTTGGTGCCCCCTTGTGTTCTACACAAAGCAACACAAAACCCAATGTCATTCTGCAGTTCAGTATTTGACTTAATTATTTATTCTCACACTGCAGCATGTTTTATTTTATGGATGATTTGGTACAGTGATCATTAGTCTGCCAAAGGTTAAAAAGTCAAGTGAAGATTTACTTTCATAATTATGAAACAATCCTGCTATTATGGAAGAATCAATTTTTATTTGAGGAACCTCTATACATTAATTTTTGCAGATACTGAATATGGTGAAAACAAGCTAAACCATTGTCAGACAGAAAGAAATAACACTTACCTGCTCTGTAGCATATCTGTGACACTCAGAGATGGGCAACAGCCCTGAAAGGTAGGTGTACAGTTTCCACTATCCTGCAGAGAGAGGATTTAAGATTTAAAGCCAGGCGCATTGTTGAGTTTCAGCATCTTCTGCTAAGTTTATTTTGATGGGTTGTGCAAATTAATTTTTTGATTTCCTATTACAAAAGTCATAAAACAGTTTATATTGTCTTAATGTCTTAATGTTTGGGCAGGCGGGTGTTACTCTGAAATATATGTTGCAATATATTCACAATGAAAGTGTGAAAGTTTAATAACCTGTTCTGATTCCAGCTTTACCCCAGGACACCCGGACGACTGAAAAGACAAATGATCCTCCGGCACCTCTAGAAGTGAGCTTACTCCTGCCAGAGAAATACACCACACTTGACCTTGATTAAAATACAATGTGAAGTGAGAACATGAACACTTACAATACCTAAATTCTAACCCCTGAACATTTGCAGCCATATTATGTGTGGTTTGCTCTAATCGTGCAGAATAAACGTGTCATAGTTGGTCAGAGGCTTAGGTGAATGGAGAGATGGAAGACCTTTAGTGTTGCGCTCTTGAGGGTCTTCAGTATAGGAATTAGGGCCAGTGCAGGAAGTGATGGGGAAAGTGTCTCTGTATACAGTCAGCTGAACTGTCCCCTCTGTTCTTCTCAGAATATCCACAACTTTAATGTAGCTCAATCCTGACACGATCACACCATTCACCTGCACACAGAGGTTAGAATTTTTCTGCTCTGGTCATGTGACTAAGCTTAAACAAAACTGGAAGGACACATAAATTCTTTATTGACACCCACCTCCAGGAGGATGTCTCCCACATGTAGACGGCCATCCTGCTCAGCCATGCCCCCACAGCAGATGTCCTTTATTTGCAGACTGCTGCCATTGATTCCACCTACCAGAGAAAAGCCCAACCCACCTCTCTCAGGTTTAGTAAACTCCAGCTGAAGAATGCAGCTCTGAGTGAGACAGACATAGAGCACAAACATATAAATGGCAACCCTTCACATGGTGATATATTTAAAAATATATATATTTTCCACTATACAAAGTTATGAACACTACTATCCACATTAACAGGAACAACTGTAAACATGTACATTCATGTAATCAACAGTTTACACAGAATGGTACAAAAACAAAAAATGTCCAGTGTGCAGTGGTTCTTCAGGCAGAAATGTTGATAAGAGAGCTCTGAGGAGATTGGCCAGATTCATTCAGGCTTCATTCAGGTTTATTCAGACAAAAAGTCAACAATAACTCAAATAACCACTCTCTACAATCATACTAAGCAGTTCATTATTTTGCACATGTTGATCCCTGAAGGTGATGGGCTACAGCAGTAGACCACCACAACAGGTTCCACTCCTATCAGCCAAGAACAGGAATCTGAAGGTACAGTGGACACAGGTATACTGAAACTAAACACTTGAAAACTGGAAAAATGTTGCATGCTCTGATGAATCTCAATTCTTACTGCCAACAATCAGATGGTAGGGTCAGAATTCAGCATCAACAGCAAGAATCCATGGACTAAACCTGCATTGTATTGTATCAACAGTCCTTAATACTAATCGAGCATTGTTTGAATGTCACAGCCTGGCTGAGTATTGCTGCTAACCACATGCATCCCTACATGGACACAATTTACCATCTTATAATTGTGAGATATAAGATATTTTGGACCTTCCAGTTGGACATGTTTGATATGGCTATCCTTGGAGCTGATCAGGGATATACAAATAATACATATGAGCATTAAAAACTATGCCTTATCTTTAATTACTATAATAACTTTAATAACTAAGATGTGCCTTAAGCCATTTTGAAACCTGGCTCCTTATGATTTTTTATTTTTTTTTTTTTTGGCTCCTTATGACATAATTTTAATTTTATGTTTTTGGAAAAAAATATTTGCAAGTTTAGAAAGTTAATGAAAACATTTGTATATCATTATAGGAAAGTATATTTCTGTTTTCTATAGGCAGAAAAAAAAAAAAAAACTTTTGGTCAAAATCATTTTGGACTGTTTGCCAGAAAAATACAACTGTGACCCGAAGTGACTAATAGGACTCAGTTTTACACAAAACTCCAAAGATCAGAGAAGACTACTCAAAAGACCATTCCTCTGATCCCTGACTGTATGAGTACTTTCAAACCGAGAAATATTAATGTATGAATCAATGGCAAAAATTGTGACAAAGATAGTAAACAGAGAGAGGATTACTAGACTCAGGTTTCAGTGTCATCATTTAGATACAAAGCACAATTACCTCTTGCTGAGAGGTTACAGAGGGCATTGGCCCAAATCCTTCTGCCTTTTCAGCCATGAGTTTAACTGCAAAAACAAAGAAAGAGAGACAAACAGAGACAAATATGAGACCCAGAAACATGCATTTTATATAAGAACAGGTTATGCAGTAAACCTGTAACGTAAACACACCCAAAGCAAAACTGAAAATTTACAGATGTACAATATCTCCACAAAACAAACCTCTAAAGCATTTATGAAACAGACTCAACACTCACGGTAACCTCCCTCCTCTGCCGCCATCCCAGGAGGAGATGTGCTGACTGGCGTAATACTCTGAAAGGTGAGCAACACTAGCCTTTTCAGGCGCTGTTGGACCCCCCAGCTAGCCGTCGCCCAGCAACCCAGGTGTCACACAGGATCACCTGGGACACGTCCATCAGGCACGACAAAAATGCCATATGATGGTTGAAAGAGGGTAGGGGCACTCGCTAATAATTAATTTTGCACTTTATGCCCTTTGGTCCAGGCACGCTCTGTCTGTCAGCATGGAGCTAAAGCTACAGCACTCAGGGAATAGAGACAAAGAGACGCAGAAACCAGAGTCCTTACCATCAGCAGCAGCCTCCACCTCAGATGACCTAGGCTCCTCATAGTGAGGGACGGACTTCTTCTCTTTCTTCCAATCAAAGAAACCTGGGGATGAAAAGAATAAGAACGGACCAAGAAATGTAAACATATTATGAAAACAACATTATGGTACAAACAATGGTAGATCTAATTTAATCTATATTTTTGTACATACAGTACATAAATTATTGTTTTGTATACTGCAGAGTAGACTCATAGATAACTGAATTTAATTGCACTGTTATTGTTCTTTTCCTTACTATTTTTTTCTGTCCTCTTTTACTTAATTTCTGCATGTAACAAAGGAGCAATAGCATATAGACTGAACCAACCCTGTCATTTCATATTTACGTATTATTTTCTACACTAAAATCTGGGCTATTGACAAATTATCAATATAAATCACTAAGAAAATAATTTGTATTAATTTCACGTAGCAAGACCTGAACCCTAATCCTGAACAATTTTCTTGTTTCCCAAGGTAGAACAGGACTATTATACTCAATAAATATTGGAATATAGGGTTTTGATATTGCAGAATCACTAGTGAACATTTCTGCTCAATATTTTGAGCTTCACGCCAAGACCCAAAATTGGTGGGTGGGTCCAAATCCCGGGAACAGCGGGAATACACCATGGATGGGACGCTAGTCAACTGCAGGGCACAATTAAGGCTAAGTTCACACTACACGACTTTCAATGTAGGCATATCGCTGTGCTGTTCACACCACACAACTTACTCTCTTGTAATCGGGCATCATGAAGTTGTTGTGGTGTTCACACTATGTCGCTCAGTGACAGGGGGTCACACACTACACGATCTGACAATGACTCTGTCACCCAAATGACTCTATCTGGTGTCCAAACTACATTTTGTCACGAAAAAACACGTGACAAGTGACACGGATATATTACGCAAAAAACCATGCGCAAAAACAAGAGTTGTTTATTTGAAGATGGTCATGGAGAGAAACAAGCGGTGTGCCCTGTTTGCGCAATGATTTGTGCTGAAGAAACCCCAAAAAGGAAAAGTCAAAGAAAATGGGTGAAAGAATGATGGATTAGCACATGCAGGTAGCAGGGATTGTGTGTGTTACAGAGAGAGTTGGAGGTGAGTAAAAATTTTTTTGTAATAACAAGCCAGTTTCACAGAAGGAAGGTTTCGTGGGTTTCCCATCCTCACGGTGACCTCACCCCATGCCTTTCTCTCTCATTGGCTGTAGCTCATCACCACAATCACTGCCAGTGATGACACTTTTCACATCACAGGATGTGGAGTCACCCATCAGCTAGAGATATTTAACATGCCAAATATCTGTTTGGCATTGGTGATGCCTGCGATGAGTCGTTGAGTAGGTCACACATAACTATCGACTGCCGATTGGCGGGCGCCAATTGCTTGCCGAGTTGCCTCAGATCAAAGTTTTTGTCTGCGAGCTTGACGACTTGCAAATCAAGCTTAAAATCATGTAGTGTGAACTAGGCTTAACACACACATTCACACATAGGGGCAATTTATCTTAGCCAGCCAACCTACTGGCATGTTTTTGGGAAGTGGAAGAAAACCGACATTCTCTGTTGACATGAGGAGAACATGCACAGAACCTCCACACATAAAGTCACCCAAGCTGGAGCAATGACACAATCTGCTGCACTATGCTGCTGTGACCCAAACCAACAGAATAAAACATTAGTCAGCACTGAAGTTGAAGGAGGGCGCTCATCTAATCTGAGCTGACAATGCACTCAACAATGTCGCTGTGGCCACTGAAGCATTCAGTGAATCCCAGGCCACAGTGGCAGCCACCGGAGCAGCTCGCTGTCTCACTTCTGTCACTTTAGACTAGAATGAGACATGTCGGCCATGTGCTGAGAGCGTGACAAGCACATACACCCACTCGTGTCTTATAGAGAGGAGTATGAAGCCTAACCCAGGGCAAGGTGAAATGCTGTATACTGAACACTGACTAACAGCTAAATGCAGACAACATATCCATAGGTTACTTATAATCTTAGATGGTTCGTGGCATTAATTTAAAGAATAAACATGTTTAAAACATCTTATTCTTATGCTAGTGATTAAATTAATCAGATGCCTACCATTCCATTTGCTTTTGGGTATCACAGGTTGATCATCTCTGTAGTAAAGGGAATAAAAACAAAAAAGGATGAACCAATATAAACATTTTATAGACATTTTTAATTGACTCCCATATTTGTCAGGTATCTTCTGCAACCTGCAACCTAAATTTTTCAAGAATGAACTGTATTATTTCTGATTTTAATAGATGGAGATACCGTGCACATCTTATATTGTGTAGGTCCCCCTTGTGCCGCCAAAACGGTTGTGACCTATTAAGTCATGGACTCCAAAAGACCTTTAAAGATCTCTGACCTCTGCTATGCTATCTGGCACTAAGACGTTAGCAGCAGATCCTTTAAATCCTTTAAGTTGTAAGGTGTGGCCTCTATGGATTGGACTTCTTTGTTCAGCACATCCCACAGATGCTCAATCAGATTGAAATCTGGGGAATTTGGAGGCCAGGTCAACACCTTGAACTTTTTTTTTCATGTTCCTCAAACTATTTCTGAACAATTTTTTTTGCAGTTTGGAAGAGGGCATTATCCTGCTGAAAGAAGCCACTGCCATTAGGGAATACCATTGCCATGAAGGGGTGTACTTGGTCTGCGACATTGTTTAGGTAGGTGGTACATGTCAAAGTCTTGTCTGTGGTCCCTAGTTTAGCAACAGGGTGGAGCTGCCTACAGAGCCAGTATGCTGCTGTGGGTGCCGCTGGATTTTGAACCTCACTCATGATGTCTTTCCATGCTATACGATCAGTTGTCTTGGGATCATGGAGACTGAATCGTTGGTTTTTCAGAACCACCTTGATTTGCTTGGACCATGTCTTCTTTGGCTCAGAACTTTGCACCTTCCAGTCTGCTGGTCTGTCAAGGTGAACATGGCATGTGAACCATCCATTGTCAGGACTTTGGTTTTGTCTGGGTTGATCTTCAGGTAATATGGCTGGGTGACGTAAGCAATGACATAAAGGATATTGGTGGCCTTAGCATCTGTGTCAGCAAATATGGCACTGTCATCGGTCAAATCAGTCACAAAGCTCTTGTCGTCATACTGGACTCCTTGTATGCCCTCAAATACATTGCTCATAGTTGTGTCTAACACTGTGTTGAACAGCAGAGGAGAGATGATTCCTTGGCAGACGTCTTTGGATATTTCATTGCGGAGCCACACCGTTAGTCGATCCTTTGCATGACTCTTGGAGGAGTCAGATGATTTTCTGAGGCACGTGCTTGGCTTCCAATGTCCTCCTCAGGGCTGGCCAATAAAAGACAAAGAAGATAATGACAGTATGCTTCCCACACTTAATCCTCTCTTCCATCAGTTGACAAATAGCAAAGATCTGATCACAGCAGCCCTGATTTGGACTGAATCCTGTTTGTTCCTCTCAGCTGGTCTGCTCATGGTGGTTCTCTAGTCTAGATTAAGTGACCTTCATGAAGACCTTGCAGACAATGGATAGAAGGCTGATGTTGTGGTAGTTCTTGCATTCCCCATTGTTGACTTTCATCAAATTGGCACGATGACAGCCTCCTTCCAGATGATTCTGCATTCATGCATTCTGTATGACAGATCAGTTTCAGGAGCATATGGAGTCAATGCAGTAGGATGTCTCCTACAGCCTTGAGCACTTCAGTGGTTTTGAAAAAATATGCCCAGCTCAGTTTCTCCCATTTGAACCTTGGAAGCCTTTTGGTCACGTGGGCCATGAATTATAAAAAGGGCTAACAATGGTTTACAGTATCTCACCTCATGGCTTTGAGTTTGACTTTGTGGGAAGCATGTTCACAGGTCTTCACAGCATCTTCCAACGTCATTCCCAGGGTACACCTGCCACTAATGTAGACAATTCGGTCATTTGGCTGAATGCTGCCCTCCTCACTGGCAGGTGAGTTTGGCACCACTTCTTGAACATAAATCCCCTGCCATTTACTGCCAATGCCACCTCTGAGCTTAATTCCTGCATAGCAAAAACAAGACAACTGTAATTAAATAGAAGAAAGAGAAAGATATATTTATCTCTTTGATGTCACAGTTGTATAATTATCTATATATCCAACCAAACTACCAGAACTGAAGTACAGTATAGATTGAGTAGACTGGAATACACAAAGAAGACACGTGGTGTAAGATGTGCTCAATTCTATTTATATTCATGAATCAACACACATTCTTTAAAATCTACAGTACTGTGCAAAAGTCTTATGCACCCTAATGCACCCCAATTTTTAATTCTAATTTTGCCTTAGAAGTTTATTTTATGACTTTATAATATAATAATATAAATAATATAATATATTTATATTATTATAAACAGTACATTTAGATTGGGTAAGTAAAATATTTCCAAACATTACTTTTCCAACCAAAATTTGTGACATGTGACAGAAAAATGCTAGAAATGTTGGATGCTTAGAAAAACTTAACAGCCATATTCCTTATAAAACTGGTCAAATTATACCTGAGGGTACAGATGCATTTTTAAAGACAAAGGGTTGTCATGCCAAATATTGATTTTGTTCAGTTTAGTGCTGTTTACGGCTCTTTTTTAAATGTAGAAAATGTTATAGTAACTGCATTATTTTTTAAAACCATGTCAGCATTTATTTACACAAGACTTTTTCTCAGTACTCTATATATCGTCCATTTGTAATGCCTCACCCATTTGTCCAGAGGTGGGCTTGTATATGATAATGTCCTGAAGGCTGTCTGGTGGTGGAGGAGGCAAGAGGTTCTGTACAGCTCTGCCTAACACCATGTGGAGTCTTTTAGGGGAGTATCTCAGAATAGCCATGGCCACTTCATCAGACACATTGGTCACATAGTGACCATTCACCTGAAAAAAAATATGATATGAGTTAGTCAGACTTGCTAGATTACTAACTAGACTTTACTGACTAGATACAGTAGTAACTGTGTTTTGTAAAGTATCACTGAAATAAATAGAAAAATTAGAAACTATTAGAAAAATTGTATCACTGTTAATGGATGCATTTCCTGAATTTTTTGTCAGACTGAATCCATGGCTGTGAAATGGGCCAAGCATTTTTAATTATGATACATAATAAGTACCATGATTAGCCTGTCTCCCGCTCTGAGTCGGCCATCTGCCTTGGCTGGATTATCCAGGATTTCCTGTATGTAATAGCAATTGTCTAATTTACTCCTGGTGATAGTAAACCCAAAACTTCCACTTCTGGATTTAGTAAGGGTTACTGTCAGCTCAAACTCCTTAAACACTTCCTGTACAAAAAAATAAATAAATCAAAAACAAAACAAAACAAAACAAAACAAAAAAACCCCAGAAAATTAACCTTAGGACATCTTTTTATGTCTAAGCACATCAAATAATGCTACATCATATAAATTGTAAAAATTAACAAGTCTACACATCTTGTACCCTTCTAGGGTCTTCATCATCCTCCTCCTCATCATCATCCCAGCCATTGTTTGTGTTTGTTGAAGTGGGCTGAGCTAGAGGAGGGGGTGATTTTGTTGTTTTAGATGGACTGGTATGTGGAGAAGGTGAGGGAGGTAGTGGAAAAGGTGCAGGAGGGATCAAAGCATTGGTAGAGTCAGTGCTGCAGATTGGAGGACTAGCTGCAGTGGTGGTAATGGTCAAATATTCTTCATCAGCTAAGATATCCAGTCCATTGGCCATGAAGCATGCTCTACTTCCATCCAAATCCTCAGCAAGCTCACTGTAAGCACAAGTGATTATTAAATTATTTTGTATTGCACTACAAAGAGTCTACTACAAAGAATAGCATTTCTTTCAATAGATTAAACAATGTTAAATGATATTACATCAAATAAGATTGCAACATTCTTTACTTTTTTCATTTAAAATATAATAAAATAAAATAAAAATTATGAATATATGCTAAAAGCAGTACACCAAAATCAATCCTGTGTTCAATAACTCAAAAACATAGAATGGCAATTACAAAATTCACAATATTAAGAATCTTTCATAATTTCAAGATCGTGAGATATAATTTCAAGAAGCTAAAGGTTTTATTTTGTCTTCAAATAACAGAAATGGGCTTATAATTTTTTTTTTAGCTGCTCTGAGGTGGTATTAATTGGTCTATGCAGTTGTGACATCGTTAAGTGTGGTTTAGCAAATATCTTTGTGGATACTAAATTTATTTACATTGGCATGACTATATTTTACATCCTACATTTCTGTAGAAATGCCCTAAAATGTATATGCATTAAGACCAGGCTTGGGGAGTAACAGAATACATGTAACAGCACTACAAAATCAAGAAACAAAAATCTGGTAACTGTAGTCTGTTACAGTTAAGTAAAAAAACAAAATAATCATATTGCAGGTACATTTAGTAAAAAATTGTAATACTATCAGTATTACAATTTCTTTTCATTTAAAACCAAAGTAATTAATCTATTGACAAAACACAATATAGACAGCTGCTTGATTATAGTTCTGGTTCTCTCTTGCCAGTCATGACTCACATGATCAACGGCCTGGGGCATGCGCAAATAAATTTGGTAGAAATTTGGTAGATATTAACACAAATACATTCTCTTTTTTTATGACACGTAATCTTTTTCAGACCTTAAAAAAGCGTCCGGCCGGAATTTCTAAATTTGAGAAAATGTCCGGGATTCAGCTTTAGTTTCATTATGATGTGCTTATGGTCTAATTCATGTGTGCACATGTTTGCATTGCTTTAACCCCTCTCCGTAATTCCCACCTTCTCGTACACCATTTGGTCGATTATAAAAGGCTTGCAGCAACTATTGGCCAGATTCCTGCCTTTCAACCATTAGCCTACTCTCAGTGAACACACGTAGGTGAAGCGCTGTTGTATAGAGCTTCAAACAGTTGCTTGACAATAGCAGCAAATGACAGCTGTCCTGAGTCAAAACAATGCCCATTGAATACATCACAACTTTTTTGGAGCTGGGGTTGTAGGGTTGCACGAGGTCATTTTTAATTTCATGTTATCACATTGCTTCATATTACATGACCATTCAAAAGTGTAAATGATGGCAGTAGGTACACTCATGGCATCTGATATTGTATTTTATTCCATGGACATTCAAAATAATGTTTTGAAACGTGGTCAGAGTGAAACCAATTTTATTTATATATATTTATGTGATGCTAATAGTGTCTTTTTCAGTGAATTAAAGTCTGCATTCATAGTAATACTGTTTTAAATGCTATTAAGCCCCCCCCCACCTCAAAAAAAGGTCACAACAAATCCAAACAAACAAATCCAAACATTGAACATGTTTTTAAACTCTGAAATAAGATCTAAATAAAATTATTTTAGTATTTTAAATATTTTCATATTGCTTTTCTCTTGACATTATTTACATATCTGGCCTTGAAGTAATCAGATTACATTACTTTAATATGATGATACTTGGATTACTTTACTGATTACATTTTTTATGAAGTAGTTTGTAACTGTAACGGAATTCATTTTTAAAGTAACCCTCCCAACCCTGATTAAGACAAACATGCAAAACAGACAAGACATGTTATTTTGTTTAATTTGAAAAACACAGTCTTACTTACGTCCTGTTTGTAAATCAGCTTACACATTTTTGTTTCGTGGATATTGTCAAGTTTGCATGTGATTTTGTAGTAAATCATGGCCTTAGTGCTTAACAATTTAAATAATATATGTGGAATCACAATATTTTTCTTCAAAGAAGCAAATGGTTCACAATCTGAAGATTCGGGATTTTTAACAAAAAATTTCAAATAAGGATTTATTAAATACTTAAAATCTCCATATCTCCATTTTTAATTAATGTATTCCAGAATAACAAGCATCACCGAATTACTGTTGGATGAATAATAAAGTAGTTAGGTATTTGGGCTCTAGTGTAGTTCATATTTACTGTAGTGTCAACAGAACAGTATGACCTTGTGTGAGCCAGTCCTGTCTATATAAATCCAAATATAGTGTGGGAGAGTACCTGGTAATAGCTGAGCTGTGGTTGCTTTTTGAGGACATATTTGAGGACTCTTTTACTTCTGGCTCTGGGTTTGGGAATGTTGGAGAAGGTGCTAGTAAGAGTGGAGGTTGTACAGGGTTCGGGGTTGTTGTTGTGAGTGTGGTTGGTGTTTGGGAAAGAGAAGTGCCGGAGAGAACATGCTCCTCAACTGGATTTTCTTCTTGCTGTCCATCAGTAGATGGAGTAGGAGGAGATGACAGGGTGGATGGAGTCTCATCCTGTTCGCTGTCCTGTCTCTGATGAATTAATTGGACATTATGGGGTTTGGGTGAAGCACAGTCCTTCCTCTGGCATAGTGCTGTGTTTTTTTGTTGGAGTATTTCACTGAAGTCCGGAGAGACAGACTCCTCCCGCAGGTCTAACGACCGAGACCTCTGTTTTTTACTCGGAAATGGGGAAGGACTCTATCATAGAAAGATAACAAAAAATATTTATATGACACACTGGAATGACTTTTAAAAAGAGATCAAATTCACTGATTTTACAATCTTACCAGTGAGATGAAGTCCATCTCTGGAAGTTGGCCAGATGAAGGTCTGCAGATTAACAGCTTGAGCTCAGATGGTGTTCCCCGCAGCAGCTGTAGGACTTTCTGTTGGTGACATGAAACATCTTTAGCAGGCCTAGCTCTCAGAAAATACATACATTCCATATTCTTTAAAAAAAAAAAGGTACAAAACAATACCTTTCCTTATCACCAGGGTGTTACCATCAATGATACATCTTTTGTACATATTGATTGTACTGCCCCATGACAAGGAAAAGTACAGTTTGATCCTTTTATTCCTGAGAATACATAGTCCAGCATGTCTATCTTTTATACATACATACATAAATATATACATATATGTGTGTGTATATATATATATATATATATATATATATATATATATATATATATATATATATATATATATATGTGTGTGTGTGTGTGTGTGTGTGTGTGTGTGTGTGTGTGTGATTGTGATGTACCTTTTTTAAAAAAAGAAAAGAAAAGAATATTATCTTTAAAATGATATCAATACTTTAATTATTGGTTTGTGTTTCCATTTAAAATAATACACTGTATTATGAAGTATAAGCAAAGCTTTTTATTTCTTTTTTATTTATTATGTTTATTATTATTTTATTATTTATTATTATTTGATTTAACAGTTGAAGACTAAAATAACTCAACAATTAAAATGCCTAATCCTGATCTTCTGCCAGACACAATATGGTGTAATACATCATCTTTTCTTAAATATTACGTGTACATGAGCACAGTACCTCATAGGAAAGTCCTTTCACAGATTCTCCATTAACCGCGAGGATGACGTCTCCCTCCCTGAGTTGGCTGATCTCTTCAGACGACTGACCAGAGAACAGTTTCCTAATGCGCACTACACTTCCTTCCCCAGGACTAAAGTCACTGATGAGGAAGCTAAAGCCCAAAACACCTAGTCTCTTCTCTAGAGTCACCTCCAGAGTGTTCTCTAGCACCCAAAAAAGCAAACATACAGATGTATTTAACTACACAGGTCATACTAGCAGAAAGAGTGATTATTAGTGGTGGCATTATTTAAACATACAATATACATATGATTGATGTCGTGTTGTTTATATATGTTTTATGCTAACAATAATGTGTTATTGCATAAAATGTGATTGTTAATGTAATACATATAGTACTAAATTAATTCCAAACTTTTTAACCACATGCTCAAAAAACAATATAATTTTCAACCTTTATTTATTTATTTTTTTAAAATTTAGAGTTACATTTGCAGAACAGATAAGGCAGCTAGCCCAACAATGCTGTCAAATTTATTTGAAATGTCTCACTATGCTGCCTTCCTGCTCTCACCGCTGTTTCGTACCGTCTGACACAAAGCTGTAGTCCTTGGTCCTGACAGACAAGGGCGTTTCCATGGTAGTGTATTTGCCAGTGGGGGTGCTGGTGCTCTGTGCACTGAGGGATAATGGAGATTTCTGTCTTTTCACTGCGGACGGGGAACTGGAGGTCTCCATCACCAGAGGAGGCTCCCGCTCTAGAAGCAGAGACACAACCTAAAACAGAGCATTGCTCATTATAAATTATCAAAAAGGATTCTCCTACACAAAACTTTCTCAGTTTTTCTAGTGAAGATCTTTTAAAAACATTTATATAACAAAAGTAATGCCCTCAAACATCAATGAAATGTGACAATGTGACAGTCTGATAAACTCCTACAGAAAATGTTTACTCCAGGTTATTGTTGCTAAAGGTGGTTCTATAATTACAGGGCATTCTTATTTGTTCCCACCTGGTTTCTGAATCTTGGTTTGCTTTTTGGAAAGAAAATATTATATATTGAAATCTGTTGTGTTTTTCTGTTGTTACCTGAGGTTATTTGTTTATTTATAGAAGCTGGAGAGGACAATACAATTGTTATTTAGGCCCTGATGAATAAAAACATTGAATTCGAGGAAGATGTACTTTCTTTTTCCCATGACACTATGTAATTGTGAAGCCAATTATGCTGAAATTTTCCGTGTTAAAATGTTCTGTACATTTCAATGTTCTGTACAGTTCAGCACCTCTCCAGTTTTCTTCAAACAATCCACAGCTTGCTTGTGGGTGACACCTTGCAGGTTACAGCCATTCACCTCCAGTAGCCTATCACCTATAACACACACACACACACACACACACACACACACACACACACACACACACACACACACACACACACACACACACACAGGTGGGATAAATTAGGTAAGTAGTTGTAACTAATTAAAGTAGTCAAATGTACAGTTAATAACAAACCATACATATACAGTAGTTGTTGATGGGTTTATTTTTTTATTAACATAAAATATTGCTGTTTGGTGCCACAACTTAGTCATAGAGTGTATTCAAGATCAGTTTGTTTATATACCAGTCTGTATTCGACCATCCAGATCGGCAGCTCCTCCAGGTATCAGGCTTTTGATATAGATCCCTCCATGGCGCACACTGGTGTTGATGCCACCCTGGAAATGACTGACACTGACTTTTGTTCCAAAAGCTTATTTAAATATTTCAACTGTCTTTTTGTCTATTGGTAAGATGTACTTATCAGCATTAGATGACAATATATTGATATATTAAACTGTCTTGTTTTAATTTTTTCACATGTTAATTAAAACAAGTAAAGATTTACAGCAACACAGATGCCCAGGCTGCCATTGACTTTCTTGAGCTCCACACTGACCAAGTCACCTGGCCTGAGACTGGACTTAGAGGATGACCTAGAGAACACATCCTGCACAGGGAAGACAAGGAACAAGATCAGTCGTTCTGGCTCATATACACTGCCTTACGTAAGTATTCATCCTCCTTGAGTTTTCCTCCTTGAAAGTTGTAATGTTGCAACCTAGAATTGAAATGGACTTGGGATTTTTACCATTTGATTTACACAATGTGTCTAATGGGTCAGTACTTGGTAGTCCCATCTTTGGCTGCGATTATTGCTGCAAGTCATGGGGGATATGTCTCCACAAGATTTACACATTTTAATCCATATTTTTGCCCATTCTTCTGGGTGAAATTGCTCAAGCTCTGTTAGATTGGATGGAGACAGTTAGTGAACGACAATGTTCAGGTTTTTCCCCAATCTCAATCAGATTGAGGTCTGAGCTTTGTCTGGTATAATCAAATAAGCTCAGGTTTGAACCACTCCTATGTTGCTTTGACAGTATGCATATGGTTGTTGTCCTGAAGGTGAACCACACCGGTTCCACATGTCTCATGGCAGACTGGAACAGATTTTCTTCTAGGACTGTCCCGTAGTTGACTCTATGCCCTCAACCTCAACCAGTTTTCCAGTCCCTGCTGATGAAAAGCATCTCCACAACAACACAGTGCTACTACCACCATGCTTCACTGAGGGGATAGCATTCTCTGTTTACTGTGTATGTCTTTTGACAAACATCAAACTTTTATTTTATTTTTTTAAATTATGGCTTTCTTCTTTCTTTCTTCCCCTGGCCACTTGATTGTTTCCCTGACTCCTCAATGCAGAGTCAGTATTGTGCCAAATTATTCCCATTTTTAATAATAGATGGGATGTTCAAAGTTTGGGATGTTTTGCTTATAATCAAGCAAAAATTGTCCTGGACATGGTTTGGTATCTGGGGCCTTCCAGGAACAGGTATATTTATATTGATATCACGTGACCCTTTAACTGCACACAGGTGAACTCCATTCAACTAATTATGTGACTTCTGATAGCACCTGGCACCAGAACTAATATAATCCTTTCACAGTAATGTAGGTGAATACTTTTGCAATCAAAAATATATATATATTTTTTAAATAATTATTGTGCGCTTTATACATTTTCCCCCTACTTCAATATTATAGGTTATTTTGTGAAGCTTTCTGATATATAATTCCAAATAAGTCCATTTCATTTCCAGGTTATAATGCTACAAAATGTGGAAAGGTTTAAGTTGAGTGAATACTTACAGCAAGAAACAGAAATAACTGTCTTCACCAAATAACTTCATACCTTAGTATCTAGAATTCGTACAACAGGGATATGTAACTTTTTTCCCATTTTGGGAGTGACAGTGTTGGATTCAGTGTCCTCTTTCACTGTCTTGTTCTCTGCATTCTGGGTAATCCGAGAGTCAGAGCCTCTCTCCAGCATCAGCCCTAGGTTGCCAGGAGTCAGAGAGCTTTTACGGTCCCCAAACTCATCTGATAATACAACAGTAAAAAAAATGTTCTGTTTTAAACAATGCTAACATTGCATAAACATTTAAACAATTAAATAATTACAATATCAAGATATACATTTTGGTTGAGACACTATAAGATCCACTTCATCTGGGCTGTTCTGTAAGATGGCAGCAGCTGCACTGAAAGTTACTCCTTCCAGACTGGTCTTATTAAGAGAAATCAGTCGTCCTCCTATATAAAAAAACATTGTAAAAAGTAAATGTGAAACCTGTAGAGTGTGAATCCACTGGGTATTGAAAAGGGGGAAAAAATTCCTACCTGGCCTGATTCTGCCATCTTTATCAGCTGGCCCATCAGGTATGATGGATGCGATGAAGATTCCGAGATCTAATTTTCCTGTATTGTCCTCTCCAACTATTATAAATCCTGTCATAAAAAGGGGCATGCATTATGACTGTTATATAACATAATATTTGTTTGTCTGGCTGGTAATATATTAGGCAGCTTTTCACATTGGAAAGGAGGAGGCATTGTCAAACCATTCAATTCATAACAGTTCTGCTACTATTACACGAAATTCAATTACCAAAGCCGTGTTTTGGATCTTTCTTCAATGTAACACAGATAATTTCTCTTTCTGGTGGAGTTCTAACAGGAGTGTCGACTGTCAAAACAAAAAAGTTGTTTAAAGTGACAGCATACTTGCAATTAAAATCCATTAACATGAAAAACAGACGTAAGTGCATGAGATTACCTCTGGATGAGACTGAGTAAGGCTCGGAGTCTTGCCTTTGCAGGGAGACGTTCGACATTATCCGATAAATTGGCGAACCAAAGCTCTCTGGGGAGCTGAGAGAAAGAAAGCAAGAATTATAATGACTAGCTCATGCTGTACCATATGTGAATGTCTCGTCCCCATGTTTATGAAAAACACATGTGGTTATGTGAAGTGCTCTCAGTACCTGCAGCTCTCACTTGGTTTCGTCAGTTCTTTCAGACTTCTTATTCCGGCAATGTCATGTGTTTTGTGCAGGTCTCTTGACTGCTGGATTTTGGCTGAAAGGTCATCGCATGACTTGCTTATGGAGTTTATAGATGATATGCTCAGACCAACATTATTTAGCCCAACTTCTGAACATGACATCCTCTTCAACAGGTTTTGTCGAGCACGCCATATCAAAGGATGTTTCACTTTGTTGCCATCTGGAGCAAATAAAATACTCTAAATTGCAGTCTAGGATATTGGAAGAGCACTCAGACAATTACTATATTATAGTCCCTTTTGAAAATAAATTTTATTACCACAGTGGTTAAATGTGACAGAGCAGGAGTAATAGGAATTATTTAATGAAAGCACCTGATGCTGAACTGTAGGTGAGCTGTCGAGAAGTCATCTCACTATGGAATTTGTGCTGAGCAGAGCAGAGGTCCAGGAGGTATTGTGCTATCTTGGAACTCTCAGTTACAAAGGAGTGCTTTTTCCCACTGGGGCCACATTCTACAGTGAATTTCCGCCACTACAGGAGAGAAAGAAAAGCAGAACAACATTACCATTATATATGCTGTATTATCACATGCACTTCTGGTTTATTTAAAATATATTATTGTTTTCCAGAGAAAATGTACATTTAATTTTTCTGTAAATATTTAAAGAACACTTTTAAGGATATGTTCATCAATGTCTGGGTAATCTCAAGGACAAACAATGAGAATGCAATCTGGTCTCTTCTCTGAGATTAAGAACCTTATACTATTCTCTTTATTAGGAACTCTATACTAATACTGGCTAGGACCTCCCTTTGCTCTCAAAACAGCCTCAGTTCTTCATGTCATTGATTCCACAAGATGATGGAAACAGTCCTTTGAGATTCTGGTCCATGTTGACATGCATGATTGCATCACACAATTCCTGCAGATTTTTCAGGTGCAGTTTCATGCTGTAAATCTCCCGGTCTACCACATCCCAAAGGTGTTCTATTGAATTTAGATCTGGTGACTGGGAAGACCACTGAAGATCATTGAACTCAAGTGATATTTGATTGGTATTAAGTGGCCAAATGTGTGCCAAGAATCATTCCCCACAACATTACACTACCTCCACCATCCTGGAATATTGGCACAAGGCAGGTTGGATTGATGGATATATTTGTAGAATAAATTTGTATTCAATAAAATGTTGTCCAGAGGATAGTGGATGATGTGTTAAGATTCACTTGCAATTATTAGCATCTAACACAAACTCTCAAACTGCACATTATAGTACATGCCTTTTCTTCTGATCCTCCACCCAGCTCAACTATCAGTTATTACTGTCTTCTGTTTCTTCAAAATATGATATTTAAACTGATCTGTGGTCTAAATCACAGTTTTTCGGTGCTAAAAGATTTGTTATCATCAAGTTCAGCTAATTTAATATAACCATTTGATGGTCTTTCATTTGAACTCCTTTAACTAACATTTGCATTTTTTTATAATGCTGTCTTTAAGCAGTTTAATTATTATATATTTAAGTTCATTGGTAATATCTCCTTCAGGGAATGGGTTCAAAAATAAAGTCAGTGTTACATTTGCACAGCTTTTTTGTAAAATGTATGAACACACAAAAAAGTGGACATACATAAAATAATACTATTAATAGTAATATTTGTTTTGTTGTAAGTTCATAATGAATATATTAGATAAAATTGCTTATATTAACATATTTTCAAATGCTATAACATTGCTTTTTGCAGTGTTTTGCTTAATCAGGCGGAAATATCTGCATTGACACAAACACACAAAAATATAGAATTGCATTGTTCACCTGCCTTTGAACAGTAAATAGATCCAATTTTGAATCATTTATGAGAAACATTTCACTGTTAACATCGGTTCAGCTAATTTATAGCCACCAAACTTTGTTATTTTACTCTGTATAAAATACAATTTAGAAGTGAGTTTTACAGTTGTTGTACTCACACTTGTGGAAACACTGTCAATTTCAGACCACTGAAATCTGCGGATTAATATACGACAGTTGTTCTTGACTTCATAAACCATAATTCCTTTGGCACAAACTCCAAGAAGGAGTTCTCCAATGGCAAGCTTCTTCTCTCGAGCAACTCGATGAAACAACACCCCATATTCCGGCAGCTGTTGTGCAATCTGTGGATGTGTGCCAGAATGTATTACTCAGGAGACAATATAAACTAAATATACTGTATTCTGACCTAAAAACTCTCAGCAACTGTTGTATTTCTAGAACTACCTAAACACTTATTATGACTGGTTCGATCTGCTGTGTAACATGCAATGAAACTAATTGATTACCTTTACAAATTCTATCTCCGCATCTTCTCGAAGAATATTTGCATTACTGGCATGTAACCTTGACAACTCATCCCTCACACAATGCATGGCCATTTTTTCCATCACTCTTTTTGGAATGTAGTGCTCCATCTGGAAGTAGTTCTTTCCATAAACCTGGATAAAATCAGTAACATTACTGCAAAATAAACAGTCCACAATAAAGTACGATGGAGGAAATGAAGTTGATATTCTGATCGTCCTCCAATCTACTAAATGCACAAACAATTAAAATGATACACTATATTTTACCTCTGGTATGTAGTCTCCAAACTCAGCCTGCAGAGCCAAGGCAGCAAGGAACATGGCACTGTCCTCACTACAGTACACTCTGCCCTCCAAAATATCTCTTCTCAGCTGGATATAGTACTGATGACGTGTGAGTTTGTGCCTTCCAGATCAAACAACAAGAGCTTATTGTCCTTTCCATAAATGTTAAGAGTAAATTGTCCTAAGTGAAACTTTGACCATGCAATTCAGACTTGTAGCAGACACAGTACTGCACAGATTAGCACTTACAATATGTAGGAGACATCATCAGCAAAAAATTTCACACGGAGAAACAGTGTGAATGTCGAAGTCGCTAATTTCTTCCAACAGTCTGGCGCCACTTTGGAGATTTTCGTCTCATGTTTCAAAAAGAAAAATTCATCATCTAGTCGAGATATAACATGCAAAGGCATTAAGTGATTAAAACAAACAAACAAAACAGCTGGTGACAAAGTGGAATTCTGAAAACTTTGAAAATAACTGTCAGACAGTAACAAAATTTATATTACCATCCATGAAAGCAAGGCCAAAGTAAAAATGCTCCACAAGGTTTGCATGAGCGACGACCATGTCGAAGACATCTCTTCCCCTAGACTTAATATCACATCTCACCACCATACACTGTGCATTTGGCATCATCACATTAACTTCCCTCTGAGATAAGGAAGACCTTCCTTTCTTTGACTGTATTGAATCACAGTATCAAAGAAAAAAGGAGCATTCACTCTAACTGGTATTACATAATGTGCTTTGACTAATCCTAAACATTATCTATGATATTAAAATAAAGTTTACCACTATAGATCCAGGCAGCTCTAAAATAATATGAGGCTCATCAGCCATTTTTGCAAACTCAGGTCCTAGACTCTGAAATCCAAAACACAGAAAACACATTATCATGAATATATAGAATAAAGAGATAAGTGTATATATTATAAAACAAACAAACAAAACAAAAATAGAAAAATGTACTTTTGTCTTCCTTTGGCTGAGGCTGACTGTAGACTCGCTGAGAGAAATAGAAGGGTTGGAAAGTCTATGTTCAGTTTTGCAGGGTGTGGTATGGTATGAATTCCTAGACAGCCAACTTTCATCTCCAATGTTATGAGCTCCATGTAGAAATCTGGGACATCAAATCAAAAGTTCTTCCAATCAGAGAAAAATATTTCTCTAACATCAACTTCTAGTCACTTCAAACTGTGTCAGATGTTTACCTGCTCTGAATGCTTTGGTAAACAGGAATCTGCGAGCATCTGTTTTTGAGGGACCAGGATTTCTGTTGATGTACAGCTGCTGGTCAACAAAACATACTATCTTAAAATACATCATACCCAAGTGATGTCTGCTTGTGATATTAGATTGGAGGGCTAAAATCTAATATCTATCAATCACTTGACAATGAACCTAATAGGGTTGAGTCTTGCATCATATGACAAGGACACATCAATAGAATAAAAAGAATGATGTGGGCAAATTATTATACACACACCCCTGCTGAACCCGCCGGGTTCACTGGACATGACAATGTCTCCTCTGTTTACTATTAGCTTCTCATTGGATCAGTACACCTATGACTGTATTTTACATGAGCTTTCTCAATCACTGCAGGTGGTGTGTTTCTGATGTGTCAGCATTATGGGATGAAAAAAAAATATTAGCCCAAAGGAAGATTACATGTGCTTCACCTGAGACAAAGCTGACTTATTGGCTGCATGAATTTACACTATGGCCTAGAATGAAATCAGCCTCAGCCTTGCTTCTTATAATTCTGTGTATTTGGTTTTTCGACCATTGGTAGTGCTGTTGCGCTTCATTCCATAAAAACTAAAATAATCCACCTGAAAACCTGTTAACAGCAAATAATTTGGCTCCTGTAGTAACCTGCCATATTTGACTAGACAATTTTGAAAAGCAAAATACAGCATGTTTTTGCTCATTGCTCAACTCATATAAAACCATTTCATACCCTTATTGGCAAAGAAATTCCACTCATTAAGCATACAATTGACACTGTAGAGACACTGTAGCAGGAAAATGCTTGGATCACCCTGTTTTAGCTCTGAGTCAAGTGACAGTCTGCGTCTCACTGCTGCACTTGCATTCCCTTCTGCATATGCAGGGTACGCTATCCGTTTTCCTGTCAAGCCAGTAGAGAAACAGATAATTAATCAAAGAGCTACTACACAAGCAGCAACGCATAACCTCACACAGACTGGATCTTTCCTTTATCTTAACAGCAGAACGCCACAACAAGGTCTAACTCTAAGCAGCTTACCTTAGGCTGATTATCAGTTTTCAGTCAGCTGTTCAGTTTATTGTAAACCTTTAATCCTATTTTGAATCCCTGGTTGGTATTAAGGCAAACATAACACGAGCACGGTTTAGTTTTACTATCCATCTTATGGCTAGCATATACTGTATCAGCATTATGTCCATGATGAGCAGTGAAAAAAGTATAAATCTTTAATGGATAAATATTAATGGATGAAGTGATATGAAATATGATGATAATAATATGAATAATAATATAATAATATTAAAGTGCATGCCATTTTGGGTTCTATTCAAGCATTATTTGTTTGAGATTTAATAGATCTCACTTTAGCTGCTTAATGTACTTCAGTAGTATCTCATCATCAGTTTTGCACACAATTAACTTTGACAACATTATAGGTTTCTTTATAAAAAATAAAAAATGCAAAATGATTAAAAGTATAATTTTTTGTGCAATATTGAACTAGATTAACAGCAACAGAAGCATTATAATACTGTTCAATAGCTCATAGCTACTGTAACTATGCAGGAAATAAGAAGAAATAAATGAGTAGTACTACAGGGAGTCCAAAAGTCAGAAACCAATGGGAATATGTTCAGCAAATATGAGCAAAATTTGAAAAAACATTAAATAGAGGCTGAGAAAATACATAGAGCATAATGGTGCAAAAGCATTTGTTGTAAGTAATAAATACAAAATTAAGTATATGTACTTTTACTCTCCTTGGTTTCTGACATTTCAGACACTGTATATTAACACCTAAGTCCTTACTATAATAATACTAATGAATACTGGGTAATTATTCATTAAGTAATAATAAAGTAATGCAGTAATTACTGAGATTTATATCTATTAGCTACCTACTGATTACTTATTGAGTAATTACAAAGTAATTCTCCAGAATTAATTAGCTGTTAATATGAGTGACTTATGTCTTACTATAGTACTACTCATTAATAAGGTATTGCTAAAAATTATTGAACCGTTTTGTAAAGTATTTACTCCCACTAGTTTGATGTCAAAGATATAAAAACAATGGCTACAGCACCTAAAATGTTATTAAATGTATATATTGTATAGCCATCCATCAATTTTCCATACTGCTTATCCTACACAGGGTCACAAGGGAGCCTGGAGCCTATCCCAGGGAACTCGGGTCACAAGACAGGGGACACCTTGGACGGGTTGCCAACCCATTGCAGGGCACAATCGCACACACATTCATACACTATGGACAATTTGTAAATGCCAATCATTTTGTGGGAGGAAACCAGAGTACCCAAAGTAAACCCTGAGGGACAGGGAGAACATGCAAACTCCAAGCACATAGGGTGGAGGCAGGATTCGAACCTACAATCCCGGAGGTATTTTTTTAAAAAATGAAACGATGGCATCATGATCTATGCTGAAGTCTTTGATTACTCAACCAGGAATGGCTTGGTTGATACTCATCATTATATCATGGTTCTAACATTTGGAAATATTAAAGTGATTAAATCCATGAACGTGTAGCTTTCTAAATACATTGCAAGCAGTCTTACCATGAAGTCTTTCTCTGACCATCAAACTTCTCCCACTTAGCTGCACAGTGTTCTCTGTGAGAGTGGGTTGGTCAACCTAAAGGCACACAAAAAAAGTATTAATAAAGTGACTCAAGTTGCTGTGAATCTTGAATGATTTGTTGTATTTAAGACACACAGAGTTTTGGAAGAGCTCTTCCACCAGCCGCTGGATGACTTTGTTGGGTGGCGGCAGGATTGAGGCTTTATGGTGTGATTCACAGGCCTCCAGGATGGTGCTGAGGTTCCCTCGCCAATGGGCCACATCCTCACACATGCTCAGGAGGAGGCGGTTCAGAGAATCACTTAGCTGAACAGGCTGCACATCGGAACAACACATTTTGTAGTCCAAAGATAAGTTATTCAACCAAACTAAATATCTATATGTAGCATTCTAATTAAATCTTCTTGTTGGACTCACTTGGTTTTGAGGAATGTGATAGTCAACTGACCAATAGAGAGTCATGCCAAGAGAGTATACAATCATCTGAAAAGAAAAGGAAACATGTTAAATGTACTATACTTTAGAAATAGTCATTGCATAAAGTCTATAATGCTTTTTACTGGCCATCACTATGGTGAGACTAGAAGCTAAATGTGTTATTAGTCAGCACTCTCTATCTGAGTGTCTGTCTGGGGAGCTAAGTTCAAACATGTGGCCAAAACCAGAATATCTACCAAAGATGTTGATGCAGCAATTTATCAGTAAATCTCTTCCACTTGCAGGTGAGACTGTATCCTTTTCACATTTATGTTTACATACACTATATTGCCTAGTGTATGTGGACACCTGACCAATCATGTGTCTCATATGTGCTTTTTGAACATCCCATTCCAAATATAGACCGCCGTTTTCTATACATCTTGGAGCATGGTTGTGGGGATTTGCTCATTCGGCCACGACAGCATTAGTGAGGTCAGGCACTGATGTCGGGTGAGGAGTCCTGGTGTGCAGTTGGCATTCCATTTCATCCCAAAGGTGTTCAGTGGGGTTGAGGTCAGGGCTCTGTGGAGACCATTCAAATTCTTCCATACCAACCTTGGCAAACCATGTCTTCATGGATTTCATTTTGTGCACAGGAACATTGTCATGCTGGAACAGGTTTGGGCTAGGCTCCATAGTTCCAGTGAAGAGAAAACTTAATGCTACATAGGGCTTTTTTTTTTTTTTTTTTAGGTTCAGTCCATTGTAGAACCACAGTTACATATGTAACCCCAATGTTTCTAATGAGGCTTCCTAAGCAAGTTGGAACCCTCTCTGATAGGGAAACATTATGTTGTAACATTCTACATAGAACCTTTAAGAGTTTTCTAAGGGGACAAAAGCATAAATTAGGATGGAAGAATGAACCTTTTCCCCTCAACTAGTTCATATATTTATATTTTGACTTGCTGTGTCTTGTTATTACTGATATCCAGCACTAGATGGCAGGCTCATTAAGCCGAGGGTCTGTTTTAATAATGTGTATTATTACTGTGCTAGGACTAATGCTGACTTTTTCCATAGCCGTTCTGGTGGTGATGGAACGGCCCTGCAGCATCTCTGGTGCAGTGAAGGCACACGCCTCATCCGTCATTGTGCAGTTCTTAAATGCTAGTGTACCGTTTGCAGACAAGAGCAGTGATGTCGGACTCATGATGCTGCAGATGTTGCTATGACCTAGAAAAATAAAACAGACACTTACTCAACACAACATATACCAAAGTATAGACCTAATTTGTGATTGGATTTTACTGCTTGTCTGCATGCTTTACCTGTGCTAAAGATATCCAGCAGTGATTCAGCAGAGGTGATCAAGATGGCCCAAACCTCATCCTCCTCCAGTGGCCCTCCTCTAGCCTCCAGCACTTCAGCTAGGGTCACAAATGTGCTGCTCATCCTGTACACTCACAGGACACACTACTGATCATATAGAATCTAGCTCACTAAATGGAGGCAGGTGGAGACAAGAGAAAGAAGAAGGTGCATGTGGATTATGAGTATGATGTGGATGATGGAGGCAAAAAAAAAAAAATCAGTTTTCATCAGCATCATTGCTACCAGCAAAGTATATTTGAAAGATAGCATTTACGGGTTTTTATATTAAGCCTTTTTCAAAGAAGACAGTAAGGATATTTCAATAATACCTGTTTACTCCAAGCTTGCTCACTAGATTTAGTTACCTGGCATTTTACCACACATTATTTTTCTGCATCCCTTTAGACACTTGTTGAGGTCCACTTGACATGTCTTCACTTTTCATACTTTAATGTCATAAACTCTTCCTTGAATTTCAAACAATACACATACAGTGTAGGCACTGTACTACTCTATATACATATATACAGTATGTATGCTAGATCATTTTTAAACTAGATAAACATATTGTCTAACTTGCATATAAAATGTTTTAGCAGCTTTCAGTGAAATTAATCATTATTATCAACACGATCTACTTCATTAAGTGTTTAAAAAAACCTTGGCTGAACATAACCACATTGCATTTACCACTCGATTCCACTTACATCATATTTATTGAAGATATAAGGTCCAGGAACTCTCATGCAAATCAAAGATAATGGATTCTAATGTAAAAAATAATATTATAAATATTAATTTATGTTCTTCTAACTAAACATCCAAAAGATTAGCCTTTATAACATAAAACCATGGTTTAATTAATTTATTTATTTATGCAAATAAGAATATGGTTTACTTTATTAAGCTTTGTCTCTTAATTTCTGACTTAACATTCAGAAATACAGCCTTGCCAGTTGAATTGTGAATCTTACCTTCTTTTTTTTTTCTTCTTTTTTTTTTTTTTTTGTCAAGGACTAAAGAAAAATCTATATGATGCATATTTACAGTGTAGATAATTACATAATTACAATGTGCGACATAAATTTGAATCCAGACACTTATTTAGTGCACTTGCAGTGAATGAAATGGATAAAATACTACATATATTCCAAAGCATATCCCTCTATTGGTTATTGAAATTGGTGTTTGATACAATCCAAAGCAATAAGGCCAACATCATTGCTTTCCTACCAAATTTAATAGACCAATAAACATGTTTCCTCAAAAATGAACAGCAATCACAAAGAATTACTTCACTGTTTCTGCTACGGTATACCAAAAACATGTTGAAGTATGGCTGTAAACACAAGTCCAGTGCAAAATTCTCTACTGAATACTGCATATTTTTTTAGTAGTTGATGACTGCCACACTATAAGTTTCATAAGACACCTAAAATGCTTTTTTGTTTGTTTGTTTACTCTAGGCTACTTAATTGTAAAAGTCGCTGGTTTATATAATGTTTAAGCAATGCATTTGAAAAGATTTTACCTTGTTTAATTCCATGTCTGTTAAAGTTCCTTTGTTGATGTTCATGAAACAGGACTACAATCGCTAATCCACTTGCTCCAGCACGCTTTGTTTACCTCCTGTTACTAAGAACACACAGCATACAGATGTAGGACTACTAAACTTTCTATACTTTGCCCTCATCGCACCTCTAAAATACTATAATTTACAAACATTTATATACAGATATATAGGCATATCTATGTCTGTATCTTGTGGTGTGTAGAATGACTGTGACTCTACACAGTTTTGGCACTGTATTTACTGCCACTATAGTTAGAATACTGCCATAAGAACTCAATTGGATTAAACCGAGTCTGAGGATCCCTGATTGCATCCTTCTGTTTTCTGTTTCACTGACAACATGGTGACTGTGGGAGTAATTTATAACATTATCATTTAGGATATCTCTCATTGTATGGAGAGAGAGGGGGTGCTATTGCTGGGACATGCAATGTCTTTTATTTGAAGAAGACCTACAACATATTTAGTGTAAGTTAGGTAAAGCAGGAAATAAAATAGTCAAATATTGAATGTTAACATATTGATTGATAAACTACAAATGTTTTATTATTAGTAAAGAACATTATTATTATTATTATTATTATTATTATTATTATTAAAAGTATTAGTAGTAGTAGTAGAAGGAATAGTAGAAATAGAAGTATTAGTAGTACTAAAAGTAGTAGTAGAAATAATAGAAGTACTAGTAGAAGTAGTAATACTAATAGTAGTGGATACAGTAGTATGACTATATTATTGACAGACCTGGTTATGTTTGGCTATGAGTCAGTGGTGCATGATGCTACAGAAACAGAAATTTTCCCATCCATCCATCCATCCATCCATCCATACATACATACTTATATACATACATACATACAACCCCAATTCCAAAAAAAGTTGGGACACTGTGTAAAATGTAAATAAAAACAGAATGCAATGATTAGCAAATCTCGTAAACCCACATGTTATACACAATAGAACATAGAAACATATCAAATGTTTAAATTGTGTAAATGTACCATTTTAATAAAAAATTAGGTAATTTTTAATTTGATGGCCACAACATGCCTCAAAAAAGTTGGGAGGGGTGCAACAAAAGGCTGGAAAAGTATGTGTTACTAAAAAGAAACAGCTGGAGGATAATTGGCAACAGGTCAGTAGTATAATTGGGTATAAAAAAGAGTATCTTAGGGAGGCAGTCTTTCAGAAGTAAAGATGAGCAGTATATCTGCAAAATCTGTGAAAAACTGCATCTACAATTTGGGGATAATATCATCAAAAGATTTGGAGAATCTGGAGAAATCTCTGTGTGCAAGGGACAAGGGTGAAAATCAATTTTGCCTGCTTGTGATCTTTGGGCCCTCAGGCGGCACTGCATTAAAAACAGGCAAGATCATTCCATTCTTTAATGGAAATCACTGCATGGGCTCAGAAACGGCTCTAGAACTCATTGTCTGTGAATATTTGCCATCCACAAATGCTGGTTAAAGCTCTATCATGCAAGAAGCCATATGTGAACATGATCCAGAAATGCTGCCATCATTTCTGGGCCAAAGCTCATTTAAAATGGACTGAGGCAAAGTGGAAAACTGTTCTGTGGCCAGACTAATCGAAATTTTTAATTATTTTTGGAAACCATGGACGCCACATCCTCTAAACTAAAGAGGACAAAAGAGGAGAGGGACCATCCAGCTTATTATATTCACTCGGTTCAAAGGCCTGCATCTCTGATGGTATGTGGTGCATTAGTGCTTATGGAACGGGCAACTTGCACATCTGGAAAGGCACCATCAATGCTGAAAAGTACATACAGGTTTTAGAGCAACATATGCTTCCTTCCAGATTCCATCCCATCTTACTGGGCAGAGGCAGAGACTCTGCCTCTCTAAGATACTCTTTTTATAACCAGTCATGTTACTGACTTGTTGCCAATTAACCTAATTAGTTGCAAAATGTTCCTCCAGCTGTTTCTTTTTAGTAACACTTACTTTCCAGCCTTTTGTTGCCCTGTCCCAACTTTTTTGAGACGTGTTGTGACCATGAATTAAAAATGACCTTACTTTTTCCTTAAAATGGTACATTTTCTCAGTTGAAACTTTTGATATGTTTTCTATGTTCTATTTTGAATAACATATGGGTTTATGAGATTTGCAAATCACTGCATTCTGTTTTTATTTATATTTACTTACATTTTACACAGTGTCACAGCTTTTTTGGATTTGGGGTTGTACATATATACACATGGAAGTGGAGCCTATCCAGGCAATACCTTGCAGGAGAATTCACGCCAGGTTACGGAGTATGGCCAGCCGGTCGACCAGGTCTAGGAAGAGTCCTGATTCCAAACTTCTTCCATTTCACAATAATGGAGCTCACTGTACTCCTGGGAACATTCAAAGCTTTAGAAATATGGTTTTCTACCCTTTGATCATAGAGATCTACAAACAGTTCGCTCTACTTCATGGTTTGGGTTTTGGTCTGACATGCACTGTGAATTGTGGGACATTATACACACAGGTGTTTACCTTTCTAAATCCTGTCCAATCAATTGTATTTTGCACAGGTGGGTTTAAGTCAGGTTCTAGTGACATCTCAAGATAATCAGATGAAATAAGATTTGCACCACCTGAGCTCAATTTGTGGTGCCTTAACCAAGGTTCTGAATACTTAGCTAAATTAGAAATTTTAGTTTTCAATTTTTAATACATTTAAAAAAAAAAAAATATATATATATATATATATATATATATATATATATATATATATATATATATATATATATATATATATATATATGTATATATGGCCAAAAAAGTAAATAAGAATAAATAAATAAATATTTAAATAAATAAATAAATAAATAAATAAATAAATAAATAAATACAGTCCATTTAAAATGAAATACCTTACAAAATATAACGTGCGTATAAACTGAAGGGGTCTGAGTACTTTCTGAACCCACTGTAGCTACAGTATATGATTGACAGGACTGCTTGGCTGTGAGTCTGGGTGCGCGTGATGCCACGGAAACGCGGAGATTCGGTGACGTAGAGCGCAATGTCGCGTGCGCTGCATGCAAGGCCTGTCAGAGCTAGGAAGCGGTGTGTATGCGGTCAGGTCATGGTTTTTTCAGCCGAACAACCACATACTCGTTAGCTGTTTGCGTTAAAAGCTTCGTTTGCACGCATTTACATGTTCCGTGGATATTAATATAGAAGGGAATAACTGGAGTTGAATTCCCGGCAGGTAAGCCAGCGTTTTACACGGTTTAAGGCGGTATTGTTTGGCTGTGGGGGAGGGTGTCTGCATACAGCACACAGCTGATTTCGCCTTCTCACCACTGAACAACGCTGCAAGCTTTCCCTTCTGGAGCATGGAAATACAATGCGCTTAAACACAACATGCTGCATACACAAACAGGTTTATTCTCAATACGGCTTTCGGTAGATACAGTGGTTTGTTTTCAGGCTAGCTAGGCTAGTTGACAATGTGCTAGAGGTGCCATTCAGTCAGCTGCACTTCCAGCATCTTTACTGTTCAGTTCAGTGTAATGCCACGGTTACTATAATATCACGCCTTAATTTGGCATATTTGTGTTTGTGCATGTTCAGAACATGCAAGGAAAATGCAAGGAAAATGCAAGAGAGAGAGAGAGAGAGAGAGAGAGAGAGAGAGAGAGAGAGAAACGGACTGCTTTCTTTTCAGTCTAAAGCCTGACAGGAGTGAATGGAGTGGGACAGTTTAAGTCTAATCCAGGTTGTAGCTTTCCAGCTCAGGACACCTAAAATCCCCAACAAGCAAGGAGTGTGTCGATTTATCGAACCGCTCATTAAACCGGTTTTCACTATTGAAGACGGTATTATGCATATATGCATACTGTTCTTACTGTCATTTTCCTGCCTGTTTTACAAAACAAGCTTTCTTTAGGTTGGTTGGTGAAGGTTGACATTTATTAAGAAATGCATTGGTCTCCAGTATAAATAATCTACACCTGTAGTGTCTGAACATAGTATGTCAGTTCAATCAGTCCAGGATAGCACATGTTTTATATAGAACAGATTATGCTCACTATTCACTAGTAGTGAAATGATCCTACTCTGTTTTCATACACATAGAAAGGTGAATTTGTATGAATTGTCCAGCATTTAAATAAATAATTAAATACATGATCATATCTTTCTGGCTCATTGGCTGTTTTTTTTTGTTTGTTTGTGTGTATTAATATTTTCATTTGAAAGCCATTAAAGAAAGCTGTTGTCTTTCTGGTAATGTAACGTATGAATTTTTAGATAAAGAATATTTGTTGTTTTACGGTTGAATCTGTTTGTGCGTTTTGAAGGCTTTGTTTTGACAAAAAGCTTACAGCAACTCGTGACTATTCTATGCTGAGCAGATATTTCATCCTGTTGCTTCTTGCCAAATTCATTATTTTCTTTAAAAACAGGATGCTATGCGTCGCCGCTCCCAGACTAAACCTCTGTGCTGAGTCTATCATTCAGCGCAATATTACCATCTGTAATACACAAAGTCTAATGCTGCCTTTTTTTCTATGATCGATAATCCACAATATTTCATTGCTTGCGGTATAGGTACATAGACGTGTGTTGTATGAATGATCAGACATCAATTTGCCAGGACATCACCATGAATAAAAACAAAAGGGAGAAGGAATTCTACAGTATAGATGTGGGGGATTCAACGTTCACAGTTCTGAAGCGTTATCAGAACCTGAGGCCGATCGGCTCGGGAGCACAGGGAATAGTCTGGTATGTTCTCACTCCTGAATATCCATTAGCAATTACATAGCAGAACAGCATAGATCATTGACCATTTGTTTGATATTTGCCCAATGTGTCCTTTTTATTCCCTTGTAGTTCAGCATATGACCAACATCTTGAAAGAAACGTAGCTATTAAGAAACTTAGCCGGCCCTTTCAGAATCAGACACATGCCAAGCGAGCATACAGAGAGCTGGTGCTAATGAAGTGTGTCGACCATAAAAATGTAAGTGAGTTTCAGGAAATTAATCTATATAAATTCTTGTTGGTGAATTCTGTTGTGTTTTTACTATACTATTGTTTTTGTATATTTTATATAGTTGATGTTAAAGTATGATTATCTTTTACATTTCCAGATTATCGGCCTTTTAAATGTATTTACACCACAAAAAACGTTAGAAGAATTTCAAGATGTGTGAGTATACTGCAGAATGCTAACAATGTTCAAAAATGACCAGCTATTGTGTAGACTCTCAAACAGCTTATCCTTGTTTAGTACACTGAAGGTGAGAGAAAACTGGACCACTGCCTAATCGACACCAAATATTCTCTCTCTCTCTCTCTCTCTCTCTCTCTCTTTCTGATACACATGCTCACACGTGCGCGCACACACACACACACACACACACACACACACACACACACACACACCCCTCCTCCTCCTCCTCCTCCTTCTCCTCCTCTCTCTCTTGTCTCTTGCACCCCCTTCCCCCATTCCGCCCTCTTTTGCCACTCCCTCTCTCTCCTACCAACCCACCGACAGTTACCTTGTAATGGAGCTGATGGATGCCAACCTTTGCCAAGTCATTCAGATGGAGCTTGACCACGAGCGGCTGTCCTATCTGCTGTACCAGATGCTGTGTGGAATTAAACACCTCCACGCGGCAGGGATCATCCACAGGGTCTGTGCTCTATTGCTTAAAAGGAAACACAGTCATTCGGAGCCAGCGTTGCACTGATAGCAAAAAGCTTAATAATCAGTTAAGGTGAGGGTGGGGGAGGGGCAGCATCCTCCGAGCATAAGACAAAAAGCTCGAGCTCGTCCTGCTTGCTGCTGCTGCTGCCGGTGACTGCATTGCGCTGGCGAGGCAGGAACGTGCTGAGAGGAATCAAGGAGAGAAGTGATCCGTCCTGAGTGAACACTTCTCATCTATCACACATGATCAGGGAGCACCGATCGATTTTTCTTTTTCCTAAGCATAATTTAGTCTGTTTATCTAATAGGAATATGTAATAGGAAATGTTTAAGGGTAAATTATATCATAGCAAGGTCATTTGTTTTCTGTAGTAATAAAACCTGCATACACTATAAACTGCTCACTAATTTGATTGAATCATCAGCAGGGAATTTCAAGCATATTTGTACAGTAATTAAAGCCCACAGACAAACACTTGCATTTTTGTTAGGTGGTTAACAGGCAAAATTATTATAAACAGCTTCCATCCACTATTTAATCACTATTCTTTTCCAGCAACTTAAAATTAATTTCTAATTTATTTCAAGGGGAGAATGCATGAAACACCACCTGAAGCATGATCCCATCCACAGCTCCAGGCAAATCCTAATAATTGTTAAGTAAATAAGAAATGAATTACTTGCAGTTAACTCAATTTGTTGTTCACAGTGCATTATTACCCAAATCATATATAAATATACACATACCTTAATAGGAACACCTGCACACCTGCTTGTTCATGCAATTATTCAGTCAGCCAGTCATATGGCAGCAGCACAGTGTATAAAGTCATGCAGATAAATGATTTCACATCAACTTGCTGTTCACCCAGTATAGCTGTATCAGACGTTTCCCACTGGCAGACCCAGGACCTGCTTGAGACGTTATATCCAGTCCATGCAGGATTTCGTGGAGTTTTTTTTGGTGGTGGTTGTGGCCAAAAATGCTTGAAGTTTCTGCAGCTAATTTTATTATTATAAACTTGCGATGCAACTTGCAGAGTTTTTTGTGCTTTTTTTGGTGGAAAGCTACTTGAATTGACAAAATTGCAGTTGTGCAAAATTGTTTTGCACATTCTTTCGCAGTGATGTTTGTTGATAAATGAGACCTTTTAGGTGTACTCCTGTTCGACACACAGGAATCAAAGAGGGCTTTGGCTGAATGTGTGTTGTGATGACGTCACATGATGCGTCTTGGCCCAAATCTGTGGAAAATCTGCAGTAATTTTGAAAAAATTGCAGGCTCCTAGGAATATTGCAGCATTTGTCTGATTTTATAAGCTGGTAAATTGTGGCCATAACTGGACGCATGTGGTCGGCAACAATACTTGGATAACAACTCAAACAATGCTCAATTATTGTTAAGGGCCCACACCATTATACCACCAGCAGCCTGAACTGTTGACACAAGTAAAGTTGGGTCCTGGATTGTGTGCTAGTTTCGGTATGCCTGTACCCACTGTAGCCTCAGATTCCTGTTCTTGGCTGATAGGAGTGGAATCTGGTGTGGTCTGGCCATTCTCCTCTGACCTCTCTCATCAGCCAGGTCTTTTAGCTTATGGAACTGCTGCTCACAGTTTTTCTGTGGTTTTTTTTTTGTTGTTGTTTTTTGTTTTTTTTTGTACAATTGAGTGTAAACTCTAGAGATCATTGTGCATGAAAATCCCAGGAGATTAGCAGTCTAAGCGAGCATAAATGCCCTACTCTCTGTCTGGATAGGATGTGTTAGAGGGCTTTCCTCTGAGTATGTCCAGCTGCATTTTGTTGTAGCATGTGTAGCAGTTTGAAAAGATATAGTGACTGACTTCATGTGTTATCCCTCATGCCCCCTGGTTGGTGGTGGTTGTGTGAGAGGTGAGAGCTAGCTAGTTGGTGGGAATTGGCAATCACTAAAGTTTGGAGAAAATGGGGAAACAATAACAAATCTATCAGTCCATATAATCAGAGTTGACCACCCAAGATAGATCCTAGACCATGTGTAACCAATAATTGCAACTGATTGGTTGCAAAGGTTAGTCAACTGTAGATTAAATTTTGATGTGTGCACTTTACTTTGTATACACTGGATAAACTACCTTGCAATCCTGTAAGTGTTTTTCTTTAACACTGCAGGACCTGAAACCTAGTAACATAGTAGTCAAGTCAGACTGTACCCTAAAGATCCTGGACTTTGGCTTGGCCCGGACAGCAGCCACTGGTTTGCTGATGACACCATATGTGGTGACCCGCTACTACAGAGCCCCTGAAGTCATCCTGGGAATGGGATATCAAGCCAATGGTGAGTACTGCTGACAAGCTTTTGAATGCCTGACTGGCATTTATTGCAAATGCTTAGCTGCAAACATCATTCTCACCTTGCCTGTCTCATGATGCACTCTTGTGTTTTTTAACATTCATATATATATATATATATATATATATATATATATATATATATATATATATATATATATATGTGTATATATATATATATATATATATATATATATGTATATATATGTATATGTTTTGCTTAAAAAAAAATCAGCTTTTATAATTCCAGGAAGTCAAATGTGCTATGAATGAAACCAGATAACTAACAGCTACTACTTCACACAGATTTGCTTTTTAACCACCTTCTCTCTTTCTTTCTGCTACAAACAATTAGTGGACATTTGGTCAGTGGGCTGTATTTTGGCAGAAATGGTTCGTCACAAAATCCTTTTCCCAGGAAGGGATTGTATCCTTGCATGCTTTACAGTTTTTAAAGGAGAATTTTTTAGATGAAAAGATGTAGAAACCATGTTTAATCTGTCTTCAGTTGATGTGTGTGTGTGTGTGTGTGTGTGTGTGTGTGTGTGTGTGTGTGTTCGTGTGGAAAAAAAATAAATATAATGTTATATATATATATAAAATTATTATTTTTTTACTGAAACAGACATAGAGATACTTCAATGTTTTCAGCTGTAAAACTAATGTTTATGTATTCTGTGTACTTTTGGGACTGTACAGCTGATGGGGCAAATACTATATTGATGACCCTGATACCATAACTCAGTATGCTTGGTATGTTACGCTCTTCCATGTGGGAGTTTCCATTTGGGGTCAGAGTGACTAGTAGTAAAGGGTGTTGATGAGGTGTTGATGAATTCAAGACTGGTTTCTCATGGCTCGAATGTTTGACTGTCAAGATCACCGTGTTATTGAATAGGAGTCTCACCACGAAGAAAAAAAAAAATACATATTGTATTTGTTACACGGATAGTAAAATTTAATTCTACCACTATCCTAAATATGCTGTACTGTTCCATGTAGTTGAAATAAATGTCGTTATATGAATGAGTTGAGGACAACTTTATATATGAGTTGCTGGTTTGTGAGGCTTTTTAACATTTGATGGAAGATGATTGTAGGTGCTTAAAATTTATGTGTTATTTTATTCACTGTTTTGGCAGCACTTGCATCTTCATTATTTTCACCCTTGTATTTTCCCTTCCCTCATTTCCTGTCCTAGGTCTGTCTGTTTTTAGTTATGTGTTGCATGCTAATTTAATTTTCATTTCATTTTTTCAGTTGATGTCTGGTCTGTTGGCTGTATCATGGCTGAAATGGTCAGAGGTAGTGTGTTGTTTCCAGGCACTGATCGTATCCTTACCCATCATTCATTGTTTGCTTTTATGTTTTTTACACAACACATTCACACCGAGAGCAAAGAAAGTCTAAAATATCTAGGATTGGATTATCACAAACAAAACAAATTGATTCTTAATTTATAATAGCTTTAGTCAACTATTAGGTAAGATTTAATTTAAAGTGCAGGCAGGAATGTTTGTTAACTTCGGTCATTCATTTCTTCATGTATGTCCAGAGATTGTTGGTCCCTTTTCAATCCTCTATTCTTTCCTGTGCACACTGCAGTGTTGTTGTTGTTGTTGTTGTTGTTTTTTAATCATGTGATATCCAAGATATTGATCAGTGGAACAAAGTCATTGAGCAGCTGGGGACCCCATCCCAAGAGTTCCTAATGAAACTCAATCAGTCTGTAAGGACATATGTGGAGAACCGGCCTCGCTATGCCGGATACAGTTTTGAGAAGCTTTTCCCTGATGTTCTTTTCCCTGCTGATTCAGATCACAACAAACTTAAAGGTAATATGTGGTTTAATAGATCTGCATGTCATGGGTTTTCACTTGGGAGAGGTGCAAAATTAAGTACTTCAGCTCTTTTAAATTCATCCATGTAAATGTCTGAATGAATCTAAAGGCATGTGACAGGCACTGTGCATGTGAAACAAGCAGGTGCTGACTGAATGTTTATCTCTGTTTTAGCGAGCCAGGCTCGAGACCTGCTTTCCAAAATGCTAGTTATAGATGCATCCAAGCGCATCTCGGTAGATGAGGCTCTACAGCACCCCTACATTAACGTGTGGTATGATCCAGCTGAGGTTGAGGCTGTGAGTATACTCACACACATGCGGAGTATTAAGTCATTGCTTTCTAGAGGAGAGTGCTATTATAAGAGTAAAAATTTTTTTTTTTTTTTTTTAAATCCCAACCATTACTCACTCATTCACCAGTGGTTTTGTGTAGTCATGCATATCCTGATTATTTCCTCATATAACTTGTTTTCTATTTGTGCATGTTACAGTTAGTAAAATGGCAAATTGTATTGGGCATAAAAATATGAAGTTAAAGTTATTCAGCATGTTTTAGTAAATAAGTAATAGTAATAAAGTATTCACTAGTCATTTTTGAATGAAGAGAAGCTAGTGAGGTAAATATATATATATATATATATATATATATATATATATATATTTTCACCTTTTCTTAATTTTCAAAATATTCTTTTTTTAATTTTTTTATTTTATTATTATTTTTTTTTAAACTATAACCAATGGGTGGCACAGTGAATGTTGACACCCCACAGCTCCAGGGTTCTGGGTTCTGTCCACAGTTTGGGTTACTGTCTGTGTGGAGTTTTGCATGTTCTCCCTGCATTTGCGTGGGTTTCCTCTGGGTTTACTGGTTTCCTCCTACTGCCCAAAAACATGCAGGTAGGCAGATTGGCTACACTAAATTGTCCCTATGTGTAAATGCGTATGTATGTATGCATGTATGCATGTATGCATGTACACACACATATGCATGTATGTGTGTGCCCTGCCATGGACTGGCATCCCATCCAAGGATAATGGGGTTACTGTAGATAAATGAAGACATAAATTAATACTGTAACCAAAGTGTGTACTTTTGCTGTCTTGTGTTTTTTCAGCCCCCTCCCATGATCACTGACAAGCAGTTGGATGAAAGGGAGCATACAGTGGAGGAGTGGAAAGGTGGCATCAGCCTCTATTCCTTTTTCACACTTAAACTTCTATGAAATCTGATGCCGGGGAAAGTACCAGAAGTTCAGTATGAATATCATTTGCGCTCAGTCAGAAGCCTGTCTGATGAAGTCACTTGAATGTGTTAATGACTCCCTCAGGCATGTTTAAATGGCTTGTGCATGCTACTAAATTTAGAAAGACAGATATTTTGTCACACGTGGGATTGTATTCTTTGGCAACTTGCACCTTGCCCGCTTCCATGACGTGTCTGTGTGCCTGACTATTTTCCTCTATCTATATCTATGTCTTTTTGCATCAGAGTTGATCTATAAGGAAGTGCTGGACTGGGAGGACAGGATGAAGAACAGTGTGATCCGTGGCCAGCCACCTCCTCTAGGTTGGTTAAACTGATTTTCTTCTACAAAAAAAATTTAAAAATTATGAGTCTGTTGAGTAAAAGCACTATTATGTTAATGCAATATATTTACCCATTGAAACATTAATATTAAGGGTGTATCAATATTAATATTAATATCAATCTGATACCAGGCTCGTTTACTTGTGTAAAAAAAAAAAGTTCAGATACTAACATGCAATATCATGTGTTACTGTCTGACATAATCTTTCTGTACAAATTCACAATCCTAAGCATTCAAAGTATAGGAGACTGCAAACTGTGCGCTACAAAAATATCAAGTGTAGGAATTACAGCATCTTCCTACAATACAAGTAACCTGATAAAACATCTTAAATATAAAAGACATCATGAGGAGGTCATTGCTAACAGCACACAGCAGCACTAGCAATAGCCAGTGTTGCACCAAACAAAATATATTGTTCTTTATGATTGGTCATTTGCAATGAGGGTTTCTGACACAATTAAATTTACTTACAGCTGTAAAGATGTGAAGTAGAAAAAAAAAAATGCTCTTCTGCACTGTAACCCCATTCGACTCAAGGAGTCTAATGTAACTAGATACTGCACTTCGTTTAAAACCAACTAGCTAATGTTATAAAGAATGAGCTGGGGAAACTGAGCTAAATAAAGTTTTCTGAGATGTCTGTAATTGATTAATACTAAGTAGGTTACTCATTTTGGTACTCTGTGTCACAAAGTAACGAAAACATGTAGTAGTCTGAAAAGAAATGGTGTTGATGTATCTTTAATTTCTAAATATACTATGCCCTCATTAAACTTAGTAATACAATATTCATACAGTATTACAGTATCAGTAGTACAGAGGCTGCGTGTATTGATGTCTGACTGATGTGTGTGTTTCTCATAGCACAGGTGGAGCAGTAGTCAATGGCTCGCCTCAGGCTTCCTCTTCCTCCTCCATCAACGATGTGTCCTCCATGTCTACAGAACCCACCATGGCGTCAGACACAGACAGCAGTCTGGAGGCCACAGCCGGAGCGCTGAGCTGCTGCAGATGACTATCACCTTCCCCTGGAGCATCGCAGTGTGTCGCATGGTATCAGATTTAGGCCAGTCAGTTTTGCTTTTCTTAATGCTTGTCCTTTTAAAGGTCTTTTTTTTTATCTATATTTGTATTGGGTAAAGAAGGTTTGCAATGCAAAGGCAATGTAAATACACATGGAGTTATAAGTGTGTATGGGTTGGCGTTATTTGCTTCCTCTCTAAATACTGCAATATTCCATCGTCATTTATTCTCCCATCAAGAAGCTCCAGCAGCCCCTAACTACTGAATGTGAGTACTTTTAACATGCTCACTGAATTCTTCCTTTAAAATAACATATTGGTGTAGAATGTAAAGACTAAATTGTAAATATATATTTTTATTTATTTTATTTTACTTTATATATATATATATGTGTGTGTGGGTTTTATGTTTGAGTGGATATATCTGGGGCTACAAGCTTCCTTATACTATTTTGATCCTTAGGTAGTGGATGTAAAATTTTAAATAGTGCATAAACTGCTATCAGTGTAGTATAACTATTTAATTTCCGTTGTTTTGAGATGGTTTCATCTACTTGGTGGTTTCTACAGCTCTGACCCATAATTAATTTTTTTTACTTGTACATTTTTTTTTTTAAGAACAAAATTGTTTATTTCATCCAGAGCTACTTCATGTATACAGTATGAAGGTTATAATGAGGCTGCATGGATCCTTATTTTGGCTTTTGCTCTGCAATTTCTTTTTTCTTTTTGATTGTGGCAAAGAATGACACTGAGATATTATGGCTTTCAGAATCATTATTCCCAATTTTGGTACCAGATTTGAACTGTAATTCACATTTGACATTTACTGGATATTTAATCCAGTTTAAACAGTATTAAAGGTAGTTCTCTTATACTTGAAATGCTGTCCTGCATTGAATGTGGAGTAGGTCATTGTGAATCAAGGAAAGTATTCTCATTTTTGTATGCAAAATCTATTTATAGTTCATGACGTCTGCTGATTATTTTTGTGAAATGTAACAAAAAAAATATTTCAATGTTCTTTAAAGGTATTTTTATTTATATTTTTGGAAATGATGGAAAGGTTAGTAATGACCGGTGCTGTAAAAATAAGTGTGTAGTGTATTAAGTATGTCAGTTGCATTAGCTGCTTCTGTACTGCATTACAGAAGTGTTTTACATTAATTGCTGAACGTTTGAGCTGTGTGTGGGAATTTCTTCATCTTTCCTAAAGAATGTTTTTTTTTTTATTTCTTCTTTAAGAAAAATAAGTTGTCTATGAATTAATGGTTATGAATGTTAGTGAGACGTTTAGTCCGTTTGCTTTCTAAAAAGAAAACCCTTGAAACAGGTTTTGGGTTTACATCATTTCTAATTTTAAGTGCTCTTATGACTGTGATGATAACTCTAAATGACCCATTGGAAATTCTTAACTGTTATAGTTTAACCTGGAAATAAATTGGAATTTGCACAAAAGCATGTATTACATTAACAGGGGACAGAGCAGGATCAGCTTCAGTAGAATTTGAACTACCTCACGCTTAACATTTTAGTTTCTCATGAATGTGAATTTTATCATTTGTGTTTGTTTGTTTATTTATTTATTACAAAAGTCATAATTGTTACAATGATAGCTGGGAGTATATGGATTTGTGTGAATGATTATGTATGTAGTATGTAACCCCGTGTCGTTTTAAATAGACGAGTGATTTGCTACCACGACCCTCATTAGGATAAGTGGAATTGAGTATGATTTGCTCTCTCTCGTTTTGTTCGTTCATGTAGAACACTATTTCATATCCTTCCCTATAAATAATGAGAATCCTGTCATTTACATTTTTCTTTCTGAGATGGAGCTTAAAGTTTAAAGTTGTTGTGGGCCATGTAGTTCTTTTTACTGATAACCCAGTCTGAACCTTATACTATATCTGAGCCCACTTCATTAAACTTTCCCATTTGATCTGGATACTTGTAGCATTTATGGAAATCTTACACTAGCCACTAAATATAATCATACACAGCTTGGACATTTCTCCAACTATATGGACTGCTAACGGAGTTAAGTTGAGAATGCAAAATAGCCGTTATCAGGAAGACCACATCGATAGTATGATCATGACTTGGCGATGATGGTTAGTTGCTGTAGAACGCTCCACACATGCAGTTATATGTAAAGGTCATCAGTGTGTACCACATCATTAGATTGCACTGGCATTCAACAGTGTTGTAACCACTGCAAATAAATACATCAAATAATTCGTGTTTGTGATCATTTCACTTTTGCTACATGAATGTGTTCGAGATTTGTTGCAAGTGCACATGCTAGGATATCCTGCATTCATATTTGCTGAAATGTACAATTATAATTTGTGCATTTAATATTTTGTTAAATTTAGAAAGAAAACATATATACGGTAGTAACTAAAATGTGTTTTACAGTTCTTTCAAGGTAGGTGACACATTCCTAAGTGCAAATTTTGTCAAATTGGATCAAGGTAAAATTCTTTGGGAACATCTGTGACCATAAAGCCTGTGATGATAACTTTATTATGTTTCCTTTGCTTTCAGTCATATAATGTCAATAACCAATGATACGAAAGCAGTACAACCTCGATTTTGGCACTTTCATGAGGGGAAAGCACAATAAGATTTTAACTTTACAAGTCATTCACATTAATTTCTGCCTTTTATATACCAAAAAACAGTATGTTTATTCAGTGTGGTTTTTTTTCCCCCAACAACACCTGAGAAATAAGTTATACAGCAATAATCCTTTTAACCGTGGCAACCTCATTAATGCTAAATGTATTATTTTTTTATTTTTTTATTTATTTATTTTTTTTCAGGAATAAATATGCAAATGCCGCTAGAGTTTATTTGTTGGTCTTTCCACCAGTCTTCTCAAAAATGTCTTTGCCTTTTTAGCAAACTGTGTTTCACTTTACAGTAAAGGGATTTGATAAACGAGGTGGGAAGTGTAACAATCATTGACTAAACCAGCAACGATTTGCCATTGTATATTTCTTTAAGACTGGACAGCCATAGGTATTTTGTGGTCATGGACTTCAAGTAACAAAATTGTAAAGGAGTTGTGAGAAATGTGGAGCTATGAGATCATATGTAATGCCTCGTCTGTGGTTAAGCTGTATTTTCCCAATAGCATGCATCAACACAAAAGGCACTATCATGGAAATAATCTGTCTTATGAAAATCATTGAGAGTAGGCAACCATAATTACAGCAACTGCAAACAATCAGTGATATCATGCTTTGGTATCGTCTGTGCACACTGGAAGCGAAGTGATTGAGACGCCGGTGATGGTAATTATCATTTAAACATATCCTAAAATTTCAGGTTGAAGTTTGAGGGGAAAAATAGATTTGCTACTAATAGATAAGAGTTGATCAAGTTGCTGCAATGGAACAGCTTGAAATTGCCTCAGAATACCCATGATACATGAGTATAGAGATTTAAAAATGCATCTAATGTGGAGTCACATTTTCTTTGTCCTTGTCCCCATCGTTAGATCTCCTAAAGTGGAGAAGAACTCCTCCATCTCGTTCTGCAGTAGTCGGTTCCGGTTCTCTGCATCCTCACGGGCTCGCTCTGAGTTCCGCAGTTTAATTTCCAACATTCTATACTTCTTCCTCTCCTGGTCTAATTCCTCCTCTAACCTGTCGACCTGCTGAGTCAGCAATTCACTGTTCTCTTCCAGCCTGTTAGAAAAAACCATGATGAGGTAGGGAAGACATAAACTCATACAAGCATGTGTTCATTAATTATACTTCTTTACAGTCAGTGCAGCACACACTATTGTGTCCTAGATACTGTGATGAGATGCAAAAAAAAAAAAATAATAATAAAAAAAAATAATAAATGACTTTAAAAACTTGCTTGAAAACATGGACTATTATTTCCTCTTTAAACTGCTGTTCAAGCAACATTTAGACCAACTGAACCCACTTACAGGAAATGCTAACTGACTATTTGGTATGCATTCTGGATATATTCTCTGTATCCCAGATGACCATGACCGATTTATGTCACTATGCTGTGCTTTGCAGTCCTTATCTCTATCTCTTGGATGTCCAGTCGTGGATGACGTTGTTGGGAACATTTCACATTTTAGGTTACTATACTCAAGAACACAAAGGCTCTACCTCATTACAAAGATGTGTTTCTCTGTAATTCTACCAAACCTAAGCTCTTAAAAAAGGTTCTGTTTTTACATTGTCCCTCTGAAGGAACCCTGTTAAGATGCAAGAACCCTTAAAGAACCATTCAAGAATGCTTTAATAGCCATTTTTATAAGGGTTTATTGAAACTTTGTACATACAGAAGTATTCACCCCCTTGAACTGTTACACAGTTTCTAGTGTTACATCCTGGAACCGAAGTGAACTTAGATAGACGTATACACTATATGGCCAAAAGTTTGTGGGCCCCTGACCATCACACCCAGATTTAGTCCCCCTTTACTGTTATAATAACCTCCACACTTATGGGAAGGCTTTCCACTAGTTTTTGAAGCGTGGCTGTGCAGATTTTCTCAATTAGGCACAAGGGCATTCCGGTTCATCCCAAAGGTGTTCAGTGGGGTTGAGGTCAGGGCTCTGTGCAGGCACTTGAGTTCTTCTACTCCAACCTTGGCAAACCATGTTTTGTTGTGCACTGGGGCATTGTCATGCTAGAACAGGTTTGGGCCTCTTAGTTCCAGTGAAGAGGAATCTTAATGCTACAGTATACAAAGACATCCTGTACAATTGTATGCTTCTAATTCTGTGGCAACAATTTGGGGAAGACCCACATATAGAAGTGATGGTTAGTGATGGTTCCACAAACTTTTGACATATAATGTATGTCATTTAACCAGTCACTGACTTGACTTTTCATAACTTTGGCTCGGACTTGTTTTGATAACACATTGGTATTCAGGATGCTATTTGTTTAGGTTCTCTGGGGGCGTCCAGGAACAACTATTGAGTCTCCAAGGCGTACTCTATTTAACTAATTATGTGACATCTGATGGGTTGTACCAGAACTAATATAAAGGTTTAACAACAGTGAGGGTAAATACTTATGCATTCACAAATGTAACTGTTTTATTTAAAGTAGTAATATTGTAAATTAAAGTCCATTTCAGTTTCAGGTTGTAACACCACAGAGGGTAAAAATTGAATTTTTTTTTGGGGGGGTGGGGGGTGGATTGGGATACTTATGCAAGGCACTGTACATCTGAATCTTGAAAGACCCATGGAGATTGACCTAATCTTGACTATCCACTGATTCTTTTAGCTCTTTGGGTTCTGTAATACATTTAAGACTACATTAAATAAAAATAAACACAATATCACTGACAGCTACCACTTGTAACTCTCATGAATGATTAACTATTACATAAGTCTATTTTTTGATCTGAGTACAATTCATTTTTGAATAAATGAATAAAAATCGAAGCTTTCCTACTTACCTCCGTATTCGGGCTTCATAATAAATTTTTTGTTTCTTCAGCTCGTTCTTCAGTTCAGTTATAAGGCTGTTAAGAGCTTGTGAGTTGTCATCAGGATCTGTTGATTCATCCACGGTATCATCCACATTCCCATACTCACTGCATCCCGTGCTGCTTACACACAATTCCAGTGCTTCACTACTTTCTGTGATGTCTTTCTCTTCCACCCTTGTCTCTACCCACTTGTCCTGGTCTGTACTCAGTGCTGAAGGCTCGCTACTCACTGAGTTCACTACCGATATCTCACAGGAGGAAGTGGACCAGGGTGAGCTGGCCACACTGGGCACACTCACGCTGGAAACAGTTACGTTGTCATAGGTGGAAAGGCGATGAGACAGCACTGAGTCCTTGCCCACACGCTCTCCTGACGATGTGCGTCGATGGCTTCTCAGAGATGACAGGCCATTCATCAGCCAGTTCCCACTGTTCGATACGTCCACAGATGAGCCTCCAATCTTAGGCAGCTGAGCCCGTGTACTGCTGCTTTTAAAAGAATATTTCCATGAAGGGAGAGATTTGGCCTGTTTGCTTGGGCTGACCGCAGGCCCAGCTTTTCCCTGAGGTGCACGTTTTGCATTATTGGGCATGCCCATGTTTGTATCCAGAGATATGGCACTGCCACACATGTGGTCAGGAAGGCTAGGTGTCTGACTAGAAGAGGGGCAGTGCTGTATTTCATCCTCTGATTCCCAAGCTACCATGCCACGCTGGCCCTGAGCAGGTGTCTTACTCTGCTTTGAGGATGTCTCAACCTCTGTGCCTCCATAAAGTCTCTCATGCTCGCTGATCAGTACTGTCATGAGGTGCTGCACCTGAGAGGTACCTGAAACAGCCTCAAATGTTAGCTTTTCATTATTCCATTATCTCTCATGTAATTTATTGCTTCTGATGCAGGTTAATGATCCACTAATGTCTCAGATTCTCAAACATTTAAGTACTGTACTATATTTTACTTAGTGAGGTCAGGCAATTACTATATTTCTATAGAAACAGCTAGCAGAGAGACGTGCATGCTGGACACTCCACATGAACAGAATAACAAAATGTGTAATTGTTGATATGGTGAAGTTTTCTGTAAGAGGCCTTTTATTTAGCATTTTTGGAATAATTCTCCAGTGTTACTGGTTTGTATCGGAGGCAACACTGCTTTCTGACAAGTTTTCTGACATGGGAAAGTCTTCAGTACAGATGACTTTGCACAGTTAAGGCTGGCATGTGAATGAATAACAGAAATGTGTTACACAGCAATAAATGTCACTATAAATGGATGAAAAGTATAACGTCATTCTGCAATAATTTAAAACCTTGTTAGCATTGGCAAGTTGCTGTGGTGTAAGAGGAAAATAACACCACCCTGATGCTCCTTATTTTCCTATAACAGCCCACCTTTTAATGTTTTATTCCTTGCATAACATAATTCATCATTAATTAACTGCCAAAACATATAACTATAGTATTTCCCAACTGGGCCTTAAGTTGCATTCCCAAACCTAGCTTAATTAAATGCCTCCAGTCAGTAATAGCTTCTTGTTTTTTTCTATTTAAAATGCTTATATTATTTGTTATTACATATGATTCATTCTGGCATACTCCACAGCAAAGGTCACCAAAACATTGTTTGCCTTACCCTCCATCATTGAAACAGGATCCTCCATTTTTGCTCTGAGGATATTTGGCCCAAATACTGTTGCAAGGTTCTGAACACTCATTTTATTTTCATTTGCATAAGACTGGACTTCATCCAAGAATCTAAAATATATCATGAAAATACTGGCTTAAAAGATCATGTAACATTTGGAGAAACTTATAAATACATTTGTATGCTAACCATTGTTACTTATCTGACTTTGTTGGCTTACTTGCAAATGTACTTCAGCAGGTTGTAGTTGGCTTGAGGAAGAGTGCTCACCTGCTTTGCCAGCTCACTGAGGCCCTTTAAAAGGAATGTAAAAGCGTGCTATGTTTGGAATTACACTCATGTTTGAAAAGCAATGCTCTCTGTGACCTCCTCTCTACCTTGCAACGTGCATAACATTTATGAACTGAAATAAATGACAATGTAAAATGGACAAAGGTAATCTGATAACATTAATGACCATGTCTCACCACTTCCTCATCTTTGAGCAGTAGCTGGGCACAGGTGAGGAAGTCCTCATATTTGTTGAAGGGGATGACTGGTTCAGGCAGCTCCCTGAGGTACAGCTTCAGCAGAGATGCCACCGTATGAACATCAGTATTGCTGCAAAACATTAAAAATGTTTGTGTAGACCACCAACTGCATTTTTTTTTTTTTTTTTTTTTACACAGGTGTACAGTACTGATACGGGGGATTTCCTGCTGCCATAAAGTCTGCTTGTATTGTTTTTAATGGTCATTAAGACAACAATGTGATAACATTGATTAAGATAAACTGGTGTCAGAGACAGAATTTTATTGGTTGAAAAAGACATACAGAGAAACTTCCACAGAAAACATGACTGGCAAGCTCAGCTCTCATCAAAACCTTAACATTGTATAGAAATATAATGAAAAGAGCAGTTTCTTGGAATTTATTTTTGCCTTGACTTCATTATTAAATATCTACCTAAACGAATCCGATTTTCTTTTATTGCTTTAAATTGACCTCAGGCTTTTCTATGTTGCAATTTTAATTTAGTTTCAGCTTTTATTAAAGAGCAGCCACCACAATAAAACAGTTGCTTAATTATTCGATTTGTGTTGCCCTGGTACACTCTTACCGCTCTGTCCTTCCAATCTTCATGTGACTTTTTGGCATGTGTGAAATTCTTTATAAGTAACTAAGCAACACTTTCAGTGCGAAGTGAAAGCCTAATTTTTGTGTAAATATTCCACTCGGCAGAAACAGAGCGAGAAAGGGCGAGAGGAGGAGGCATCAATCACTGTAGCCTCTTAACTCTTAATTAAATGTGGTGTGTGTGCATGTGCACGTGTACATGGAGAGGTGTTACAGTGTATTCAGTGGACAGATTGTCCAGCTCCTGCACTAAAAAAACCCAGTGAAGCGGCTCAGACAGGATTAATGAGGCAGGATGTGAATGGTGTGTACACACACACACACACACACACACACACACACACAGTCCTCAGGTTCACATGGTAATTATACAGACGTCAAAAAGAAACACAAGTATTGTGAATCATCTGTACAACTACGTTCAGTAATGTGATATAAATTGTGTAATAAATCCTCACCATCTTCTCCAATATTATTCAGTACTGGGATTGACAAACCAATAGCCTGAGCACCTGTGACAAGCAGACAGGGTTTTGATACTCTCTTGGAAACAAATTGGTATGCATGTTTAAACATTTCATGTGGTTTGTCGCATCTTGATGATGCAACCATAGTGCCACGACTCGTTCTGAATGCCACCACCTGTTCAACTACACACATCCGCCGAGACGGCATCTTTTTTTTTTTATTGTCGGTACGATTTTTACATTGTGTTCTTTTGCATGCAGATGATCTTGGGAGAATCAGAAAGAAGAAAAAGTGAGAGAAAATAAAGATGTTATCTAGACTTGAATAATATATTTAGAGCTGCAGCAACTAATTGATAAAATCGATAATAATTGCTTATAAAAATCGTTGTCAACGAATCTCATTATCGATTAGTTGGTCTGCGCGCAGCACGGGACTCATTACGTTACTTCTCTTCTGAAAACACGCACTGGAGAGTAAATACTAAAGTTGTGTACCAAATGACATACTATACAATTGCACTATGCACTGTATACTCTACCGTCTAGTGTATGAATTTTAGAAAGGTAATATCATCTCAAATGGAACAGGAGCATTTTTTTTTTTTTGCTAACCGAAAGTATAAGCTGTTTCCCAGTCAACGGCACATGATGTCATACGCACAAATGTGACGCTGCTAGCTTTAGCAGATACCCAGAGTCTCCAATAATGACTTTCTTCAGTTTACTGTTTGTTTGCGTTACCTTTTATTCCCAACATGACTTCAGTCACCATCAGACAGAGGCAAAATCGTCAAGTGACTGAGGAAGAAAGTGTGTGACCTATAAGGCATTGGAGCATTTTATATTATACACTGCAGAGAAGATCAAGCTTTACAAAGCGTGTAGCATGGACACACGACAGTGCTGCACGAGCACAAACTTATGTTTATATCCTAAAAAGCTCTACTGTGTGCAAGGGGTGGGGAAACTGGTGCAAGTTGCTTAAAAGGTTTAATTTAATTAAAGTTTATTGTCATTATATGCTGTATTCGCGTGCTTGCAGTGTAAATTCTGTTGTTTATTATAACGGAAGTGATCTATTAGTAACGAGGCCACATTGCTCCTCACTCGCGGTGTAGACGCGGTGATGCACAGTGGGAGCGCGAGTAAGATCTGTAATGTCCAATTAAAACTCTATGATCACAAATAAACACAAGTAAAACAATATGTCTATAGGCAGTGAGGAACAGAAACTACAATTGTGCATCCATTAAAATAATGAATAAATACTATTATATAAACTAATAATTATGCATTATTTTTTATGGATGCAAAAGCACTGTATTATAAAACTGCAGTCCTAAATAAATAATATTTATTCTGCTGTGTGTCTGTGTGTATTGGGCTCTTTTCAATCTTAGTGAGTAAAAAGTAGTATAAATTTTAGTCTGAAGTTTATATTTGTAACACATTTGCCCCCCCCCCCCCCAGTCTGATTAATCGATTAATCAAATAAATAATCGTTAGTTGCAGACCTAGTGCCAACCAATCTGAGGGCACAAACGCACATACATTCAAACACTGCAGACAATTTGGAAATGCCAATCAGCCTACAGTGCATGTCTTTAGACTGGGGGGAGGAAACCCGAGTACCCGGAGAAAACCCCTGAAGCATGGGGAGAACATGCAAACTCAGTGCACACAGGGCGGAGACAGGATTCCAACCCTTAACCCCAGAGGTGTAAGACAAACATTCTAGCCACGGTGTACCCTCTTTTGTTGCTTTCCTCCTAAAAACAAACAAACAAAAAGATTCCATAGTTTACAGGCTTTTTGAATGCAACAGTGCTGTGTTGCAGACTCTTTGTTACAGAACATAATACTTAGGTTTGTTATCATGAATCAATCTTAATGCGCTCTCTCAGTTTGTTTGTCGCATTTTGATGCCAGAAATGATCTTTCATATTTTCTGTATGTTTGTGGGTAAAATTGTTGGAGTATAGACAGTTCTACTGTATTGCGATCAGGGCAAAAATAAAAATTTGAGAGTAATGTTCTGTACTGTTCTTTATGTAAGCAAAGGCTTTTTAACACAAGGTGTATTATTGCCGTCCCTATTTGTAGAAACCTTACAGGTCATGCATGTCAGCCAAAACTACAGGAAATTGCCCTTTACTTGGATTTTTATTCTCTCTCTCAGGCTTTTTCTCGCTCTCACTGACACATTCTGGTCCCTGTTGTGCCAGAAACATGTTCTTATTACCTGTCTGCTCTAGATGCCAGTTTCCCCTTATTTTCTCTCAGAGGACTGGAGAGGGAGAGTGTGAGAGCACGGGAGAGGGAGGCCGCGAGAGAATGATATGGCAGGAGAGGGAGACTGCGAGAGTGTGAGAGGGTGGGAGAGGGAGACCGTGAGAGTGTGAGAGGGCAGGAGAAGGAGGCCGCGAGAGTGTGAGAGAGCGTGAGAGGGAGAGTGTGAGAGGGCGGGAGAGAGAGACTGCGAGAGAGTGAGAGGGCGGGAGACGGAGAGAGTGAGAGGGCAGGAGAGGAAGACCGCGAGAGTGGGAGAGGGTGGGAGAGGGAGAGTGTGAGAGGGTGGGAGAGGGAGGCCGGGAGAGCGTGAGAGGGCAGGAGAGGGAGAGAGTGAGAGGGCGGGAGAGGGAGAGAAAGAAAGGGCGGGACCGCGAGAGTGTGAGAGGGCGGGAGAGAGAGACTGCGAGAGTGTGAGAGGGCGGGAGAGGGACAGTGTGAGAGGGCAGGAGAGGGAGAGAGTGAGAGGGCAGGACCGCGAGAGTGTAAGAGGGTGGGATAGGGAGACTACGAGACTGTGAGACGGCGGGAGAGAGGGAGAGTGTGAGAGGGCGGGAGAGGGAGGCCGCGAGAGTGTGATAGGGCAGGAGAGGGAGAGAGTGAGATGGTGGGAGAGGGAGAGAGTGAGATGGTGGGAGAGGGAGACCGTGAGAGAGTGAGAGGGCGGGAGAGGGAGAGTGTGAGAGGGCGGGAGAGGGAGAGTCTGAGGGGGCGGGAGAGAGGGACTGCGAGAGTGTGAGAGGGCGGGAGAGGGAGACCGTGAGAGTGTGAGACGGCGGGCGAGAGGGAGAGTGTGAGAGGGTGGGAAAGGGAGAGTGTGAGAGGGCAGGAGACAAGGCTCTACAGTGACTGAAAAGTACTTTGTGCGACTATGAAATAATATATATTCGCACCAGTGTGAGTGACCTGTTCGAAGTTATATAATACAATCGGAATAAAAACTATCTCCAAATTGTGTCTAGCTACACCATGCAACAGTTACTTTCACACTATTTTTCATCACCTCAGTCAACTGAACATGTGTGCAAATACTTCAAAGAAGCCATTATGATGACAAGAGTAACTCTGTACATCATCTGCTTCAACTCGCCGATCTCACAACCTTTATTTGATCACGCAAAATGACCTGAACCTGCAACTGTGACATGCTCATGTAGCCACAGTGGCGTCAGGCGCCAGTAAGTTAATAATATTGCTACTGCTACAAGGTGGGTATTAATTCAAACTTCTTTATTAAATAATTCCTCACCAATCATAATCAAGAGTAGCAACTGTTCAGTCTACAAACATACAGTACACTGCCGCTCTCCTTCACTCTCTTCACTAACTCTAATAGACAACACATTCACTTCATTTAAACTCACAGTTGCCAGATATCACTATCAAGTCAACTCCAGTTTTCATGTTTTGATATAATCCCACAGAAAACCAATATTATCAGCAGACATGGCAACACTGTACTGGGGGACTGATCTAAATGGAACAACTGATAAACAAACAAAAAAAAAGTAGAGATGCACCCATACCTAAATTTCTCAGCCGAGATAACCGATTATACAGAGTGATATCGGCCAATACTGATAACTGATACCGATAGTTCTGCCTTTTTAAAAAAAAATTAATAATAATTAATTTAACAAGTCTGAAAAAAATGTGTTTTATTCTCTCCATTTTAACGAGTTGTTTCACAGTAACAGGTCTCATAAACAGAAAACACATTACTCAAATTAACATTAACACATTAACTAAATTCTAAAGATTAGTATAAGTTATTTCTTAACTTATTGAATGTTATTACTTCATATTAACAGAATTAATTGACTGAATTCTACAAAAAACCTCCTGTTAGGCTCACATTCACTCACCACAAACAAAAGCATTTCTACTTCATTATTGAACATCAAACTGGTAATATATAATATAAACTTTTTTATATATTAACATTAACTAGATATGAAATATACTACTCTACAAATATATTTTTCTGTGCTATATATACTTTTTTGTCAAGTCATCTTCATTTAAATCTTTGAACGATGTGCTGGCACTTTAATTCAGCGCAAGCAGTGCGGCAAAATTTTTTTGACTCAATGCTGAAACTCCCGCTTCACTGCTGCAGCATCTAGTGTAAAATTTTAGCAGTGCAGAGCTTACATACTGCAGTTTTGTCATCATTCCACACAAGAGACATCATCTTTACACACAGCATTATTGGGCGATACATCGGTGCATCTCTAAAATAAAAAAATTGTACGCTCATGCCTACTTGTGCATTATATTGTGGCACAAGTGCTCCTAAAAGAAATGGTTACCATAGAACCCTGGGAAGGATGTGTGAGGAGCTTATTTTGGTCTACTGTTCTTTAGTACAACATGGTCAGAGCCTAAAGACATCAAGAATCTAAGGGCGTTATTACACCTAGTTCGTTTGAGCGTTCAAAGCGGTCTCAGGCCGATATAATGTGTATATGAGAACACTACAAATGATCTCCGACCACCCCTAAAAAGACCTACAAACAAACCGTACTGAGACCACCTAACCACATCCTCTCCCTATCATATAATATAAGCTTCGAGCCATTTGTGTGCTGAGTCAGTGTGGTATGTGTGGTATGAGGTGAGATCTGCATTTAGTTGCAGTTTTCTTCTTTCTTTCTTAATTCCCTCCTTTTGCTGTTCTTAGAAGACCGCAACCAAAATATTTTGAAATGCCATATACCTATGATGTTCAAGAGCTTTTGAGTTGTCTCATCATTTATCACTGAGTAGTTCCCTCCATTGTAACATGGAAACCAATTTCGTGGAAGGCTGCACAGAGTAATATTTAGTTCAACAATTAATTGTATATTATACACTTATATTTGAATTGTACATTTTTAACAGGATCTTATCCTACCTGTCAAACAAAGGTTTGTCACCACAGTCAAAAGCATCCTGGAGCTCTTTGACTAAGTTTGCCTGTCCTGGCATGCGGAAGAGGCCCTCTTCTTTCAGACCTTGTTCTCGTATGAAGTCCACACACTGCTCCACCAGCAGAGGTGCCAGCCGGGTCCCAAACTTTCGCTCATACTGCACCGTGTCCTCCAGATGCTGTCCAAAGATCCCTTTCACAACATACGCAAATGTAGGATGACCTTTAAAAAGGGCATCAAAGCCTCAGCACATGCATCTATCGCCACAAATTTAGTTAGTAGTTGCATTTAAGATTTAGCACTGACTCTGATGTGGCCTACCTCTGCACCTGTGATGCACACACAGCTCAGGATGTGTGAACAGACAAGAGCTACACAGCAGCTGAATAATCTCAGGCATTAGATTCATTACATGTCCATTCACATATCCATGCCACTCACAGAAACCCTATAAGCCTTTGCAAATGTACTGTATGTTATGGATGTCTAATTAATCCACAATGGAGCATCTGTTCTGCCATGCTTTTTATGAGCTGTAATCCAAGCTAAAAGATGGTGGATTGTGGAACCACAGGCACTCAGACAGGTATAATCTTGCCTGTGATTGGTGCAGCTAGTGTAAATAACTGTGTTTGTGATATGTCTGTCAGCTATATAACAGGCTCCAAAAAAATGATGACTCTGTTTCTGATAAGGTGAGCAAATAAAGGTTTATACAGCAAATATCCTACAAGAAGTCATAAAATATGTTGAGCCATGCGTGTGTGTAACCATACTAAGTATATCTTAATAGGATGCTTTTATAATGGAACACTTGAAGGGTCTAGTCTAAGATTGAAAGGATTAACACAGATTGTGGTAAGTGCTGTTTTTAGTATAAGCACTTCTCTGTGGAATCCATAATGCACACATCTGGGATGTGCCACATTGTTAGCTGTCAAAAATAAAATTAAAATACAAGAGGGAAAAATAAAGCTTTTGGATACTTTCCTTTGTACATAGGAAGTATAAAATAACCCCACAAGCATCAGGCCTGTAACATAATGCCTAAGACATTTTGGCAGCAGGCTCTATGTGTTTAGCTGCTATTTGTGTGAGCTTGGGCATCAGTGAAGGAAAAAAGTGAAGCAACAAATGATACATCATCCAATATAGGAAACTGTATAGGAATAGAAAAGAGGGTAGATTGGGTGCTTGATTTTATTTTTATCTTTGACTAACATGTTGAATGTGCTACCTCCGCCAAAAGGTGCCCAGATGACACGTCTAATGGCTTTGACCCAGTCCTCCATGTCATTTTGGGAGTTTGCCATAAGCAGGAAGGCATCATGGCTAGGAGCTGATCGGTCCTTTTCTGTACCTGTAACACCTACAGAGAGAGAGAGAGAGAGAGAGAGAGAGAGAGAGAGAGAGAGAGAGAGAGAGAGAGACTTCAAATATCAACTCCTGTAGATTTCAAAAATTATTTTTTAAAAAAAAGATTTTTTTTAACCTTTTTAAGATTCATCAATCAATGTATCAAGGCTATACAAAGTATAGAAAGTATACAAAGTATATATATACAAAGTATACAAAGTATATATATATATATATATATATATATATATATATATATATATATATATATATATATATATATATATATACACACACACACACACACACACACACACACAACATATAACAGGCCAACTGAGTCACTTTACTCAAATGACAAAATTACAATAGCCATTCACTTCTGTAACAGCTATTCAACACCATGTCTGTAACTGGTGTCAAAACTAGACAATATCTGATGAAATTGGGTGTTTGACCCACTTTTAATATAGTTGTAATGTAATTACTAACCACTAGATGGAATCAAAGTAAAAGGAGTTTCATTGCACCCACCTCCAAAACAATTTAAGCATTATGGTAAGTTCAGATCAGGTTTTGTGTTAAGCTCAGGTTTGTGTTTTTGGTAAGTTCAGGTCAGGTTTTATGATAAATTCAGGTTTTGTGGATGGCTGATTCCATTATCTGCTCTAAATGGCTGCTTATGAGGCTAGAGGTTTGGCTCATGTCAGTTTATAAAGAGCAGTGCAAGCTGACATCCAAACTGCTCCCCACTATGCTTTGTCTTTAGAGTATACTGAAAGGAGTGAGGAAATGGAAAAGGTATAGTAACATTGTCTTTCAAAAGCACACTGTCCCATAGCCTTTTGTAGGGTATATTGTCCGTAGGATACATTAGTCTCACTGCCCGTTTGACTAAAAAAAATAAATGAAAAGCCTTAATACCTATACAAATCCCTGGAAAATACTGTATATTTGAAAACACTCTTATATCATCATCGATTTGCTTCTGAAAGAGTAATGGCCATGGAAAATGGAGAAAGTGTATGCAGTTTCAGTGCAAATCTGGGTCATTTGAACAAGTCACAAGAATCATGCAGTGCATTAATATACTTGTCAGTCGAGCAGTTTGCAGTGGGTGTTGATGCATGGTCATGAAGGCTGCCCATCTGGGTCAACATTTTCCCCATACACCATAAACTGGCTGACCTCACATATTCTCAAATATTCTCCTTTGCTTTATCATCCTCGACTCCCACGAGAAAAAAAAGCAGCCTCCATATCTGTGCTCCACACCAGCGCTGATATCCCTGTGTTTCTCATGGCCATGCTTTAATGTGTGCAGCGCAACCCTGGGACCAAAACAGTTTCCCAGCCTGCATGCAATGTGGACAATGCTTTTACTATGACGGCCAGCATTTTCCCCCCTTGTGATGGAAGGTCATGGTGTTGGACTGTTTATAAGGGGGAGGCCCAAGCTGTGATGTGCGTTGTTAACATTCCAGAGGATTGTAAGCACTAAACATTGTCAGAGCTTAATGTCCACCATTTAATATTGTAGGCACAAAACAAATCTGCACATGGTTTGTTCTCTGGATCAGAGCCAAAAATGTACGCTGCTTTACATGCCTCATATAATAAGGAATGTCATCCTCACAATGCTTAACAAACTACTACACTAGAATTTGGACAGATTTTGATATTCCATTTTGCCCGTTAGCACTTTCAACACATTACATTATACTACACAAATGCTGTATTCTTAATGTAGAGTTTTACAGAGTGTAAGTTACAGTAAGAATGTACTTATAATAATAATCAGTAGCTCTCAGATACTCACTCACTCACTCATTCTCTCTCTCTCTCTCTCTCTCTCTCTCACACACACACACACACACACACACACACACACACACACACACACACACACCACATATAAAGAAATAGACTGCCTTAAGGCAGAGGGCTTTTTTTGACCAGCAGTAAGAGTGGAGTGGAGGACATCCAGCACTTCGGCCCCTCAGGCTTAAGATTTAAAAAAAAAAATCTTGGATGCAATTCACCAAAGACACGCAAGCTTTTGATGAGGTGAAATTCTGCCTTTCCCTCCCCACACTATGGAAAAGATGAGAAATTGGAGTCTAGATCAAACCAGTAATTTGAAAGGGAGTGATTTTAATAAAATCAACAATCACGCTTCTCTCCTCAAAGGCACTAAATGCTTTAAACTAAACCTTGAAATGAATCAAAGCTGAGGGATTTTTGTAGATATTGTCTGCAGAAAGCCACATGTTTGATGTGTTGAAGAGCTGTGATCACATGCGACAATAAAAACGGTTCTCTGCACTCTTTCCTGGAGGACTACAATATGCAGTAACAGACATTCATGCGCTATATCCTTTTTATCTCTGTGAGCTACTGCTTTATGGCCTGATTGTTAGAGGTCTCCTCCCTGCAAATGGATACCAATCTATGGTAGAAAGTCCTCTTTACCTCCTGCTCTCCCTCTTTTCTCTCCCTCCCCCTCTCACTCTCTCTTTCTGTGTCCAGATTTCCTATTGCTTCCACAACAATTACATCAGCTCAAACCCCCCCAACTCCACCCACCTCAGCTTTATGATTACTGAAACTTCCTGTGTGGCACAATCCCCAACTCACCTCACTCTCTCTCACATGCATACACTTTTAGTACCACCAACATGAAATCAGCCCGTCCATATTGCAGAAAGAGAATTGTGTTACAAAAACAGATCAAGACAGAATCAAAAACAGATCATGACAGAATCATGGCATGGTGGGATTTATGTCTCTGAGTGAAGGCTGCCATTGTGCAGGCAACCAATCCAAATGCTCCTTTCAGCTGCACTCAGCAATTATGCTGACCTCGGATATCATTGTGTCATTAACAGCAAGTAGCAAGGCTCACATATAAGACAGCACTGCTGCCAAGAGACTTCAGTCAGAAAAACTGAATATTTTTTAAATCCATCAGCAAAAACAGGAAATCACTAACGAGCACTATAGTGTTTTTGGTTTAGCAATTGTAAAATGCTAAAGATTTTTGTATGAAGATCGGAAGAATGAAAGTTTGCATATACAAAGTTTAAAATGTGTGAAAATCAGCACTGACCTTTGCGCTTCCATTTTTTATTTTATTTTTTTACAGTCTTAGTGGTCTGCTGATTTTTTTTTTCTAGTCTGATCTCAGAGGCTTCCCCTTTTCACTGTGGCTATCAAATATCCAGACAAAAAAAATGCATACTCAGCAGTGCTCCATTTCTGCATCCAGACTGTTAGGTTACCTCCAAGAGCTTTGATAAAATTTACAAAGAGACTGTGGGAAACTACAATAACTCTCCTATATCCCCAGTATGGCAATTATTTATTTACCACCACTTTGTTTCCACTCACATGCAATGGCCTGAAGCACTGTTTAAGCCTCAAATTATGTTACTGAGTGCATAGTAAACCCACTGACCTTATTTTACAGCTATATCGAATGTTTCAACATGCAACATATTTGTGCATGCAAGGTTCTGTCTATATTAGGAATACTATAAACATAAAACACATCACAGAAAACAGCAGTTCTGAATAACACAATCTCACAAAAAGGTGTATATTCTCTTACAGCTAACCATGATAGTTGGGAGAATTTGGGAAGTAAAGGGTTAAAATGGCAGTGTCAGATCAGAGAGCAGCAGAACACCTTTCAGCACACTTCATGTCAAATTACAGGGACACATTCATGCAAGACTCTCTCACCAGCAGCCCTTATGCTCTTTACAAAGCCTTCCAAAAATACTTATAAAAATAGCTCACGAGTGAAGCCACAGCTTCCTGGATCCTGGATCCTTTTTCGTGCATGTGCCAGTCCAGATGTTTCAGTCTTTACCACCAGCAGCTCTTTTCAAAACTCAGCAATTATTTGCAGCAGAATGAATGAAGCTCCAATTACTCCTATAAATCCCAACAAAAGTATTGGCGGTACTTCCAAAGAGAAGAGAAACCATATCCATTGTCGTATTCTCCTCTTCCTTGGGCAAAGACACAGGATGGAGGATTGCACACAGATCCTGAGTGAGAAGTTAGAGTAAAGAAAGCTTACCCTTAAGCTGAGCAGTGTAGTGCTCCTGCACTCTGCAGCAGCTGAGCCCCATGTTGGCACACAGCAGCTGCCGGGGGCTCAGCTACACAAATGCCATGCCAGTTCCACCCATGGCCCTCCCGGAAGGTGAATCCTTTACACAGGTATGTGCCAGGGGCACTTAAGTGCATGAGAGGAAGAATGAGCAAGAGAGAGAAAGAGAGTAAGAGTGCCAAAAACGAACCAAAGCAGTAGCATTACAGACAGAAACCTGAAAAACGAGTCCTTCATTTGCTTCATTCATTCATTCAGAAAAGAAGTTTTTCTCTTCTTTTTTCCCCCCTCTTCTTTTTGCCGGCACCTCGCTCTGGCAGAGACGGACTCAAACCCATACGTGCGCACACACACACACACACACACACACACACACACACACACACACACACAGCCCCTCCAGACTGGGAGTGGAGCTCTGGCTTGCCCTCACTCACCCTCATGAGACACGCCACCACCGAGCACATCTTTGCCAAACACTGCAACCCCCCCCCCCCCAAAACACAAACAGAAAGAGCTAATCAATCTGTGTGTGTGACTCTGTGAGTCTGTAAGTGTGTGTGTAGAAGTGACTTCACATGCGCGTGGGTTAATATTTCTGCAAGCCTGATGCACATATCTCTGCATGTCGCAGGGATCTTATTTCCCCCATTAAACTAAACGGCTTATTAATTAAGCACACATCTCTTTGAAGATACTTTCAGAGGCCATACACCGATTATGTGTTGCACAGATGCTTTGATTACACAGTACTGGACCCGAGGTGTGTGTGTGTGGGGGGGGGGGGGGGGGGGGGGGTGTTGTGGCGTTGGTGTTATCTGAGCTTGCAGTGTACAGTAAGGTACTGCAGACCCGACATGAGTCTTCCCCAAATGACCATGAGCCACAAGCACATGCTCAGTTCAGACCTCCACTGTGCAGACTCACTAGACTCACTGCTCCTGCTTTTGTGTCAAGATCAGACATTAATGGAGCCATTGTTCAACTGTCTGACATCTAGTGCATGTGAAGCGAAAAGAGCTGGACATTTAAGGACATTTAATCATGAAGCAATTGTGCAAAAAGCATAACCAGAGCTCCTTTAAGATGACTGAATGCCAGTGAAAATATAAAATTAGAAAAAATGTTACAGCTTGCAATTCTGAGTTCATTTAAAATGATGGGATATGTATATGAAGGTTTCTGGCAAGAGAGAACACTGACAAGTGCTCATCTGGCCTTGGATAATCCAGGATGAAAGACCAACAAGAAGTGCATTTTCCCCACAATACACCAGTCACTGTATGAAAGAGCACACTGGCTGGTTATTTCCCACATGACAAAAAACCCCCATAAAATGTAAGAGTCAAGAATCCATATCATTTGGAGATAATTTTACATTCTGATATCATTCAATAGCCTTTTGTGTTTGGCTGCACTGAGACCTACAAATTAAACGTGCAGGTAAACAGTACACATTTATTGACAGGCATGTCAAAAATTCATGGAATACAATATAGAAATAATTCATATGTCAATAGGCATTTAAAAGAATTATTTACACTATGGATATGAAAAGCCTACACACTCCTATTAAAATGACAGGTTTTTGTGATGTAAAAAATTAAACGAAAATCAAACATATCTGATCTTTTTCCACGTTTAACGTGATATACTGTAGCAACCAACAAAATTCAAGTAAAAAACAAATAGAAATATTTTAGGGAGGGAAAAAAAAAAGAAAAAAAAACTTAAGTAACCCGGTCGCATAAGTGTGCACACCCCTAACAAATAATTTGTTATTACATTTCTTATAATAAATCACTCCACCTTTTTAAAACCCTAACTTAGCACATCTTGTGTTGGCAGTTTTAATCCACTCTTCCTTGCAAAAAGGAATCCAGATCTTAAATGCTCCTGCGTACTCTGTTCAACTCACTGCAAGGTTTTTCAGTATGCTTTAAATCCGGGCTGTAACTAGGACATTCCAAAACATTGATCTTCTTCTGAAGCCATTATATTGTTGACTTGGATTTTGTGCTTTGGGTCATTATCATGGTGGATGTTACATTTTTTCTTTATCTTCAGCTGTCTAAAAGAGGCCTGCAGGTTTTGTGCCAAAATAGATTAGTATTTGAAGCTATCCATCTATCCCACTATCTTGACCAAAGCTCCAGTCCCAGCTGAAGAAAAAGGGGGGTTTATGCTGAAAAAGTTTGAGAACCACTGCTTTAGGTGACAAGCGGTCTTGTTTTTGTTTGGCACAAACATATATTTTAGAATTATGCCCAAAAAGTTTTTCCTTGGTTGCATCACATTTACTACATTTTGCCACTTGGTTTTGGCAAATTGTGGGCAGGCGTTTATATATGTTTTTTGTTTGTTTGTTTCCATGAGAAAGGGCTTCTGTCTAGCCACCCTACCCCATACCACTTACATGTTAAGAATACGAGAGATTGTTGTCACATGCAGGGAGTGACCAGTACTTGCCAGATGTTCCTGCAGCACCTTTAATGTCGCTGTAGATTTCTTGCAAGCCTCCCTGATAAGTTTTCTTCTTATCCTTTTGTTTTCTTGTTCTTCTGTGACTGTGGTGCTCCATTATCAACACTTGTTGATGATAGCCTTCACAGTTCCATGGCATATCTAATGTTTTGGAAATTCTTTTGTAATACTCCTCTCCATTCAACAATGAAATCCTGTACATGCTTTGTACAACCCCAATTCTAAAAAAGTTGGGACGCTGTGAAAAATGTAAATAAAAACAGAATGCAATGATTTGAAAATCTCATAAACCCATGTGTTATTCACAATAGAACATTGGAAACATACAAAATGTTTCAACTGAGTAAATGTACCATTTTAAGAAAAAAAAAAAAAAAGGTAATTTTGAATTTAATGGCCTCAACACGTCTCAAAAAAGGGGGCAACAAAAGGCTGGAAAAGTAAGTGTTAAGTGTAATTTAAATTACCTTCATTTTTTCCTTAAAATATTACATTTGTTATGTTTTCTATGTTCTACTGTGAATAATATGTGGGTTTATGAGATTTGCAAATCAGTGCATTCTGTTTTTATTTACATTTTACACAGCGTCCCAACTTTTTTGGAATTGAGGTTGTACGTTCTTTGTGGACTATGGCTTCAGCAGTTGCATGAAATCAAGAAGCTGTCAAGAAAATCCTACAGAAACAGCTAATCTTTATTTGGGGGTAATCAGAATCACTTCACCGATGTCAGGTGTATGATAATTACTTTTGAATGCAAGTTTGAATGTGATTCACTTCAGTTTTGAATGAACTTGAATTTTGCCAGATGCCATGTCACATTAAAGGTAGAAAAATCTCTGACATGATTCATCTTGGTTTCATGTTCACAAAACCCTTCCATTTTAAAGGGGGTGTGTAGACTTTCTACATCCACTGCATACACAGTGTTATCCTATTGTTGACATTTAATCTCTGTCTTTTGTCAGGTACTTGTATAAAGATTTACCGGCATATAAGATCATATAGGAAAGCTGTGAATATGAAATCTGCATGGCCACAGCTAAGAAAATTATTACTAGTGTGGCCACATGTGCACTTCAGCAGCAGCTGAATTTAACCCTGCAGTCAGATGGATATAGCACCAGCTTGTGATATTTACTTGGTGTAAATGAAAGTATTCCCTCATCAGCTAGTTACGACAAAAAGGAGGAGCACTTTACATCAATCCACAAGTTGCTAGGCAATGCAAAAAAAAAAGTATCCCAATAAACAGGCAAAGCACTACATGTTCCAACAAAGTGTGGCAAGTGGCTATGCAATCTACATAATTCGAATGCACTGTGACCAGTTCAGACCTGATGAAATGACAGAGTAATGACATAGCAGTTATATATAGTAAAGTGACTAAATTAAAAGGCCTGTTAACGATTTTGATAGAATTTGCTTCATTATTTCTGTCATGAATTTCCTTAGAACTTGAACATCCTGCGTTATCATTTCCCAACATTTCCATAGTTAGTTATCAAAACTGAGGCTACCCCACTGACAACAGTGAACTGAGGACATAGGTAAAGGCAGTAAGCTCAAGCTTCCACACCACAGACCTAAGGAAAGATGCATCTGAATACCACAAGCACAAGCCTATAATACTGACTGATTCCTGCAACAGCAAACTACCAATTACCAAAGATGATCAAAAAGCTTATAATGGTTTCATAACATTGCATATCATGTGAAACAGATGAATCAAAGTGTGTGGTGGTTCCCATGAGACATAAACAGAATCTGTGTCAGCAGATGTGATTTCATGGGAAAATACTGGTGTGCACCTGTAGCTGGAGCACTGAGGGTGGAGAAGGGTTGGGAATTGTTGGCTTTTGAGGTTGGAGGTTGTTTGGACTCTGGAAGTTTTTTTTCCTTGAGCTGGTATATTCAGTGGGGTATAAAAAAAACTGATAATACAGCATATTGGATTAAGTCTGCAAAATGGTAAAGATCTTGCACATAGGACATTATAGGCTACACTTGCAAAGGAATATAAGCTTCTCACAGATATTGTGCTCTAATTGAAGAATGGCTGTCAGTGTTACATAGAGTAGAAGACTATTCACTTGTCTCAAATGATCTTCAGGTAGCCTTCCTGCTAAAGGTAAGTATGTGCGGAATAGTGAATAAAGCATTAATGAGGAAGCAGTCTATCATCTGCTGCAATATTCGGAGCCCTTTCAGTAAACTGCCCTGACTGGAAGCTCGTTTTCCCAAATTCTTTCCTAAAGGTGAACTTGAGGGCGATCACACAAGCACTTCAAACAGCATTACATAAGCAACCAGATTGCTTCGCTCCAACTCACCTGGAACTATCTCAAAAAGATGCCGTCCAGGCTCATCAGGATTGGCACTTAACTCGTTGACCTGGCAGCCATGTAATGGGATGCAGCCCTGGAAAAAAACAAGAAAACAGGATATATAGGCCAGTTCAAGGATAAAATGCACACGCGCGCACACACACAAAATATCTATTCCAATATTACTGGAATTAATAGCTATTTTCTGTGGATTATTATAGATTAGTGCTCCGTGAAGACATTTTAAATGGAAAATTGATTCTGATGGTAATTACTAAAAGAGCGATGTACCTATGACATAACAGTCCTGATAAAATGCAGAGGGAGTAGAGCTTACTGTGTTATATGCAAGGCTCTATTTTATGCTGTATTTGCTGAGACATGCACAATTAAACCACTTTCACCATTATAAATTATGCACCTCTAGATCTGAACCTCATGCTAACACTCACATAGTCACTTCAATAGTTATGTAGTGCAAAGAAAACTGCTTACAAATCCAAATTGGCCTTTTTAATTTCCAGCTGCAGCTAAATGAAAATATCAGTATGTATGCATTGATAAGGCTGAAATATCATTTAAACAAGCTGAGCACTTTTCCGGAGCAGAAATTGGATTTGGTTAAAGGGAGTTGGCACATGAGAACATTAAGGTTGTGGACTTCTAGTAAAAAAGCAGCGAGAATCTGAAGAAGGTTGGACAAATTGTCCATTCTTTTACACAGAGCTATGCTGTCTCACTCCCTCGGCCTGCACGCTACTAAATCTACAGTTCAAAGGTCATCTGCTCTACATCTGCTAAGCAGTGTGTGACTTATGAGGCTTCCGAGCAGGAGCACAGGCTGTTATCAAATTAGCTCGTCAGGTCAAGAGTGACTACCCAAGCAGTGCACTGTGAGATGCCCCCAGCATCAGGTTTTTCAAAATGTATTTCATCTAATGGATCCGATAAATGGCCTAAGTAAAGGAGGCACTTTGTGTTCTGTAATATCAAAACCCCTTCAATCCAGCCATTATCTCAACCCTCAGAATTGAAAAGAATTTATAGAAGATGTGAGGAGACACAATATTATAGCAAAAGTGGAAAAAGAAACAGAATATTCTTCACACAAGGGTCAGGCTCTTCACTATACTCGACATGGGATATTTCACACAGGAAACAAATTACAGTAAAACAGGAAGTGTTACACCATAAGGTCCATGAAAAGGCAAATATTAATACTTAATTAATGCTTTTGTAATGATGAATTAATACATGCACTAATCCTTAAGAAATAATGAAATAGTTATTGAACTGAAACATAATCAGTTAACAGCCAAATGAGTAATATAGTATGAATATACATATGAATAACAAACATCTTCTTAACTCATTTTGTTAATTAATACTGTGATAAAGTATTAATACGCTAAATAACAGTTATTAACTTTTTTTTGTTTTTCACATTTTAACCTACTTGAGACTTCATATTTGCGTTTTAACACTTTCTTCTCAGTGAACCCTAAACTATACTCCTTCACACAATACATTCTAAATACAAAGGAGGTTAATATTTTGTACATGTTAAAAAAACTTTTTTTTAAATTTTTTTTTTTTTAAGAAAAAGTGTATAACAAAGTATAGTGGCCTAACTGGGTTAACCTGCAAACACAACATCCATAATGTAAATAATCTTTATTAATCCTTCAAATCAAAGTATTAATTAACAGAATGAGTTAACAAAATATCAGTACTTAACTATTATCATTATTATTCATATATGATTCAACTGGCTGTTATCATACACTTCATTAATTCCTTATATTGTTTTCTTACCCCATTTTTCTCACAGTTGGGTCATTTTGGCAATTCCCACTAACTAGCTCACCTTGATCATACAAAAGACTCTGCCTCTCTAAGATACTCTTTTTTATACCCAATCATGTTACTGACCTGTTGCCAATTAACCTCCAGCTGTTTATTCTTAGTAACACTTACTTTTCCAGCCTTTTGTTTCCCCGTCCCAACTTTTATGAGATGTTGCGGTCAACAAATTCAAAATTACCTTATTTTTTCTTAAAATGGAAAATTTACTCGGTTTAAACATTTGATATGTTTTCTATGTTCTATTGTGAATAACATATGGGTTTATGAGATTTGCAAATCATTGCATTCTGTTTTTATTTACATTTTACACAGCATCCCAATTTTTTTGGAATTGGGGTTGTATGAGTATATAACATATGGAAATACATATTCACATGAATCTAGCATACACCAAAGAGAATCTTTCAGCAACATAATTAGTGCTTAAAGATGGCTGTGGAACCAGAAAATTGGATATCTTATGCTGGATTTAAAAATATATTTAATAAATCACTTTTATTTTACTACTAAAGTACTCTGAAAGCACGTTTCACTAATCTTGCCATACAGCATATGTAGTACAGTAAAATGTGCATGTGCTTTCTGCTCATGGGACTATAATAAGTGTAGCCTTTTGGAGATACCTGTGGCTTAGTTTCCTCTTCATCTTTGAAGAAGTAAAGTTGGTCAGTTCTCAGCACAAACCAGCGCAGCTGCCAGTTCTTCATGATGCTGCGCTGTTTCTTCAGCCAGCCAGCCTTCAGTGCTTTCTCCTGGAGACTAGGGGAGGACGGCCGGCTCGAGGCCCGTGTCAGCTCCCCCATCACCATGCTCTTAGACCTGGCTGTATGTACACAAACACACGACAAAAAATGACAACCAGTAAGAAAACTGTAGGCTGTTTCTTTATTATTTTTTTAAATTTACATTTATTTAGTGTTCAGAAAAAAAAATGTCAGAGACTGCCATATGTTCTTCATTTCTCCATAACGCAATAAAAAAAAAGACAGTTTCTTTAATATATTCAGCAGTGCATGTTCTTTTATTACCAATAGCAATAATATTTCTTCCAGCAAAGACTCATATAAAGTCTAACTGAGTTAGAGTGCTATAATGATTTCAACCAACTAGTGTACTGCACACACACACACACACACACACACACACACACACACACACACACACACACACACACACACACACATATATATCAGTTAAAAAAAAAAAAAAGATACATATATTTCATATGCAATATGAACTCTAGTAGCTGACCAGGACAAAGTACATTATTCACTTGATGGCAGCAAAATAAATCTTCATGTATTTCATCTCCTTCACCTCGGAGCAACAGGCCTAGGATATCAACACTTCAGAATGCTATCAGGTTTCTTTTTCAGCATTAGAAGAAAAAAAAAATGAAAAGAACTCTGCTACTCCTAGGTCTAGTCATGCACTTTTGCCTTTGTGCCTTATGTATCTTATTTACAAAGTCACAATTGTGTCTTGTGGTCTCCGGCCATAATGGACAATCCATTCCCTGAGTCCATTTATCTGAAGGAGGATAGGAGACACTGCCAAAATCTCATTAAATCACTGTGGGTAATGGAAGCCTCATCAGTGTTAGTGTAGGCTACTCAGCCCAAGGGGAGCAAAGTGGAGGAGGAGGGGGAGGAGGTGTAGGCAAAGGAGAAGGAGGATGAGGAGGGGGGCTCCTAAAATCAGTTACACCTTAAAACACAAACCTCCAGGAACAGACCTCCTGTTAACAGTAAAATGTGAAAGCCAAGTAATACAAATTTAAAGCTGATGCTTATGGATTTAACAGTTTGCAGAGGAGAAGCTGGATGCACTATCATACTTTCTTCCATTAACCCACTTGTCTGCTCATTGCCATATGATTTAAAAATAAGGGAAGACTGATGAGACCTATGCATATTTTATGAATACCCATTTTAGGACTATGGGAATTTATTTTTGTGTCTGACCTCAAACTATCCTCTTTGTCCCTCACCAACTTTAATATAACATGAATATTTGATGTTAAGTATTAATTTAACAATTAATTTCTTCCTGTAGTGAGCAGATAGCTAAAACATAAATAGCCCACTGGAGATAATGATGTTATCAAAATGGGGGAAAAAGAAAAAGTTTGGAGTACGGCTCATTGTCATTTTATGAGGACACCCTGAGGATGGCATGAAGATCGGCATGATAATGAATCCTGCTGGACGTGGCTCTGCACTCCTTCCTTCTTACCAGAGATAACACATTCTGGTTAGCTCTGAAGCATAATAAGCATCATAGTCAGTCCAGGTCTGTGATAATCATAGTGACAAAAGCAAAGCAAATCAAATGTCTCTCAATTCCAATCAGGGAATGGGCATGCTGTGTAATGCACCTGACTCGTGCATTTTCCAGCAGAAAACTCTAATGGTAAAGATTTTTCATGGGGGTCCAGCATTCACGATCGGCAATAAATCTTATCTCAGGCATGTACATAAACGTCTTTAAACAGCACATAGTTAATGGCAAGGGCTTCAGTCCAATTGTCCAATAACACAGAGAATATAGTGAGTGAATCTAGTGACTGAATGGCTCCACACTCAAATTCATCAGCAGATGAAACTTCCTTCATTTGTGATGGCACTCATCCACATGTGTTTTACAGCAATTAATTAAAGTGCCTGAGCAATATACCACTGCTGAATAGATACACGCTGCTCTTGTATGTGACAGAAATGCAAATATGGCTTCCCTCTCTTCTAAAAAACAAACAAACAATGTAATCGCTTCACATATCAATAATTAAAATCATGCTGCCATGAGAATGACCTCCTCTCATTAGACTCATTAGCAACATGTGTCTAACAAAATTCTACACTGCCATTACACCATGAGTTAATTATAATGATATAATTATAAGCAAACCTAGTAGTGTGAAAATGCTGGCATTCAGTCAGAAATAAAACACACACACACACATTCTGACAGCTGATCTGTGAGTGGCCGAGCTCCAACTGTAATAAATCACTGGAGAGCAAAAAATGAGATGTGACCTCGGATCTTCGCTCAACATGAGAAAAACATGCTGGTGGAGCGTCTAACATGGCAGGTGAAGCCAGAACACTCATCAAATGTGACATGCTCCATATGCAGGATGACAGAAGCAGAGGTAAGCAAGAAAGCAGTATGGATCAGCTCCCTGTGCCTGTATTATGTTGCACAGCAGGCAGGGGGATCAATCCACAAATAGCTTTTTACAGCCAGAATGCATTAGTGCTGAAACAGACAAGCACCACGCCTTTAACCTGCTTTCAAGAGACAAATGCACAGCATAGGACCATGCACTCTGCAAATGCATACTAGACCAGTCACTTTAAGTGCTCCATCTTAAGATTTTCAATTGTATTTAGCCATTCTGCTAGTACCACCGTCGACTGATTATCACACTGTTATACGAGCGGCTGTTGGAGCAGTCCTAAACGAGCTAACGTTGACATTCAGCTGTTATGATTTATTATGTGTAAGACCTCAGCGCCTGAGTGTTGAAACTACAATGTACCACAGAACTAAGAATAGGATCTGCAATGCAACCAGAAGAAACTTTGTAACAGAACTAAGCATACAGCTTTTATGACATCACCCATATCAACATATCAGGAGACATTAGAAGACTTCTGCTTACTGTCATAAGGAGCATGTGTCAGAAATATCATGCTGCATCCTAAAGTCATAACTTGTCTCTGTCATGCCACCTTCACATTTAGCTCAGCTCATAAAGAGCATGGAACCTTCACTTACTCAGTGAGGTAAGTGACAAGGAACAGGAAGTCATTTAGGTCAATATTCATACTAATCAAATGAAAACAGCAACAGAGCTGTATTATCTATGCTGAGCCGTACAAGAGCATCGAGAGACATGAGATGAAAGCAGGATGCTGAGAGCATGGGAGGCAGTGAAAAGTGTTGAGGCTGAGGGGATGGGAGTGGACAGAGAGAAGCAGTGCAGTGCTTACCTCGCCTCGTCTGTCTGATCTTGGGGCTCAGCATAGTGCTCATCGTTGGATAGCAGTGCACTCTCCCATCCACATGTTTGGATCTTCACTAGCCTCTCCTCCACTGCCTCGCCCTGTTGCACCTCATCCACCGGCTCTAACCAGCATCCCCCCTCTCTCTCTTTCTCTCTCTCTGTCTCTCTCTCTCTATCTCTCTCACTCTCTCGTGTACCACTGGCCCATTGCTCTGAGCTGTATGTTTCCTGAGCCCCTCCCACTCTCATTATGCAGAGGCAGCTGGAGAAGAGGACCTCTTGCACGCGCTCAGATCTGCCCTTACGCGTGATGAATTATTTATCCCCACCACCACCCAAATGAATTCTACTCTGTCCTGGCCATTAAATGCCTGAATGATTACTGTCAATAATTCAGCGGAGAAGAAACAGAAGGGGTCTTCGCCATTTTCCTCCTGCTTCCTTCCTCCAAATTGGCTTTGTGGTTTGTGTTAGTTGGTGTATGCGGTAACTGCTGATGAGGGCATGGGCGTGTGTGTGTGTGTGTGTGTGTGTGTGTGTGTGTGGGTGGGTGTGTGTATCAATCCCACTTCCCTGTTCCTATCACATGTTCTCTGTTTTACTTGTAATCTGTCTGCATTAGTCACAGGTCCACATTGAAATGTCACTTACTTAAACCAGCATTCATAATCTTTCATAAATGTGTGGTTTTACAGACTCTTAAACCCAATGCCATTTTTTGCATGCTTCTCAAACACTGACTTTCTAGATATGAAATATTTTAATAAAATTAATGATCACTTAGACATTTATATGGGGTCTGACTCCAACCATAAGCCCCACTCTCTCATTCTAAGGAAAGATATTAGGCACTTACTACAACAACTACTACCGACATAATAGACAACCCAAAAAAGCAGTGTAATAAACAAGTAACTGTCTCAGGGTGAATATGATACGTACAAGATGATATAATATGAGAAACTGAGACAATCTAATTATGTGTATTGCACCGGTGTGTCTTGTCTTCTTGGTTTAATAGCATGGTGATAACACTTGTCTTGTTATCTAACTTTATATCCTTATTATAATTCTTTTTTGAACACCTCTATCTCATAATATGTTGCACAGTTAACAATCTATAAAGAGTACTCCGTATAACACTCCTTACATTACAAATAAAGCATGCACTTGACAATATTTCATAATGACAAGATAAATAATATCTGGTAATTATACATAATTTAAACTTAGCTCATTTTAAAAAAATTAAATCTATTCATCTTTATGTAATGTTTCTTTTTGCTTCTCTGAACTTGATATATCACCATACATGTGACACTCAAAACTTCATTCAAAGAGTCGCTTGGTATATACACACAGGATATGAAAGGGGTTAACAGTAACACAATCTTGAGCCATATACTGTAAACATTAATTATTTAGTGTAGATTTCATGATCATCTGCTGCTAAAGGTTCAACAATATGGGAGCATGTGGGTCATTACCTAAACGCTTCAAGTTTCTCTCCAGCCGATGATACTTTGTGCTATTCATCACTGAGCCTGGTCCATCTTCATAAACATCCAATACGTACTAGAGCTGATGTCTGCTGTCTCCATGTAGGTACTGCAAGTGAAGGTTAAGACTGATGACACCATGTACTCAATGCAGTCAGCTCTCGATTTAAATAAAGAAATTAGAGTACGAGCATGTCACCAAAATGTAAGTAGAACTGGGAAACAGACTCCACAGTAGTGATTCTTATTAAAACAAAGATGCTGTGTAACAGGATGTTACCATGTGCTTAACCTACTACAACAAATTAAATGCATTGTGGAAGAATCTCCCACAACACAAACACATGACAGCACAGACAAAAAGTGTCAAAGAGCTGACAACTGGGTAATGTGAGAATGTGACGGCTGACACACAAAGCAAAATCCAGGATGGTGCTTGCTACATTCAGGATGATTTTCAGGAAGCTGTTTAATACAGAAGTGAAAATGGCTTAGCTTAGTATAAATAACACTAAAATTTACCTCGCTGTCTTCCATGCAGACATTTTTATAACAGAGGATGGAATGAAGATATTGCACGTAATAAACACAAGACGAAATTATTCATACACAATTACTTCCATACTGATTCTGTTCCTTTTGACCCAGCCTTCTGCAGCACCAACTGTCTATTTCCTTATATGCTCATAGTATCCTGTTGTCACTGACCCTTATGTATTGTTGTTGATTGGTTGCACCTATTCCTTGTTTCCAACTTTTTATATACAGTGGTGCTTGAAAGTTTGTGAACTGTTTACAATTTACTATATTTCTGCATACATATGACCTAAAATAACATCAGATTTTCACACAAGTCCTAAAAGAAGTAAAAAATATTATACTTGGTGATTTATTTATTGAGGAAAATGATCCAATATTACACATCTGTGAGTGGCAAAAGTATGTGAACCTTTGTGTTCAGTATCTGGTGTGACCCCCCTGTGCAGCAATAACAGCAACTAAACATTTCCAGTAACTGTTGATCAGTTCTGCACACCAGCTTGGAGGAATTTTAGTCCATTCCTCAGTACAGAACAGCTTCAACTCTAGGATGCTGGTGGGTTTCCTCACATGAACTGATAGCTTCAGGTCCTTCCATGACATTTCTATTGGATTAAGGACTTTGACTTGGCCGTTCCAAAACAATAACTTTATCCCTTTAACCATTCTTTAATTGAACAACTTAGGGTGTGCTTAAGGTCATTGTCTTGCTGCATTACCCACTTTCTCTTGAGATTCAGTTCACAGACAGATGTCCTGACATGCTCTTTTAGAAAATTCACTGATATACTTCAGAATTCATTGATTCATTAACTTACATCAATTATGGCAAGTCCTCCAGGCCCAGATGCAGCAAAACAGGCCCAAACCATGATACTACCACCAGCATGTTTCACAGAAGGTATAAGGTTCTTATGCTGGAATGCAGTGTGGGGAGGGTAACAATGGTCTTGAATTTCCTCCATTTGTACACAATGTGTCTGACTGTGGATTGGTGCAGTCCACACTCTTTAGAGATAGTTTTGTAACCTTTTCCAGCCTGATGAGCATCAACAACTCTTTTTCTGAGGTCCTCGGATATTGCCTTTGTTTGTGCCATGATACACTTCCACAAACGTGTTGTGAAGATCAGATTTTGATATATTACTGTTCTTTAAATAAAACAGGGTACTCACTCAGACCTGATTGTCATCCCACTGATTGAAAACACCTGACTCTAATTTCACCTTCAAATAAACTGCTAATTCTAGAGGTTCACATACTCACAGATATAAAATATTAGATAATTTTCCTCAATAAATAAATGACCAAGTATAATATTTTTGTCTGATTTGTTTAATTGGGTTCTATTTATCTACTTTTAGGGCTTGTGTGAAAATCTGATGATGTTTTAGGTCAAATTTATACAGAAATATAACAATTCTGTCTGCATTTCATTCACTTTGCTATCATTCAACATCAAACAAATGTCACCCCTATAAAAGGTAAAAATAAGAAACACAAACAAACGTACACTCACCATCCTCTTTATCTACACCTCTACATTCATGCAGTTATCTAAACAACCAATCATGTGGCAGAAGCACAATGCATAAAATCATGCAGATACAGGTCAAGAGCTTCACTTAATGTTCACTTCAAACATCAGAATGGTAAAATAATGTGATCTCTGTGAATTATCCATGGCAAAACTGCTCATCTCCTGGTATTTTCACACACAACAGTTTATCCAGAGTGGTGGGAAAAACAAAAAATTATCCTATGTGGTCTGCAAACTGAAATACCTTGTTTCACAAGGCATTTCTACCCACAGAACTGTCACTCACTCAGTGTTTTTTTCACTATTCAGTGTAAACTCTAGAGACTATTGTGTGTGAAATTCCCAGGAAATCAGCAGTTTCTGAAATACTCAAAGCAGCATGAACATTAACTGAAGCTCTTGGCCTGTATCTACATGATTTTATGCATTGTGCTATTGCCACATGATTGATTAGATAACTTCATGAATGCACAGGTGTACCTAATAAAGTGGACTGTGAGTGTAAATATATACAGTGTTTTCTAGTTAAAGTACTGTATATCTGTATATTATCTGCATTGTCTTTGCTGTAGTTCAATTAGTTTACTACTCTATATTAGTGATTAACTGTAATCTAGCAAAATATGTGTGACCATTGGCGATATGTCAAGTGTATATTATTTTATTCATAATATTTTTTTTTGGTTCATTATTAATGGTTTACAGTTGTTACAGGTGTTTAAAAGCCAAAACACTTTTTGTAATGTTTAGTGCCTCACAGTGTGCTAGCTGAAATATCTGCACAGAACGGGAAAAAAAATCTGATCTCTGTGGTGCCTCAGTCTAGGTAAAAAAATTTAATCAGGAAAAAGAGACATCTGTACTTGCCTGTCAGTCATGGAGCTTGTCAATTCATACAGCTTGCCCTCTTGCATTAGTATGAAAGCATAGTCTAGTTCGAGCTCATGCATGTGCCTTGGGGGTGTGACTTTTGAGGAAGTACTGATGGCTGGTGATGTATCTTTGACCAAAATGGCTAAGCATACAAATCTCTTTAAATAGTTGACTATTGATTTTATATATATATATATATATATATATATATATATATATATATATATATATATATATATATATATATATATATAAAAATATATATAAATAAATAAATATATATAAATAAATATATATATATAAATAAAATATATATTATTTATATATATATATATATATATATATATATATATATATAAATAAAATATATATTATTTATATATATATATATATATATATATATATATATATATATAAATAAAATATATATTATTTATATATATATATATATATATATATATATATATATATATATATATATATATGTGTTTAAATGATGGTTGGTTCTCTGTTCCTTGTTTTTATAAGCATTGTCATCTTCCTACTGTTGAAGTCTTGTATGTTTGTCTGTAATACATAACTATATTTTCCTAATCTTCACTTTGTGTCAATAGATTAGACCCTAGTGTGTCTGTTTTTATCATTATGAGTTACCTTGCTCCATTCTTGTGAAACTGTTTTGACACGTGCTTAACCAATAAAATAGCTCAAATAAACACAGACTGATTAAGCTCTTGCATCCTGCACCACCATGTAACACCACAGGTTACACAAACTAAGAAAAGGTCCAAAAACAGATGTGCATCCACATATTTTAGGTTAAAATAAAATTTGCAATTTGTGCTCTCCACAGCTAGGAGAGCAAAACACAAAATCCTCATGATATGTCTTTTTGAACCCTCAACCAAATCACATCAAAACTGGAATGACAGCATTCTAGACATTTATGCCCTCATATACAATCAAGTTATAGACAGAAACAGAAGTACAGAAGCAGAACAACAGCACATTAACATATTACAGACAGATTATATTTTAATCTATTAATAAAGACTGTGTAGTTGAAGGTGGGTAACACTTCCTCAAACAAGCTCCACAGGGTTTTTTAAAAAATCTCATTATTACTGTAAACACAGTGATGTCAATACAGAGGTCTTAATGTCTGTTCAAACTTTAAGCATGGACTTCTTAAAAGAAAAATTCTTAACATTTTATAGCAGTTGGCTGGCATGACTGTGCAGAGAAACTCCTGCAGCACATTTACATCTGTTAGAACCTACCTGACCGATAAACTTACAAACTGAATAATAATTAATGTAATGGAAATCAAAGAAGCAAAGACCTCTGACCACTGATTATCCTTGTCAGTGTCACGGTGGATCTAGAGCCTATCCTAGGAATGCTGAGCACTAGGTGTGAATACACCCTTGATGGGCTACCAGTTGATCACAGGCCACCATGCACACATACAGTATATTCACATACAGATTCACACCTAGGGGCAATTTAGCACGGCCACTTCACCTATTGGCATTTCATTGGGAAGTGGGAAGACACCTGAGAACCTAGAGGAAACGGACATGCATGTGGAAGGCATTGCTACCCACTGCACTGCAATGTTATCCTGACTCAAATAATTATTCTCCTAAATCAGTCCTACAGGATTTCACAGAGGGCTTTTTTTTTTGGTTATTGTTGGCCAAAAATGCTTGAATTTGCTATGGATTTTTCATAATTTGCACTGTAACTTGCTGAGTTTTTGTGCTTTTTTTTGTGGAAAACTACTTGAATTGGTGAAATTGCACGAAATTGTTTTGCATGGTCTTTCGCAGTGATGTTTGTTGGGAAATGAGACCTTTTAGTTATACACGTCTTCGTCTTGCATGAATCGAAGAGGGCTTTGTCTGAACGAGCATTGTGATGATGTCACATGACACGTCTCAGTCCAAATCTGCTAAAAATCTGTTGTAATTTAGGAAAATTTAAAGCTCCTCTGAATGATCCACATCAGCTTGATTTTTTGGTAATTTCTTCGATCGCAAAATCGTGAAATCCTGGAGGGACTGCTAAATATTTCAAGTTGGCTAGTAATAAAACTTTTTTTGTGATTATTACTGATTATGTTAAAGTTGATTACATTGATGGCTTCTCTGCTCTACCATCTCAGGCCACAGATTGAAACCCACTGCTCTGAAGCCCTTGATACATATGCTTGGAGATTAGCAGATAAATTGCATTTCCTCTGAAATCTGCACTGACAAGACAAAGAAGGAGGGATGAGGGTGGATGCAACAGTGACTAGGCCTGTGTCAGAGCAGTAATGAAATGTAATTATCCATGGCCGTCCTTCTCAACTTTGCAGATTCATGTTCCTTTACTTGACTGGTATTACCACAAGAAAATCAATGAGAACTTAGGCTCAGAGCAAACACAGACTATGCAGATGATTGATGATGAAATCTCAGCTTAAAAGCATTGCTTTTGCTCTAGCAGAGCAATCTAGTGTCTAATGCAAGGAGTCTGTCCAATACTGCATGCAGCAAACAAAACATGTTCTTAACAACTCAGAAGAGTTATTATATTTGACAGTTAAATCAAATGAGCTGCCTTTGTTCAGATTAATGCTAACATTGGTACTCATCATTGTGCTATAACTATTGATCAGATATAAGGATAGATAGATTAACCTTGTTATACAATTTATGTTTAATATTAGTTTTACGATTCAGATATGCAGAGAGGCCAGTGAGACTTCAAGGATGACCAATATGAATGTATGAAATATTCTTCACGTGTTTGTAAAAAGGAACACCTGTATATGTCAGCCAAGAACATGGTATCTGAGGCTACACTGGGCACAGACTGACTGAAACTGGACAGTTGAAGATTGCTAAAATGTTTTCTTTTTCCAATCTTCATCTGTCCAGAGCCTGTGTCCACTATAGCCTCAGATTCCTTTTCTTGGTTGACAGGAATTGAAACTAATGTGATCTGCTGTTGTAGCCTATCTACCTGAAGGTTTCACGTGCATTCTGAGATGCTTTTCTGCTCACCATGGTTGTAAAGTGTGTTTATTTTAGTTACTGTAGCCTTCCTGTCAGCTCAAAACAGTCTGCTCATTCTCTTCTGATCCATCAACAAGGTGTTTCTGCCCACAGAACTGCTGCTCAGTGGATGTTTATTGTTTTTTACACTATTCTGTGTAATTTCTAGAGACTGTTGTACACAAAAGTCCCAGGTTAACCATGCCATTGAAATCACATTTTCCCTGTTCTGATTTTTTTCATCTGAACATCAACCTGACCTGTAGGTGCTTGATGTGTGTATACACTGATCAGCCATAACATTAAAACCACCTGCCTAATACTGTGTAGGTCCCCTTGTGCTGGCAAAACAGTTCTGACCTGTGGAGGCATGGACTCCAAGACCTCTCAAGGTGTGCTGTGGTATCTGGCACCAAGATGTTAGCAGCTGATCCTTTAAGTCCTGTAAGTAATGAGGTGGGGCCTCCGTGGATCGGACTTGTCTGTCCAGCACATCCCACAGATGCTCCATCAGTTCGAGGTCTGGGGAATTCGGAGGCCAAGTCAACACCTTGAACTCTATCATGTTCCTCAAACTGTTCCTGAAAATTTTTTGCAGTGTGGCAGGGAGCATTTTCCTACTGAAAGAGGCCACTGCTAATAGAGAATATCGTTGACATGAAGGAGTGTACTTGGTCTGCAACAATGTTCAGGTAGGTTTCCCTGGTGACAGACACACACACCCACAGCCATCCACATGATGTCAAAGAAAATGTGATTCATCAGACCAGGCCACCTTCTTCCATTGCTCCATGGTCCAGTTCTAAAACAGCAGGTCTTGTGGGGTGTTTCCGGTATGCAGTGGTTAGTACCTACCAAAAGTAGCCCAAGGAAGGACAACCAGTGAAACAGCAACAGGGTCGTGGGTGCTCAAGGCTCACTGATGCATGTTGGGAGCGAAGGCTAACCTTCGCTCCCAACATTATTTCATTATATATATATATATATATATATATATATATATATATATATATATATATATATATATATATATAAAATCTCCCTTGCCATTTAGGCCGTAACTACTATAAAAGGTATAAAGCAGAATACAGATACACACTAACATTTGTAGCAATGAACAGATACAGATAATGCCATTGCATTACACCCTGAATATACACTGTATCCACTTTAATAGGTACACTGAACATGTCACTGTCGAAGCTGGACTGAGCATGTCTGCTCAGTGGCAGTTCTATAATGGTCCCTTTCCACTGATGGCTGACAAACTGCATAGCTGCAGATGGGCTACAGTCAGTAATATTTGGTGGGTGGACCTGAGCAAGTGCCAGTGACTGCAGGTATAAGCTCAGTATACCCAATTCCATCCTGTTAATTTTATATCCTTAACAAAAACATTCCGAGCACATGAGACTCCAAGGTAACCATGTAAGACGATTATCATATATTGTATTAAAATATTCAAAAGTTTATGATCTGTGTATGAACAGTATGAATACATTAAATGGTTCAGTGCAAAAGTTCAAACTAACTCTTTGGTCAATATGAAAACAGTGGTGTACCAAACAGTGAGAAGATGAAATGCCTCCTCTGTAAGAAGCACACAGTGAAACTTGTTCAGTTTAAAAAAAAAAAATCAATTAAAACCAACTCCAAGTGACATCAGTTATTCCTCAATCTTCATGAACTATTAAAAATTACTGTAAAGCTGCTGTCTGTATAGAAAGTCACTTGTGTTACAGTTAAATATCAACAGCATTTTGATTTTGACACCTAAAATTCTTCCCTTCAACCAGAAACAAAAGAACTGTGGCCACACGCTTGATACAAGAAGACTTCTTATGGTGACATTGTCTGAAGTACATGGTGCTTCCAGTAGAGATGGCATTAAACTGCTCAGAGAGCAGCCAGGTCTCCCACAGGACAGCAAGTGCATTGATTATGAGAAGCAGAAGCACCCACGCTTCTCTCATTGCTATTGAGCTCCAGCTAAAACCCTCTTCCACCTTCGACCTCCACTGAAGGTAATATCCAGCAATGCTGACGAAGAAGAGCTGAGCCACTATCATGGCCAGTAAGAAGAGTAAGAAGACACGGTGGTTGTTCCGGCCCACGCAGCGGTTTAGGAAGAGGCAGTGGTGATCATAATCCATGACACAAATGTCACACAGACGACAGTGCTTACAGTTGGCCACTTGGAACAGCTAAAATGATAAATAGGAAATTAATGAGACAGAAATCTAATATAAATTAGATTAAATTGATCTAATAAATTAGATCTAAATTGAGAAGAGAAATTATATTATTAATTATTAATTATAAATTTACAATCAAGATGACTAGCAAAAAATAAACAAACAAACAATAATAATAATAATAATAATAATAATAATAATAATAATCCCCATCAGTAAAAATCAAGACATTCCGTCTGCTATGGAATTTTCTCACCTCACAGTAAATACAAAACCGACTGAGATTCTGATTAGACTCCACCAAGTCTGCTATGCTGGAGAATCTAGGATCTGTATCGGCTGCCTGCAGTTGTCCTGGATCCTGGGTTAGAAGCTTCCAGAAAAGCCAGATAACCACAGAGAAATTAAGTACTGTAACATTTAAGAGAGCATAAGCTGGCCAAATATGTACTAGGTTAAGGGCAACGTTAATGTAGTGTGTATCAGAACAATCAAAACAGCTTTTATGCAGTGTATATCAGCTTTTGCCAGTGAAGGATATTAGGTAGAATTTTATAGTAAAAGCAGATTAAGGTATGAATCATGCCTGCAGTCAAAGTTCCAAGATAGATGGGATTTGGTAACCTAGAAGCGAAAAACAGAAGAAGAAAATTTTTTTAAGTCCAAATAAACGATTTGATAAAATAGTGTAATGACACGGGATAGTAACATAACCCTCTAACCTTTGATAGTCACTCATTCTGTGGTACTGAGACAAGGTGACTTTTGCCAGCAAGGGAAAGAACAATCCACAGAGCACACCTCCTTTTTCTCCCAGGGACGCAGCTATGAGTAGCACCACTGCCCCACTGATACTCGGCAAAAGAAGCGTCCAGTAGTACAGCACTGTATTAGACATAAAAACACAACATCCATCAGAGTAGAAATCCTCACATACATAATCTAGTCTGTGTGTGTGTGTGTGTGTGTGTGTGTGTGTTTGAGACAGTTCAAAACTACCATATGATTCTCTGGGCTTCTGATCCTTTGGTTTGTTGATGAACTTCACGAACATTTTGGTGAGCTGCCGATGTCTGAAATACATAAAGATAAAGAATGACACAAACGTTGACAGAGAACAAAGGTGCATGTGATTTTGCAGAATGATGTCTTATGGCTTAGAATTGTTACGTCTCCACTCTGAGAGGAGCAACTAACGACGAATAGCGGTGTTAAACACACCTACAAGTCGTTCCGCGACTGCAGAGGTCTAAAGGTGTGAGGCCACTGTGGGTTTTCACGTGTAAAATGTGGAGTCCGGTGCTGCGCAGCAGTAACCAGCACACTTCAACTGCGCCTTTCTCAGCAGCCACGTGCAGCGCTGTTGCCCCCTGGTGGTCTACTGCATCTGCTAAGCATCTCTGATTAGGGAGAGAAAAAAATAAAATCAGCTGCAAGAATATATATTATTAAATGTTTGATCCTACGATTTCTACCCATGTTACGGCCTGACAGACACACGTGTGTTCAAATGATTAAAGACTTACAGTGATTGGGTTATGATGGCATTGTCCTAAAGCCAATTAGTAAAAATCCCTGAAATCTCTGTCTGCTCCACTTCACTACAGTGACCTAGTAAAGGTCTGTACATAGACAACTGTTAATGAACCTCCTAAAAAATATGGCTCAACTTTCCCAGTAACACTGTTAATGAACTAATAGCTTTAGAGGTATACTGTATGTTTAGACAATCGAACACATTATCCACACATCTACGCTAGTTTTCACTCCCTCTTATTTACTCTTTAAATGAGCTTACAATATACAAATTTGTTTAAATTTGGTGGCAAATGTGTAAATGCATGCCTGATCTCCTTTATATAGATGAATGGATTAAGAAATATTTCAGTCAGTGTATGAGGAAGCAATAAGGAAGGTGACATTGCATATATACAGTATTATATGATGACATCTCAGGATGTTTTAACAAAGCATGATGAAGTTGAATTCTATTGCAACTTTTAAAAAATGTTTTAATGAAAACAGTTTGTTTTATTATTCTTGCTTTTTCCTACTACTATTTCACTTTAAAATAAAAGAAAATATTAAATATTCGAGATATTGAATTCAACGTTTTAAATATTTAAACATTCTAATTTTATTTTATATTTATTTCCTATTTTAAAGGGAAAAACAAATTAAGATTTTCAATGTGGTTTTAGATTTTAGGACCCCACTGTATATCTATTATTATTATTATTATTATTATTATTATTGTTATTATTATTATTATTAATAATAATAATATGAATATGAATATGAATAGTAGTAGTAGTAGCAGCAGTGGTGGTGGCAGTAGTAGTATTGCAATGAAGATTTTATTTAAGGTCTAAAATAAGTCTAACAATTTAACACAAAATAAAATATTCAGTACAAAAATATACTGGATGTTCCACTTTTGAGTGGAAGTCCCTGAATGTTATAAAAGCGCTGAGAAACCTAAATATATAAGTGTATTGTGTCAGAATTATAATATTGTTGTACCTTCCAACCCAATTCAACAGCTTACATTTTCTCGTAGCAGATACTGGACCACATCTGTATTCCCGGTGGATGCCGCCATGTGTAGTGGAGTGATCAGGAACTTATCAGAATCTGAGAATCGGAACATGGTCGTCTCCCAGAGGTACTGCATGGCAACACTGCTCATCAGACAGCAGTGAAAAAGATTATCAGTGCTATGAGATATTATCAATGTTCGCTCCCAGTCCCAGCAATGGCCCTTTGCTTGTCCTGTATTCACAGGAATTACATTAATGCAGAACAGGACACAGGTTGCAGATGAGCTGAGCGTAATGTTTAAATCAGATTAAACAGAAAATTGAGTTACTCACATGCTTCCTCCACTGACTGCATGATGCAATGATGTTTTCCCCTGCTGATCTACAATGTGCAGGTCTGCGCCCTGCTGCAACATTTTGTGCATGATTCTGATGTTGCCATGTCTGTTACAGAAAAATAAATAAATCACAACGCACATACTGCACCAGTTGCTAGACAAAAATGTGGGTGGAAAATGTGCTGTACACTATACTGAATTCTGCTATTAACAACATGAAATGGAGAGAGATCTTGTCATGAAGGGACTCCATACCGGCAAGCAAAGTGAAAGGGGGTTTGTCCACTATCACAGGGTATGTTGGGGTTCGCACCACTGTTCAGGAGGAGTTCAGCTATTGGCTGATTCCCATGAAGAGCCGCAAAATGGAGGGCAGTAAATCCACCCCAACCTGAAAATAAAACACGTTCTTACTTTCCAATGATTACGTGTGATGCTTGCAAATCCAGACGGGCTAGCCTTCATTCCCATAAATTAAGTTGTGTAATAAAGTGGAATGACACAGGAAAAAAGTACTGAACAGGCTAACTGAAATTTATTTAATATTTAGTGGAGAAGCCTTTGTTTGTAATGACAGCTTCAAGACACTTCCTGTATGAAGAAATTAATCGGCTGCAGTATTCAGGTGTGATTTTGGCCCATTCTTCTAAAAATATTGTCTTTAAATCTTGTTCAACTGGATTCAAGTCAGGTGATTGACTGGGCCATTCTAACCCCTTCTTTTTTTCCCTCTGAAACCTATTGAGTTTCCTTTGCTGTGCTTTGGATTGTTCTCCTGCTGGAAGGTCCACCAACGTTTCATCTTAATCATCCTGCTGGATGGCAGCAGATTCTTCTCAAGAATCTCCCGGTAAAGGGATCCATTCATCGTTCCTTCAATTATATGAAGTCTGCCAGTACCATGTGATGAAAAACAGCCCCACACCATGATGCTTCCACCTCCAAACCACACTGTTGATATAGTGTTTTCAGGGTGATGTGCAGTGCAATTTCTTCTCCAAACATGGTGTGTAGTATGACAGCCAAAAAGTTTTGCTTTCGTCTCACCGGACTACACTCTCCCAGTATTTCATAGGCTTGTACAAATGACTTGTAGCAAACTTTAAACGAGCTTCGAGATGCCTTTTCTTTAGTAATGGAGTCCTGCAGGTGAGCGTGAGCAGTGAAGTGCATTGCCTATTGTTTTCTCTGTGACGATGGTACCTGCTGCCTCCAAGTGTTTCTGGAGCTCTTTCCGAGTGGTCCTTGGCTCTTGGGCTACTCTTCTGACTATTCTTCTGACTCCCTGGTCAGAAATCTTGTGAGGAGCTCCTGTGTGTGGTCGGTTGATAACAGAGTGGTATTGCTTCCACTTGCAGATAATGGCCCCAATGGTGCTTACAGGAGGATTCAGAAGTTTTGAAATACGTCTATATCCAATTCCATCAATATGTTTTGCAACAATAAGGGTGTGATTCATAAAATCTGCTAAATGAATAAAATAGCTGCGTTTACATGGACAACAATAATCCACTCTTAATCCGATTAAGACCATACTTTGATTAAGAAACTACCATGTAAACAGCAATTTTTACTTACCTTAATCTAATTAAGGTCATAATCGAATTAAGCTCTAATCGAATTAAGACAGGTGGAGTACTCCTGTTTTAGTCGCATTATGGACGTGTATTACAGACATGTAAACACCTTAATCACATTATGAGCATCGTGTGAGAGTTTTCACCGCATTTTGCGACAGGACACGATCACACACGACAGTTTTACATTTTATGGCAAACAAGAGAGCATGGCTGCGTCCCAAATCGCATACTTTCCTACTATAGGCCTGTAGTGGGAAAAATACATGTATCTCGGCTACTATATAGATGGTAACTACGCGATTTGAGACGCAGCCCATGGCTTCAAGCAGTTGTCTATTAGCACGTATAGCATGACAAATAATTAACTGCACTTAAAGCGTTCGTAAAAAATAAATAAATAAAAACACCCAAAACTGTATACAGTACCGTAACGAAGACGAACTGTATGTTGATATGTGAAATTCTGGAGGGATGGCGGACGGCGGTGACGTAATGACGCGGGCTGTTAATTATGTTCTATAACTTGTAAAACGGGAACATGACAGGAGTACTCTAAAAGCAACTCATGTAAACACCTTAATCACATTATTATCTTAATCAGAGTAAGGTCACTAATTAGATTACTGCTGTCCATGTAAACGTAGTCAGTGTGAAAGTCTTGGGAGAACTCTTTGCTTTTACCCATCATGAGATGTTTCTTGTTTGTCACCTTGGTAATGCAAAGCCTTTTTGTAGACCATCAATTTACTAACCCAGCTGATAATAATTTACACAGTTAGGAGGTATAATTACTTACAGATTTCAGCTGGTTCCTTGCCTTGGAGAACAGCTTTTTCTTAGCTCGTTCAATATTTTTTTCCTGTGTCATTCCACTTTATTACACATAAATATATTTATGGATTTTAATGTTGTGAATTCTTTATATTTCCAGATGTCTTGAGTTAATACTGATGTCTGATGAAAACTTCATGTGAATAACCTCAGTGGAAATATATTTACTGAAAAAAAGTTGATGTGTTCAATACTTATTTCCCCCAATGCATGTTGGCCATTTATTGGTGGCATATTTAAACAGCATTATGTTTTAGAAAATGTTTTATTTGTTTGGAATATATCCTGCTTGTTTCCATAGAATCAGTTTTCTTCATTGTATGTAGCCTTACTATGGGCCCACATAATGGTTCGGACCTATAACTTCTTTGGGACACACACACACCCCTTCACACCCTTACACATCCCTCCCATTTATTCGAGCTGTCAGAATGCCTACTCATAAATCTGGTGCTGAAAAACGAAAAGAAAAGAAGAGAGAGAGAAAGATGACATCATACAGCCAAGAGAGCAAATGGCGAAATTTCTGAAACTGGGAAGACAGAGTGAAGAATCAAAGAAGCAAGGTTGGATATGTTAATGCATGTACCACTTTTACACTAACACGTGTATGGTTCTTCACATGCGGCCACAGAACGCTGACTTATGCTAGCCTACAGTGAGCTAACGTTAGCCCAGCGTTTCACCGTTTCCCCCAAAGCCTAGTCGCTTCTTAAGGCTTTCATTTTTCTACCTCAACAAACTCCGCTCTTCTGCGCCTCCATAGAGAGCCAGTTGGCACAGAACGTGAACTTCAGTGACATTATACACGACTTCGCTACCAAAAAGGTGCAGTGGGTGGTATTGTCATTCTGTTTACAGTGTAGTTTCTTAATCAGAGTATTGTTTTAATTGGGTTAATATCGGATTATTGTTGTCCATGTACTGTTTTAGGCTTTAGGCTACTCGATGTTTACGAGACGTTTTTGAGTGCATTTTGTTGAATGAATGTTTTAATGACAGTTGTCCTAATAGTTGTTCGCACGAATAAAAGATTATTTCGAATGGTTACCGTAGGTGCAGCGCAAACTCTGTTTTGAACAAGCTTCAGGTTACATAATCAAGTTTGGTGAACGTTTTTGAATGACATTTTGTTGAATGAATGTTTTAATGACACTACAGTTGTCCTAATAGTTGTTCGCACGAATAAAAGATTATTTCGAATGGTTACCGTAGGTGCAGCGCAAACTCTGTTTTGAACAAGCTTCAGGTTACATAATCAAGTTTGGTGAACGTTTTTGAATGACATTTGTCAGCAGTTGTTTGAATAGTTGTTAATAAAGCATGGCGCAGAATATCCCAAGCCAACTGTAAAGGGAAGGGGGGAAATTAAACAGTTTTGTTCCGGGCCCCGGCATAACTAATACCGGCCCTGCTGCAAACAACAACAAGAAGAGACGAAATGCTGTTAAGTCCATGACTCCTTTCCGGCACAGAGGCCTGATTAACACAGCTGTCTGAATAACCCACCTCTCTGTTTCAGGATGGTTCGGTCCTGTTGAATGAGCAGCTCCACTTGTTCACCATCACCCCTTTGAACCGCCTCAAACACACAGCTTCCTCCAGTCACCAGCGACATTGTGCCACAGTTATAACCGACACCTATATAATACTATTCATCCCCGTAGTCTGCACACTTTAATGGAAAAGAACAGTGCTCTTCAGTCGGTGTAATAAACCAACGATTTTACACCGACCAACACACTAAAGATACAGAAACATCAAGACTAGCGTGCGCCGCCAAACCTGATTGGACAGCCCCGATTCTTCTTCTTCTTTTTGTTTTAATGGCGGTTGGAAAACCACTAAAGGTGCATTACCGCCACCTACTGGACTGGAGTGTGGGCAGTAGATTGACAGAAAAAAACAAAATAAAATGAAAACAAACAAAAAGTAATAATAATAATACCAAAACAATAATTAATTAATAAAAGAAAATAAAGAGATAAATAACTATATACTAGATATTCCTACTAGATTACTAATTTCTCTCACTTATCCCAGTAGTTCAGCCCCGATTCTCACATCTGATTGGGTTCTTGTATTCACGTGATTACCGATAACATAAACCTAACTGAGCTTCAAAGTACAAGTCGAAAAAAAAATAATTAATAAACGTTCCAGCATATTAACGTTTGAAACATTTTAGGTTTCTGTATTTCTAACCCATCTACGCTAAATATTTAAATGGTGGAATGAACGAACAAACATTTAAATACACACATTATAAGGACATTGATGGTTTAAATCAGTAAGGTGTCAAGTCAAAAAGACAGATTTCCAATGTTGCTATTAACTGGGTGATTTTTAAAAAATACATAATTGAAGGTTAGTTATTGAAGTTCAGTTATTGCAACTTAATTGTCCTTAATACTGTTTACATTTCAGGTCCAGACCCCTTAATGAAAACTCTATTGACCATCTACCAGCTACCAAAACATAGGCCGAGCTGGTCAAACCGGTAGACCATCCTTTCCAGCTGGTAAAGGAGCTCTACAAGTTTGAACATCTTGACCTGTGTTTTGGAAGCTGGTACATGGTCAGACTAAGCTGGATTTTTAGCTGAACATTTCCCCTGAACATATACACAATCTAGTCATTCACTGTGATTCAAAGAGTCTTACTGCAACACTGACAAGCATAGTAGACGTAACACAATGCACAAGTGTATTAGGCCTGTGGCAAGGTGGAATTACTTTAAATGAGAAAACAACAGTACTCAATAAGAGCTCATTTACAAACTGGAGCAGAGCCTGTGGAATTATTTCAACATTTCCATTATTGACATTTCACAGCACTTGTGTACATAAAAATGATATGCCCTTTCTCCCAGCCCAAACAGTGTAGAATAATTTTTTTAAAAGATGTCTAGAATAGAGAAAGTCTATTTAAAGTTGCAGACAGTATAAAATAGGACAAAATATACAAGTGAAATATCAAGTTATAATATATCCAAATGAATATTCAATTTAACAATGGACATTGTCCCAAAGCAGCTTAATATAAATATATAAATTCAGGATATAAATTTTGAATGTATGAATTTATCCCAATTAAGCAAGCCAGAGATGACGGTGGCAAGAAAAATAAACTCCCTGAGACGATATGAGGAAGAAACCTTTTGAGGAACAGGGACTCAAAAGGGAACCCATCCTCATCTGGGTGACCACGGATTGGGCAATTATAAATAAATCCCTTCTGTAACTGTGCACTAGAAATTCAAATAGTGCAGTTGTGTAACCAGGAAATTCATTACAGTTTTCACATGAAGTCTGTTTTGTTGAACTTATCCATTGTTCACTGATGGAGACTTGAATGCAAAACTGTTTGCGGCAATTGTAGTCCTAAGCAATCATAGCAAAACTGTTCATATGAATTGTGGCCAAAGCCATTTTCATGGTTTTTAAGTGATACCATCCTCAGTAATTTCAATGATCTTCAGCCTGTCCATATGGGGCCATCCTCAGCAGCAGCGAGGGAATATCACTAAATACACAAAACACCTGGTAAAGGTTAGATGCGGGGTAAGAATGAAAATAAAATAAACAGCTAGCAAGCACAATGTGTAATTATTCCTGCTGCAAATTTTGTTTGAGACTTTTGCTCACTGTTGAACTGTGTATTTCATCCATTGATGTGTCTTTTAGCTACTGCACCATGTTTTAGCTGGTGAGCTAGTCATAACTGGATAGTGGCAAACAAGATGTATTTGGTGTCCTCCACCAGCCTGGACTGTTGACACAAGGCAGGTCTGATCCATGGATTTGTGCTGCTGGCACCAAATTCTGACCCTACCATCTGTGTGCCTCAGAAGAAACTGAGATTCATCAGTTCAGGCTACATGTTTCCAGTCTTCAACTGTCCAGTTTTTGCGATTCTGTGCCCACTGCAGCCTCAGGTTTCTGTTCATGGCTGACAGGACTTGACATGGTCTTCTGCTGTTGTAGCTCATCTGCCTCAAGCTTTGATGTATTGTGCATTCTGAGATGCTTTTCTGCTCACCACAATTGTAAAGAGTGGTTATCTGAGTTACTGTAGCCTTTCTTTCTTCAGCTCAAACCAGTCCGGCCATTCTCCATTGAACTCTCTCTCATCAAGAAGGTGTTTCCGTCCACAGAACTGCTGCTCACCAGATGTTTTTTCTTTATTACTCTATGCTGAGTAAACTCTAGAGTTGTGTGTGAAAATCCCAGGAGATCAGCAGGTATCAAATACTCAAACCAGTCATCAACCCACAGTCAAAATTACTGGGATCACATTTTTTCCCCATTTAGATGGTTGATGTGAACATTACCTGAAGCTGCCTGCCTGTACCTACATGATTTTCTGCAATGCACTGCTGTTTGGTGAGTGTATTATATCATATAATATGATGTTATGTGCTCTCTATGTAAAAACTATTCTATTTAATTGATTTTGTCACATTTTAATTGTGAAGTAGTGAACAAGTGCTCACTGGAATACTTAACAAGCCAAGTTGAAACATTTTCCTCACACAAAATGTTCATGTTATGTAGGATGTTTGTCACTATCTACTTGGATTTTAAGGTAAATCCCAGCCTGTTTGTTCTCATAAATGGTAGTGATGGAAAAATGGATGAATAAATAACAAAAACAGCAGTTTATCTTTAACACATAAATGGAAAAGGTCAAGCGTACATAAGTGTATGGAGTACTGTATAGCATGTTGCCAGTGTACTCCCTCTTTAGCCATCAATTTGCTGCTGATGACCTCAACTAACATGTCTTGGTGTCTACAGATTTGTAATTTTGCTATTTTTCATCTTGCTTCCATATAGAAAGATGAAAAACCAAACAAATCAGTGTATTTGATTTGTTTGTTTATTTTCTGCTTTAAAATATATATTTTAAATTTATATATGCCAGCATATCCATTGCACCCATTTCCCCCACCTTTGTGATTATTCCTCTGCAAACCACACGAGGTCAGTACTGTTCTAAAATGGTGAATTGTAGGCTGCTCATTTACCCCAGTAATTACCCAAGCCCGCTCTCCCGAACCCCGCCCCCCCCCCCCCCTTCTTCCGGGCGTGCAGCCATGAATTTGGGTTTTATACTGTATGTGCAGTTAGGAGAATTGTACAGGTGTATAAGCATTTCTGAAATCGGAAATAATAAATAAGGTGTTATTAGTGTATAGTGTTTGGGGCTCTCTCTCTCTCTCTCTCTCTCTCTCTCTCTCTCTCTCTCTCTCTCTCTCTCTCTCTCTATATATATATATATATATATATATATATATATATATATATATATATATTTATGTATATATATATATATATATTTATGTATATATGTGTGTGTGGGTGTGTGTATGTGTGTGGGTGTATATATATATGTATGTATGTATGTGTGTGTGTGTGTGTGTGTGTGTGTGTGTGTGTGTATGTATATAGGAATCTTCATTTGAGCCTAAAAATCTGGAGTCAACTGCAGAAAAACACGAGATCTTCACTTCTCATTTTTTTCTCCTAGTCTAGGAAGTGAGGCACATGACCATGTGCAGCTGATGTAAGAGTTTCTCTTTGTGCAAAGTTCAAGCCCCCAGTGCAGATTATTAACTGGCAGACAAGAGGTAGGTTCCTGACAGACATGTCTCAGCTGGCTTCTTATTAAGAGCTCAGATACAGAAGACTCCTTGCTTCTGTTGGACTATCCTGAAGGCAAAAGGCGATGCCTCCCACCAAAGAACAGGTAAGTTACAGAAACCTTTTAGAAGCTTTGGTAGAACCAGCTGCAAATGATCTGTATGGTAACAGTACAGTGCATATTGCCTGGCATGTGCATGTGATCTGTCTCATTTAGCTGGTGTGGAATGAGGTATACAACCCTACCCTGCCAGTTCTGCTGTGGCATGCGGAGGTAGAATTAGAGAAATCATAAACAAGGAACGTCAGAATGACTATAAAAGGCATATATTTCCAGCATGTGCTAAAACTGGGCATACTGTGGGAGTTCTCTATAGCTGCTGTTAATGAAGATCTTTTTTAGTGAAAATTATCCTCCATTCAGCATAAGAAGCATGCAACATTACAGGAATAATTGTCATCTTGTGAAATGAGGATTAACAAACAATGGTGCCTACAGTGTTAGGTTGTGTAATAATGTTTTTTTTTTGCGCTGTTCTCTAGGGGGAATGAATACTTCTTGAGTGTTTCTCTAAGCCTCCTCAGACAGAGGTTATTAACTCTTCAAACAGGAAGCAGTTTACAGAAGGAGTTGTTTGTATATGTGATCCTGTGACCTGTTCAGTGAAGGAAGCTGGTGGAGATATGGAGAGGATCAATAAGGAGACTGGAGAGTTGAGTGCCTCAGGGGAATGTATAGAGAGCATAGAGCTGAAGAGTGATGAACCTCAGATGGAGCCTGGGGATGAGGAAGACTCATGCACAGGACTGGATGCAGCCACGGCTCTTGAAGACCAACTCCTAGAGCTAGCCAAAGCATCAGCAGAACAGCGAGAGGAGCAACTCCTCCTTCTTCTGCCCATATTTATACAGGTAACACAACATCACACTAAGAGATGGAGAAGGTAATCTGATTACACACATCAGCTAAGAAATCCTTCCACTTTGTGAACTTTGGATTTAACATGACCTCCATAACAATATATTGTAAATAAAGCATAATCCAGTATTGATTGGATGTAACAACCCCGACCCTCATAAAAGCAAACATCCACTCAGATCATACAAATATTTCCTCTGTCTAAACCAGGGGTGTCCAATCTTATCCGCAAAGGACCGGTGTGGGTGCAGGTTTTCATTCCAACCAAGCAGGAGCCATACCTGATTCCACCTGTTTAATCAGTTGATCTTGGCTTTCAATAGACTCAGATGTGGTTTCTGCTTGGCTGGAATGAAAACCTGCACCCACACCGGCCCTTTCCGGATAAGATTGGACACCCCTGGTCTAAACTCTGGGTGTAAATGATCTTGTGAGCACCACTGATATGCCTTATTAACACTGATAAATGCTGAAGACTTTTAGTAATGTGCCCATAATATAGGGGTTAATGAACATCAGTAGTACTGGATTCTGCACAGAGAGTGCATGTATGGGCTTTAAGCTCCACTGAAGGAACACTTCTTTTGGAGAAGTCATGTGAAATCATTGATGGAAGTTGTTCATACAGTACTTGTGCTCATGTAATAGAGAAATGAAAGATCCATCTGTGTTTCATGGCTTGAATGCTTCTGCTGTTCCCTCTAAAATGAAAAAGTATTCTCCGGAAGTGCTAGGTTATGATTCCCCGAAGAGACAATAGTTTTAAGGTTTAAGATCAGGATAATTGGGCAACACTTACCCGTAATGAGGAATAATTTTGCTATATTATTCACTTTACGTGAAGCATTCAACTGTGTAAACATTTAGAATGTTTTTATTAATGTAATTATTCATAAATATTACAGTTGCTTTCTAATTATGCGCAGACCATTGTTAGTTATAAAGTGCAGTATACCATGTGGCTATTCATTATAATGAATCACAACATGATTATAAGTTGTCAAAGAAGTACTTTTAACACATTATTAAAGCTTTATGAGCCATTATTAGAGTTTATAAAAATGCTTACAAGGAATAATAACCAACTTAACCGTATGAACGTGAGCTTCATAGAAAGTGGAAATCGTTTTTTTGACATGACATGTTCATATGCTTCATATGCATTTTCATATACTGTATGTATTTTCACCAGGGTCCTCAGTAAAATTAATGTAAAGTGTTTGTGCTGTCTGTAAGGTGTATGAAAGCAATAGACCCACTGAGGACCTGGATCTCCAGAGTTTGGCTACTCAAGTCACAGAGACGCTGGTGTTTCACATACAGAAGAGAGTGGCAGAAAAACCTGCAGGTACCCTCAGGCTGCTTCCTTCAGCAGAGTTAGTCCTGATTAACTGTGTTTCAGCTCATCGTCACGCATGTGTTAGAGTGGGTGGGATTGAGGATGTTTATAGCATATCAGAAGAGTAACTGAAAGTAGGTGTTGGTTTATTTACAGAGAAAAGAGCTGCTTCTCTTTTTCATGAAGATAAGACTGTAAAATTTGTTCTCTACACAATCCTGAATTATACGATTGAACAAAGAGCATTCACTGTTCATGTTGATGTGCAAATTTCCATTCGTGTATATTACATAGTAGTATCCGTCAATTCAATTATGTGCAAATATGTGAGTTTTATTTTACAGTTTCCTCCCAAATTGTTTTATTCACTGTAAATCAGGGTGTCAGATTCCAGTCCTGGAGGGTTACAGCTCTAGAGTAATTTGCATTTTTTAGTTATCTAATGGGCGGTGGTGGCTCAATGTTTCAAGCCGTGGGTTACTGATCAGGCGGTTGAGGTTCAAGCTCTAGCACTGCCAAACTGCCATGTTTGGCCCTTGAGCAAGGCCCTTAATCCTCTCTGCTCTAGGGGTGCTATATCGTGGCTGACCCTGTGCTCTGACACCAACTTCCTATTTCACTGTGCTTCTTCTTCTTCTTCTTCTTCTTCTTCTTCTTCTTCTTCTTCTTGATGCAGCTAATTCAGTCCATGAATGCCTTCACAATCAGCTAGTGAGTGAAAAATGAATGAATACTAAATTAAAGTATTGTGACCTTGTAACACAGGAGTCTCACACTTTTGCTCTAAATTATAATATATTTTATAAAGTATAAAAAGGATTTACTCTCTATATTGTGTCTAATTTTGTTTCCAATAGAACAAGCACGAGCTGAGCTGGAGCAGTTTTTTCAACAGGCAGAACATGGCAGATGTAAAGGATGGCTGCTGTTGAAGGCCATATCTATTTTGTCTACCAGTGATGCTGTAAGTACTGTATACATCAGTGTTGGCTGAAATTTAGTGCTGGAGTTTAGTGCTGGAGTTAGCTCATGATAAGCCATGCCACATGACTAACCAGCATATGACAAGTTTCCTTCACTCACATTACCTTGTGTTCACCATGTTGCCCTTTAGTGGGAGATTATTTTTAATTCGGTCAGGGGTTTCTGGGAAAGTTAGTGGGGAGGTGTTAATAATTTAAAGCGATTAAAAAGGAGGTTCGAGAGATATTATATCACTGAAATATATAGGCAAGGTTTGAAAAGGAAAAGGTTTGTCCCAGTAGTCAGTAACCAGATAATTTTCAGATGTTGGTATTTTGTTCTCGCTGTAATTATCTGCAAGCAGTGAATAAAAAAATGCTGCATATATTGTTTAATGAAATTTAAAAAAAAAGGTTTTTATCTGACTGAAGTCAGAAATACTGTATTTTAGTTAAACAGCATAACTGATAATAGTTGGTTTTCCACAGGGAGTGAATGCAGCAATTGTCACTGGACTAGCTTCTGCTTTAGTGAAGTGCCTGTATCTGTTTGTAGCCCTTTCTGCCAAAAAAGCCAGCGATCAGGAGGATGACAAGTGCTCGTTCCAGGACGTATTAATTCAGGTAAATCAGTCCTGATCTTATAATAGCAAGCACATTGTGTATTTTTAATACAACATTTGAGCTTAGCATGCATGTGTGGTGCGCTTCAGGTGATCCTGCAGCTGTGCAGACAGGTGCGGTTTGTGGAACAGCTGGTGGAAACAGAGGAGCTGCAGTGTTTGATCATTGCTCTCACCTCCCTGTGGGACCAGTGTAGCTCCTCATGGAGGAGGCAGGTTTCCCGCGTGCTCAGGGCTGTATCAGCAGTCCAGGTTCCAAACACAGTTCCAGCACTGCAAGGTCAGTTCTCCTCCCCTATACACACATGTGCACTCACACATGCACAAACAATCTCATACACACATATACACACACAAGCACACTCACAGGCCACAAACTTGTAGACTTTTCTTTGTAGTTAATGCAGAGTGTGTGCTTGCTGAATTGTTTAAACACCCACACATTTTCACTTGTTGTGTCTTTGGGGGCTAATTATATTTCCATTATCTAATCTCTGAATAGATATAGGTTTTTGTTTTTTGTTTCTGTGTAGATTTGCATAGATTTTCATCCATCTGTGTGCTGCGAGCATCTTAATATTATTAGATTCAAAGTTTTCCAAACAAAGTAAGCTTTTTATCTGTAGAGGTCTAGAAAAATATTCCTGTTTTTCAGTTGTATATAGATGAATAGGACCACAGTCTCTCAAAACGACTATGTTAATTTGCCTTCACATGATGCTCAAATGATAAATAACTTAAATCAGCAACTTCACTGATTAAATGACGTCTGTTTGTGATCATATGCTTCCAGAGTCTATTTGATGTGCTCTCATTGCTAATTTGATATTTTGAAGGGAGTTTGTGTTTTATAGTCAGCAATTCCTTGTACTAAGTGAGAGATTTAAAACATTGGCATAAACATGGATAATGTTTACACGTGCATAGACAAATGCAGTATATACAGTATGTCTATGAACGGCACCATAAAGTGTTATCAAAGAGTGTTATGTCAGTAAAAGAAAGGTTACTTGGATGCTATTGCAAGACCAAGATTGACAAAAGCAGTCTATATGACAGCCAACGTCTACTGGAATTAGCCCTATATATATACAGTATATCACAAAAGTTGATTATATCTTTTCATGTGACAACACTGAAGAAATGACACTTTGCTACAATGTAAAGTGTACAGCTTGTGTAACAGTGTAAATTTGCTGTCCCCTCAAAATAACTAATCACACAGCCATTAATGTCTAAACCGCTGGCTACAAAAGTGAGTACACCCCTAAATGGCAAATTGGGCCCAATTAGCCATTTTCCCTCCCTGGTGTCATGTGATTTGTTAGTGTTACAAGGTCTCAGGTGTGAATGGGGAGCAGGTGTGTTAAATTTGGTGTCATCGCTCTCACACTCCCTCATACTGGTCACTGGAAATTCAACATGGCACCTCATGGCAAAGAACTCTCTGAGGATCTGAAAAAAAGAATTGTTGCTCTACATGAAGATGGCCTAGGCTATAAGAAGATCGCCAAGACCCTGACACTGAGCTGCAGCACGGTGGCCAAGACCATACAGCGGTTTAACAGGACAGGTTCCACTCAGAACAGGCCTCGCCATGGTCGACCAAAGAAATTGAGTGCACGTGCTCAGCGTCATATCCAGAGGTTGTCTTTTGGAAATAGAAGCATGAGTGCTGCCAGCATTGCTGCAGAGGTTGCGGGGGTGGGGGGTCAGCCTATCAGTGCACAGACCATACGCCACTACTGCATCACACTGCATGGCTGTTGTCCCAGAAAGAAGCCTGTTCTAAAGATGATGCACAAGAAAGCCCACAAACAGTTTGCTGAAGACAAGCAGACTAAGGTAATGGATTACTGGAACCATGTCCTGTGGTCTGATGAGACCAAGATAAACTTATTTGGTTCAGATGGTGACAAGCATGTGGTGGGAGTGTCATGATCTGGGTCTGCATGAGTGCTGCTGACACTGGGGAGCTACAGTTCATTGAGGGAACAATGAATGCCAACATGTACTGTGACATACTGAAGCAGAGCATGATTCCCTCCCGTCGGAGACTGGGCCACAGGGCAGTATTCCAGCATGATAACGACCCCAAACACACCTCCAAGATGACCACTGCCTTGCTAAAGAAGATGAGGGTGAAGATGATGGACTGGCCAAGCATATCTCCAGACCTAAACCCTATTGAGCATCTGTGGGGCATCCTCAAATGGAAGGTGGAGGAGCACAAGGTCTTTACCATCCACCAGCTCTGTGATGTCGTCATGGAGGAGTGGAAGAGGACTCCAGTGGCAACCTGTGAATCTCTGGTCAATTCCATGCCCAAGAGGGTTAAGGCAGTGCTGGAAAATAATGGTGGCCATGCAACATATTAACACTTTGGGCCCAATTTAGACATTTTCACTTAGGGGTGTACTCACTTTTGTTCCCAGCGGTTTAGACATTAATGGCTGTGTGTTGAGTTATTTTGAGGGGACAGCAAATGTACACTGTTACACAAGCTGTACACTCACTACTTTACATTGTAGCAAAGTGTCATTTCTTCAGTGTTGTCACATGAAAAGATACAATCAAATATTTACAAAAATGTGAGGGGTGTACTCACTTTTGTGAGATACTGTATATTTATGTACTCTAAAGTGTTATTATATACCCTAAAGTCTTACCAAACAAGGTAAATGATGGATACTGTATATATTGTTTTCAACAAAGCCATTTGTTACCATTGCCTTATTTGGGTATACTTTACTTCAGGGTATTGTTGATGCATCTATGTTTACTATGTCATATGTCATATATGTAGACTTTTTTATGTTAAGTTTATAGCACCCAAGTGACAATGATTTTTGATGATGTAACATTATCTTAATAATAATCTCATTTGCATTTTTAAAAAAATCCTGTAAGTAGTAAAGTAAAATTACACTCACTTCACCTAAGGGTCAGAGAAATTATGCTATGATCATGGTGTCAAAACATCACCATGGGTATTAATAAAAAAAAAGTCCTGTGTAACGATTGTCACTGTTAAAACCTTCACTGTGTAACAGCATTATACAATGTCATGCAGCAGATTTTCATGTTGCTGTTCCTACCAAGTTTGGAGCTCACACAGTGCATATTTATAATTTTTTCCTCATTGCTTAGATTTTCCGTTCAAGCTATCACTTCCTTATCATCATCATCATCATCGTCATCATCATCATCATCATGTGACATGGACATACCATAGATACAAACTGAGATACAAGATTAGTTTTCATGACATTCTAATGAAAGTGAGCCTGAAAAGCATCAGAACACAACCTTATGTCACCAAAATTTTTGCCCTATGTCATGAAAATATCAAAATTGGCAAAAGCAGTCTTTCTGTTCGCTAATGCTTACTGGAATATATTGTTATAAAGGTTTATGTCGGTTTATACAAGTGTTCGTGAAGGGGCTTTGTGGTTATCACGTGGCCAGTCATATGAAAACTGAGCATGTGTAAAGTGTTACCCATTGTTTTCCTGTGTAGCTAAGAACTGTGTGAAGATCTGCATTCAGAATATGCTGAAAATGAGCGAGCACGTCCATGGGCTGATTCTAGCTGAGGTTGCTGTGAATGTGTTCAGCTTTGTGAAGGACTCATACCCAAACAACCCTGCACTTTTTGAGGAGTTTGAGAACAATGATGGCTACACAGTCCTCCAGGCCATTATGGAACGGTTTGTCTCATTCCACTTCTTATAGATTCAATTCAATTCAATTTTATTTGTATAGTGCTCTTAACAATAGACATTGTCACAAAACAGCTTTAAAGAAATATATAAATTCTAAATATACATGATACATTTATAAGTTTATCAAGCTAGAGGTGATGGTGGCAAGGAAAAAAGCCCTGAGACAACGTGAGGAAGGAACCTTGAGAGGAACCAGACTCAAAAGGGAACCTATCCTCATCTGGGTGACACCAGATGAGGATGCAAGTGCAATTACAGTGCAATTATAAATAAATCCCTTGTGTAACTGTGCACTACATGGTCAACAAGTGCAATTATGTAACCAAGAAATTCATTATAGTTTTCACATGAAGTCTATTTTGTTGAAGTTATCAGTTTTTCACTGATGGAGACTTGAGTGCAAAACTGTTTGCGGCAATCATAGCTATCATAGCAATTGTAGTCCTAAACTATCGTAGCAAAGCTGTTCGTATCAACTGCGGTCCAAATCCATCTTCATGGATTTTTTAAGTGGTGCCATCCTCAGTAATCTCATTGATCTTTAGGCTGTCCATGTGGGGCCATCCTCAGCAGCAGTGAATGATTTCCAAGTGATGAGAACTCCAACCAGAAGTTGGGCATCAGGATGGATCAGGGAGGTCTGGGTCAGATAGAGGGCAACATTCTTTTAGAACAACCAAATAACCAATCTGTGAAGAAAAAAAAAAAAAAACATGATGCATTTAAATTTGTGAAATGACACATTGTAATTTGATTTGGGATTATCTCCATCCAAGAAAGTCCTCTCAGGAATAGAGCAGCTGCTATAAGAAAGGGCTCTAAAGGAAAAGTCAGGGCTTTCCATCCACCACAGTCTTCCACTCTCACTTTGTCTTACCAGCTCCTCTGAATACCACTGTGTTAAATAATAAAAGAGGTCATAATGAGATCATTGGTAAATTGAACTCAATCTCATTATGTTGGCCATTTTTCTGACTCTGAGTGTCAAATCATTCTCAATGAGGTTACTGCAGGATGAGACCTCCCACTACCACGGGACGTGGCCATTTACACAGCCATGTTCACAGTCACAGGGCACTAGATAAACATTGCATTTAACGTTTCATAATGTGAACGTTACTCTTTGCACCCAAACAGCATTTGCATAGATTTCAAGGTTGATTATAAATAAATAAACAAAATTCACTTTGACTTTTATTATTTCTACAAGCATAATGAAATACAGGCTTTTAAACAACACTATGAAAAAATATAGCGCTATTATGGCCTTTTTTTTTTTTTTTTTTTTTTTTTTTTAAAGCTGTTCTTTCCTTCTTTTACAGGTGTGAGGAGGAAACGTCAGAGGAGGACTTTTCTCCAGTGCAAGATCTCCTGGGTCTCATAGCCTCATTCACTTTATTTGGCAAAGCTGAGTTAAAGGTGGCCCTCTGTGTCAACAACCCCCAGCCACCAGGCTTTAAATTTGACCCACCTTTGATCACAGGTATGGACGCACCACAGATCCTGAACACGCCACTACATCTCCCTACCATCACCTCCCATTAACAGAAAGGCAAAGGTAATTATGTCCAACATGATGAAGTAGAACCCTCCTCACTAACCTACTTATGATGCCCCACATCCATTCTCTTCCTCCATACCACAATGCACCATTCATCACCAAGCAGAGCACCTCACTCCAGAGAGAATCAAACATGGCCCCCCCCTTTTTTTTTTAGTTTGATTCCATTTGGCCCTGATGTGATTTTAATTAAGGGTGAAATTAAATCTTATTACCCCTCCACTTATATATTTATTTACCCTTAACATCAGTGCATTTTGTGGTGTGGAAAAAAGCAGACTTTTTCATTTTATTTATTTATTTATTTGTTTATTTATTAACTTTTGACAGGATTATATACACACTTGTTTACAGACCTCCATAATGTTTCTTCGCATGTACAAAATAACATAGTTTCAGTCAATCTATGAGGTGTAATTTGATTTACATGCAGAATTTCCTGTGTATACAGGCCCAAAGGTGTTTGCAATGTCATGACACTCTCTGAGTAGATGTAAATCACTTTCTGACTGTACCCAAATAGCATTTATACATAGTAATAACATTACATCTTTTGAAAGCAAAGGCAACAGCGTGGTAAGATGCTGCTTTTGTGACATTCTCCGACACAGGGCTGCACAAACATTATGAATTTCATTCTTAAGAATTAAGCCTTAATAATTGTGTTTTTTTCCTTTTCTTTTCTTTTCCAGGAACAGCAGTGAAGAACCTCCGAGCTTTTCAGATCCTTCAGTCCTCTTTCTTGCGTTCAGGCAGTGCGCTGACCTGCAGTCAAATCTTGTGCACAATCCACACAATTTGGTCGTGGGACAAAGCCAACTTCTTCCTGCTGGAGTGGACACTGCAGTGTCTGGCCCAGCTGGCTGATAGTACATGGCAGAAGCCAGCAACTGTGCACAGCTTCTTTTTTAAGCTTCTAGAGACTGTGGTCTTTCAGCTATCCTATATTCCTCACGATACATTGCGGAAGGTGCAGGCTGTGCTAAAGGAGGGATCATCTCAGGCTTTTAGCATGGCTGCTCTGAAGTGTTTCCATGGCATGGTGATGAGCAGTAGCCTGCTGTCTGACGTTCTGAGTGATGGTGGGTTGATGGATCTGCTGTTGGTGGAGCTCAGACGGCGAGCCAAGATCCTGAGGAAGGCTAACATTTCAGGTGAAGCCTATAACGTGTAGGTTAACGTGTACGATTGTTAAAGTCCTCAGTGCTGATCTGTTATTTCCTTTGTGTATAGTGACTAAGGGGGAACTGAGAATGGAAGACTGTGAGAGGCAGCTCACCACCAATATGCTAAATGTAGTCGCTGCTCTGGCAATGAGATCCATCAGAAATTCAGGTATCCTGAAATATGTTTCGTAATGTTATGAGGTTGTTGATTTGGATAGGGTCATAGGCATGTTTTTGTCTTACATGGCACAGGCAAAATAGTTTGAATTTGGCACTGCAGCAGCTGAATGCAACATGGTTATGAATGAAGGAAGACTCAAGGGTGGGTGCTCAGCATAAGACTACTATTGTGGGCAATCCAGGAGTCATAGACAGTGTTCATGGTGGGAGACAAAAGTAGGCAATCCATAATCAATAAACAAGGCAAACAGGCAAAGGTCAAAACCAGGGAGTGCAAAGAACCAGGACTAGAAAAACAACGCTTGGATTTAAAGATACAAATATGCATGATGAGACTTCAGAGCAATGTATACATAGACAAACTAATCGATAAGACAAAAAAACAAGGACAGGACAAGGGTAGACACAGAACTAGAACAAAAACCAAAGCAAGTATGAGCCGTAGGAACTACGGAAGAAAAGGGAAATCTAGACAAAGAAAGCAAATCTACTGAATATCCCAAGTTCAGACGATATGCATGCAAATGAATAATTAAATATTCTTCTTCTCGTCACTATATCAGTGTTTATACGGGACTCTGGGATGATTCCCTACATAAAGATCTTCCTGGATGATGAAATGTACCGCAGTCCAACTCTGTGTATCCTGGAGCAGTTGTCTGAGATGAACCCAGAGGAATACATGAGCACCACTATAGGAGCTCTCTGCTCTTCCACTGAGACTGAACTGCAACTCAAACAAGACCTGCTGCGTGTATGGCTTTTACATTATTTACATTATTATCCCTCTGCGTTGTCAAGCCATTTTGTCCTCCTCTCCAGTCTCATTCACTTTCCCACATTTATACTCATAGAGAGTGTGAAATGTTTGTGTCCAGAATTGAGCTCAAAGTTTAGGGACTACATCCAGACAGTTTTTCTTTCTAATTGTAACAAATTATAATAAGTTTAGAGCATAATAGGTGTGAGAATTTATTACCATAGCCTTTGGGACTCTGATTGCATTACAGCTAAATTCAGATTGATTTGCTAATATACATTTTGCTGTTAACTTGAGCTCGATTTGATTAGGATCGCAGCCCAGCAGTGTGACACACTGGAAATTATGAGCAATATCAGATCAGGGAATGTGAAAGCAATCCAATTAAATGTAACCGAATTAACCAGTTACTATATATCCATATTTTACATTCAAGCACAAGAATACAAACTTACAGACTATTATAGTGTAACTATGTGAAGACGGATAATAATTCGATTCACCCTGACCATGGTGTGAAAAGTGTTAAAGCTATTCATATTACTTGTACCAGTGCTAATTGGTTTTGGCTTGGCTTTATGGCACATTAGCTCCTTGATGTATTAGGTGTAAACTGAATAAGCCTAAATCGATTTGGAATTATTCACATACTTTATCACTGTATTTTAAACACATCTCAGTTCCGGCTATTGACCTATCTGGAGAAAACGTAACTAAATTTCTATAACATTTGTGATCACAAGACAACATTTGCTTGAGCAAACTGCATCTTTTTTTTTTACTGATATCCATATATCTCTTTCTTATTCCCAGTCAATCCTGAAAGTACTTGACAACTCAAACAGCTGGAATGCTTTCCGCACAGCTGGTGGCTTCACCAGTCTACTCTCCATGCTGGTGGACATGGAGGGTGCTTTGCTGCAGCAGCCGGCAGGTGTGTGGGCTTCTCTTAGTCACCAAGGACTGATGGAGCTGCTGCTGCTTACACTGCACACAATGGCCATGGCTGTGCACCTGCATCCTGTCAACGCTCACTTCTTCCACATCACCAACCTCTATGAGAGGATGGCCGAGGCCCTGCTGCAGATCGGCTGCTTCCTTGGTGGTGCACCAGTCGATTTAGACACAACCAAAGACTACAGGACTTTCCAGGATTTTTTGAAGTTGACTGAAAGTTCTGGATGTCCCCTTCCTGCACCAATGCATGACTGCATAAGAGTACTGGACTTCCTGGAGCAGTTTGGGACAGGGATCAGCAGGGCTACAGATTTGTGCACTGAGCTAAAGGAGTCTACAGAGATTGAGGAGAATCAGCAGGAGGTCACGAGCCACAAGACAGGGGAGGATGACTTTCAGGGGCAGATCAGAAAAGCAGCTCTCTCTATCTCGTCTGTGACTGTAGAGTCAGGGAGGTAGGGGCTATCTATTGCTTTCATGATATTTACATTTGCATTTATTCATTTAGCAGATGCTTTTATCCAAAGCGATTTACATATGAAAGAATACAAGCAAAGCAATATATCGAGCAGAGAACAATACAAGTAGTGCTCCCATACAAGATCTATTAATTGAGTTCTAGAAGAAGCAAAGTGCGCAGAGTAGAGGTGTAAGTGCCAGAGTAAGGTGTTTTTTTGTTTGTTTGTTTGTTTGTTTTGTTTTTTTTAATGGGTTGGTTGGGTGTTCACGGAAGAGGTGGGTCTTTAGCTGTTTCTTGAAGATGGTGACACATTCTGAGGTCCGGATTGAGGTTGGAAGTTCATTCCACCACTGAGGGACAAATAGTGTGAAGGTTCTGGAAAGGGACCTTGAGCCACGCTGAGTAGGCACTACTAAGCGTCTGTCATTATAGTCGATATGCTTCATCATCCCACATATTGCAGTAGAAGAAGTAGAAATTCTGAGGTTGCAGATTTGGATAGCGGGCAGAGTGCCATGGTTGTGCGGCTCTAGTGTAGTACCAGATGACTAATGTCACTACCAGCTCTTTGTACTGTCTGACGAAGCACTTCAGGTTGCCAAGGGGTTTCATCATGGCACTTTTGTTTTCCATCCCCCTCCTCCATCCCCCTACAACAGTAATCTAGTGAAAGAGCACACATATGTTACTACCCTTTGTAAGACTTATATTTGAAAAGTTCCTACATTGGGCCTTCATAACACATCACATGAATCATTTAGAAAGTATTGCCACAAGATTTATGCAAAGCTTATATATATTTGGGCATCAAAAAGAGAACAAAGAAGGACTTATAATTATCATCGTGTAGTGACTGTTTGAGACTGTCTACTGTGCATTTTTATCCTGATCTTGCAAGCTATTATTTTGTTTTTACTAACAGCACTTTATACACTTCTGTGAAGCATCAGTTTAATTTGCATGTATTTAGCTGACGTGAATAAGTGAAGTAGTAGAAGGTATGCAGTGCTTCATAACAGTGTTATAAATGCAAAACTGATGACCACTTTAGTCTGAGTGTATTTGGCTAAAACATGGGTTTGCACAGGACCTTAAATTACTTAACATTTCTTGAATTTAGCTTTATTTTTATTTTTTATTTGAAAATGTGTAATTTTTTTGTTCAACATTGCTTCAAAGTACATAAAATTATAATCAGGTATGAATTCTCATTTCATGTGCCCTGTGCACAATTTTCAATACTAAACACTCAATTTTCAAATGATCAACAGCAATGACAATGAGTATTTTTGTCTGTTCTGGTAATCCAACTGAAATCTGAACTAGCTACATAACATAAAGGAGCTTAGCAATAGTCACTGTCATACTGACACCGGCCTTTTGCAGTGTTTTTCCTCCACTGAAATTTTTGTGGCGGCCACCACAGTAAAATTTCAGACCCCTTCAGTTAAAAAATGGGGAAATTCTTAGTTCCCTTTCATGTAATATATGGACAATAGTAGTGTTTCAGTTGCTGTTTACTTGCAGCGAACTCCAAAACAAAGCAACAGCTAAAAAATGTATCTGAGTAGAGCTAGATAGTTTGCTAAAATCCGATTTATTTTTCAGTAATTAGCTGGATAATGCTAGCTAACAAACTAGTGTACCATTACATTAATTTTCATGTTACACCAGGTTTGTTATTATTTCACAGAATAGTAGCATGCTACAAAACAATGACACAAAATAAAACTGTTGTTAGCTTGTTCAATAATGTCAAGTTTATTTTTTTATTAGTAAGGTAGCAAACTAGTGTTAGATATTGGTTGTATTGGTTTTCATGTCTATATTATTATTATTATTATTTTAATTATTTTTTTTTTTAATGGAGGCTAAAATACACTTCTGTTGGTCACTCTGGATAAGAGAGTCTTGCAAATCTTGCAAATGTTCACACTAATGGAATAATATTTGGGTTTGAATTGAAACTTCAAAGTTTTTTTTTAGCATTACTGAAAAGATTGATGAGAAATTTATCTCTGTTCAGGTTTTCATGTGATCATACAATACTGCACCCTGGAGCAGTTAAGGTCATCATGTCTTTACTGCCTCATATCTACTGCCCCAGTAACCCTCAGGTTAGTAATTGTAATATTTATTAAAAATGTACGAGAAAATCGTAGCCTAGTTGTACTGGATCCGATTTATTGACTGGAAGGTTATGATATCGGAATGACAAGACTATTTCTTTCGATAAAAGCACTTGCCAAATGAATAAATGTACATGCAAATATAATCACCCAGCCTTAAGCTAGAATAACCACGCCTGAAGTTGTACAGACATGCTATTCTCTTCTTTTTGGGCTTTCCCCTACAGCTGTCTGTTGAGATTCAGTTAGCTGTGGCCCATCATGTGCAGTCTCTGGTGAAGTCTGAGCGGAACAGGCAGATCATGTGCGAGTCCGGCATGCTGGAAACCCTGCTGAGTCACTGCAGGGACATCCTCAGTAACAGCACACACTCTCTGCATCTGCCTGTGGTGCGCATCCTGGAAAAACTTGCTTCTCAGTCTATAGACCATAAGTCCCTCAGGTTGGTCTAAGAGTGCTTTAGAAAGTGCAGAGTACAGTATGTTCAAGGGTTAAAATTCTCTTACATCCTTTATATCTCATTTATTTGCTGTACTTGTTTTTTTATTCCAGACAGTTCCTGTGTTTACAAGCTCCTCTTACATGTAGTACTGAAAAGTGTATTTCTTCCCCTGTCTCAGAGGATGACCCACCACAACAAAATCCTCTCTCTAATGGTACATGATATTAAAGATTTCCCTTTTAGTTCCTGTAGTAGTCTTATCGTAGATTTTAGGTCGGCTAACTGGCTTAAATTTTGTATTTTATTTATTCCAGGACACTGTGCTAACCATGGCATTGAAGAGGGTGAAAAGACAAGCTCTGAAAAGAAAAGATGGACTCCAAAAAGGAGCTTTAGTTTACTGAACACTGCATCAACTAGTAGGACACCTGTTCCTCTTCACCAGATTATTAGCCTTGTTTCAATAACGTCACCGCGGAGCTTCCGGCCTCACAAAGTGTCTGTTTCGCCATCGTTTGTGGAGTTTGACATGACTGACAGTGGATATGGGTGGGTTCCAGCACCCTCCAATCTCAAATCATTGGACGTGTTGGAGTCTTATTTATTTGATAACTAAAATGGGCCTTCCTACATCTATGTATATGTTCCACAATGATCATGGCTTTTTCTATATTTTCAGGTGTCTCTTTCTGCCATCTCTTGCCACAGTGAAAGGCGTCAGTGCTGACAACATCCCCACAGGAGGCATCGGTGGTGGTGAGAAGTGATGTTTTGTTCCTCCCCTAGATCAGCATTCTTTTGAATTCCAAAATTCAACACAAACCCAGAGCGTAACATGGATCCTATCCAAATTTAACCAGGATTTCAAACAATCTGAAATAAGTCTAAGCTTTCTTGGGTTAAGCATGTCATCAGAAACATGTCAACCAAACTGGAAAGCCCAGTGATCACCTCTGTTGTGTTTGCTTCTCAGACTGCCGAGGTTTTCCTCCCTCTGCTGGTCTGTCTTTCTCCTGCTGGTTTCTGATCAGCAGATTCAGCTCAGCCTGTGACTCCCACCCGGTGCGTTTGCTAACAGTGGTGCGCCACATGTCCCGTGCTGAGCAACACTTCAGCTGCCTGTCAGTCAGCATCTCCTCCTCTGATGGCTGCCTGGTAATCACCACTGAGGAGGAGGCTTACCAGTTCTTAGGTGATAACTCACTTTTCTTACATTATTGTGAAAATTAGCGACATCAGAGAAGCCTTCATCGTGATGTCATAGCTGTCAGAGTCTTACCACTCAGATTTGAATTAGATTATGCTCATAATAATGTTTGGTTCACAGACATGATGGAGCCAATGTCAGGGACACCGACTGCCCTGCCAACTACTGTGCGCTTTAAGTGCTCCAAACAGCTGATGCCAGGTTTATGGCATCACCTTGTTGTTACTATGGCCAAAGACATTAAAAAGAGCTGCAAAGTAACCGCTTATCTGAATGGAGAGGTGATTGGGATATCGAAGGTTTGTAGAAATGTTGCAGTTACGTGTTCATTCTGTTGTCTTTTTTTATTATTTATTTACTATTTGATTTGTTAATGAATTACGTTTCAGTATATGGCCTTTCTTTTGATAGATGCGGTATATTCAACCATTCCCGGGTTCGTGCATTGCAATGGATGCATCAGCGGTCATTGATGTGTGTGGAATTATTGGCACTCCCCCTATATGGAAGCAGCATGCAGCTCTGATCTGGCGTGTCGGTCCTACATATTTGTTTGAGGAGGTCCTGAGCTCTGTTTCTGTAGAGAGAATGTATGCACAAGGTACTAGGTACCTAGGCAGCTACCTTGCAATCGATGCTCAAGGTGTGTAAAAAGTAGCTTTTTGTAATATCTGCTGATTTTCTCTTCGAGTGTGAAACTGTATTTATTATTTTTATTAATATAATTATTTTATTGTGCCATTGCGGTGAAGAACATACATAATGGTGTATGTGGTCATGTCTTTTATCAGCTAATGGAAAAATACCATTTTCTCCAGTGAGGTTAGTTCCTCCAGAGAGGATCTCGTTCGGGATAAACCCAGCAGTGTCTACTGTCACTACTGTAGCAGAGATCAGAGATCAGTTCAACGAGGTCGACTGCCGGCTGATTGCCAAAGAGGTGCTGCTATTTGATAAATTCTGGCATCATTTAAATGATACTTTATGAAGATTGTTAATAACAGAAATATGATGTATTAACTTCTAGATAGGCATTCCATCACGGGATAACTCCACTCCTGTCTTTCTGGCACGAAATATCAGTCAGCACCTCAGTGGAACTGCTAGAACTATCGGGGCTGCCCTGGTTGGACATTTCGGTGAGAGTGTATACTACTAGTGCTTACTAATATGATCTTCAAGTACAGTCATTACCTGATTTTACTTTTCTTTATATTTATTAACTTGCCTTGCAGGAGTGAGGACGTTTACATCAAACACCGCATCCAGTAGTTTTCAGTACATTGGAGGGCCTGCAGTTGTTCTCAGCCTGGTTGCAATGGCGACAGATGATAGTTCTCTCTATGCAGCTGTCAAAGTTCTGCTATCTGTATTAGACACAAATCCAGTTATGAAACAAGAGATGAAACGCATCAGTGGCTATAAGGTACCTCACAAAGACATGATAATGTTGTTGAGGATTGAAAATAAATAAAAAAATAACAACCTGACAGCTATCATAAAATAAGACAACTAACTTCCAAATTGTCATTTGCTTTTCAACTGCTTCCAATAAGAGCTACTATCTTTTCTTAACCCTCTCATTTATTCCAGAGCCGTTTTTTGGTTTGTTGCCTTGTCTTAAATCTGCTGCAATTAGTGCAATTATTTTTCCTATCATTTGAGAAGCTCCCCCAATAAAAAAATAAATAAATAAATATGCTAAAGCCCTTTGCCATATTGTGCTTAATTGTTGATATGCAAAATATTGAAAAAAGTCTCGTTATTATGTTGAAAGTGCTAAAATGGCTGCATTTCACTTGAAAACGTGCACTATGAAACAAAAATAAGGTGCACAGGCTTTTATTTTTTAAGGCAAGCAAAGCAAATTAACTATATTTACTGTATATTACCTGTATTTTAATTCAGTTTGTAATAGTCAGTTTGACCTTCTGCAGCTCTTTGCCTTCCTCCTGAAAATGAAGGCTCACCTAATCAGTTGCAGGACCTTCCAGCTGATTTTGGCTATAGTGGGCACAGTGGAGTTGGGAACAGGGAATGTGCATGTCCATGACCTTACTGCTCTTCAGGGAATCCTTTGTAACTTTGAGGTATCTTTATGTTTCTCTTTGTTAGATTTTGTGAATCGATCTATTTAAGATCTGTATTCGATTCCCTTGCGCATAGGAATGAATATTAAACTCTCCCAATTCATTTGTCTTACTTTAGGTCTGGCAGAAGGCTCCAGAAAGTCTTGATCTATCTGTTTTAAACCATTTTGTTGATATCCTGAGCTCGTCAAGGTATGTTTCCCTGACATATACAGTCCCTGTATGCAGACTTGTCAGGCATATATGATTGATTCTTAGGGTACAGAGTACTGTTTCACTTCCTCTTTTCACTAATGCACAACTAATAAACAGGAAACATGGTTTAGCACTGTGCCAGGGCTTGACATTTGACTTGATATGATTAAACCATCATCATATGACAGATGTGTAAATCTTTTCCAGTGGAGATCCACGGAACGCAGAGGCCATACACAGTCTCAATCTGATGATGAAGCTGCTTTGCTTGTTGCAGGATCCCACCGTGACTCACAGAAAAGTCACTGTCATTTGCACCATAATCACATGTCTGTTACAAAAACACTTCAACCCCAAAGACATTCACAGGTATGAAAACAGTCTATTTGAAGGCTTAAAAGCTGTTTGCGAATTTGTAAATGGACAGAAAATTTAAAAGTATTAAAACTGTTTCATGTATTTGAAAACATTGATTCCAGGCTTTTGAGCACTTCCATCAAAAAGTGAAAGCACAGTGCAGTTGGCTTAAATTTGATACATAATCAGTATATTACAAGACTCTGAATTCCAAATCCTGAACATTTGTAGTACTCAATAATATTGGGCCTAATTTATCATGCTTTATATGAAATAATTTGATTCATAATTCATTCACAGGAGCATTTACACAAGAAATGTGGTGTTCGTTAGAATCCAGTTAGTTCAGAAAAACATTCATAGCCTAAGTGATCTCCTAAGTTTGTATAAATTACATAGTATACGGAAACTCACTAAAGTAAACCTTGTTTGATTGGCTTGACATCATATAGCTAGTATGAATTACTGCAAATTTATATACAGTTTATGGTATAAAAGGAAGGAATTGAAAGGAAGCAATCCAAAACACAAGTTAACACAAATAAGATTTTGTCCTGAATTTAGGACAAAACAAAAGGCATCCGACAAAAGGATACTAAACACGAGTACAAAGGAAATCAGAAATACTGAAACAGAATTAATGCTTTTAAAAATGTCACATTCTAGACTGATGTTGTGTTTGTTCCTCCAGGCTTGGACTTTTCTTAATTCATACACTGTTGCCCCCAACTGTCAATGAGAAGACAGCTTTTCCTTTTGAAATTTGTGAAGATCAGTCTCAAGGTAAGTGCCATCAAATGTAAATCTGACATGCCATTATGATATTGCTTTTTCAAGAATATGTTGTTCAGTATTGAAGTCAACGTGTTTTTCTTTTGATTTGTAATGATTTGTCTGAACTTCTGTCTAGCCCTGAGCCAAACACCTGGAAGAACCATCTGGATCAGGAACCAGCTGCTTGAGGTGCTGTCTTCACTAATCATCTCTGACACACCTCTTCCTAACAAGTGAGTGTGCAGCATTTAGGACTTGTTAACATCATCTTTATAAGTGAATCGTGTTCGTCTAATGTGCTTGTGTGTCTTGCAGTGAACAGGAGGACATGTTCTCCATACTGGGCTCGGACTGGTTCTTCCTCTTCCTACAGGGACACATCCACTCCAGCACAATGCTATTGGTTCTTAAGATGCTTGTCCACTTTCTGTCACATCAGAACATACGGGCCAAGTTCAAAGAAGCTGTATCTTCAGGAACACTAGTGGAAAACCTACATGTACCGCTAGGCATCACAGGTACGACCTAACATTGACCGCAAATAACTGCATCAAACCACTAGACAGTAACAAACAGCTACTTTTCTTTTCCGCTTTGTTGCTTTGTCTCAGTGCTGAAATGTAAGTCGGTCAGTCATGTTTGCAATCACCAAAAAACATGAAGTGGATTTAGCATTAATATTGTGTTCTTTGCTGATGTGACACCATTTTCCTCAGATAACTTACAGATGCGCTCCTGGTCATATGGGTGTTTGAGTGGCACATTTCCAGGCTTTACTGTGCTGACCAGCCTGCTGCTCAATCATATCAGCCTTCCACAGATATATAGAGTGTTTGCTGCACTGCTTTTTGGAAAATCAGACTTCCATGTACCTGATGGACAGGTAACTGTTGAAACGAAGTGGTTTTTATGTAACAATGCCATACATATACATTAATATGTATATAATATGTGTTCAGTGAGGATGAGGTCAGGGCTCTGTGCAGGACACTCCAACCTTGGCAAGCCATGTCTTCATGGAGCTTGCTATGTGTACATGGGCATTGTCAAGCTGGAGAAGGTTTGGGCCTCCTTAGTTCCAGTGAAGGGAAATTATAATGCTACAGCATTCAAATAGATCTTATACAGTTGTGTGCTTCCAACTTTGTGGCAACAGTCTGGGGAAGAACCACATGTGGGTGTTATGGTCAGGTGTCCTTTTTTTTTTTCTCCTGATGATTTGTGTTGTTGCAGAATACACCCACATTTATTCATTAACATACTGGAATTTATTTGTGATTTTTGTAGAAGAGAGTTACATTTTCTACTTCTTTTTTCATTTAAAAGACTTGGGGGACGCGAACATCTCCACTCAGCTGTAAATTATACAGTTGGTTTTATTTTCCTCCATTTTGAATCCAGGTGGATCTTGACAGCATGCTCCAGAGCGTGATTGACGGCTCTGCTAATGAAAAGGGAGTCCACCTGTGCACAGAGGCAGCCTGTGTCCTTATTGAACTGGTCAAGATGATCATTTGTAAGGTGTGAAAGGCCAATACTTTTTTTTATAGATCGAATAAACTCTGTATTGCAAATGGATGTTGTATATACTTAACTATTCTCACACTTATGTGCTTTTATTTGTCTAAAAAGCCTATAACAGGAAGTGAAGATAGCTGGGATGTCCAGTACCCAGGAAGTGTGATGCAGTTCCTCTGTTTGGTCCACAGCAACTTTCCAAGAGATGCTCTGTGGGCCTCTTCTGACTTCCTCAACTGCCTGGCCAGTGCAGTTTTCCCCACTGAAATCACTGAGGTGAGACACAAGGACTGTGCACCTTCCAGGCTTATTGCACACTGAATTAGGATGCAGTGAAAAAAACTTTATGGACTGAGGTAATGTAACTAAGTCAGTTAATGGATTAATATACTATTTGCATACCCAGAACGCTGCAGGTCCTCAGAGTAATGAAGACGTTGAGGACACATCAGCTCCTCGCCTGTCTCACCCTGCGAGGAAGCAGGTGTGTGACTTCATCCGCATCCTGTTGATGGATAGCCTCATAAACATTCCTGCCAAAGACCAGCATCACCCCTTCATCCAGCTGCTGGAGGTGAGCAGAGACAGCTATCAGAGTCCTACACAGACTCATGCCAATTTATTATTCAAGTTGTGAATTCAAATGCAAGATCAAATGAATAAATAATTGTTTTGTTTATTTGTTTTTAATTTATGAAATTGTATAGTTGAATTTCTTTGCTTGGAGTTCATATGAATTTTTACATTCATAAGTAAATGGTTTTCTAGCTTCTGGCTCAGTGTGTAAACCCTTTTGTCCATAAGGTGCCACTCTTTGCCCAGTTTTCAGGGATATCTGCACCTCAGTAGACTAAGGTGACATTGTGATTAAAAACAATGGGGATTGACTTAGCAAATACTGTGTTAAAGTGGTAAATGTCAGTCCGCGTGTATTTTTGTATTTGTTTCACTACTCTACTGGTGTATTTTCAGTTCTCTCCAGAAAACGTTTGTCATGAGCAGAAGCAAAGCTTTCAGAGTGAGCTGTTAGAGTTTCTGATGGACATTATCCACATAACAGGGCAGGAAGGGGGTCAGTCTACACATGTAGCCAGAGATGGTAAAGTCTTTGATATATTTTATGTCAGGCTTTTATACTTTCTTGATTTAAATCTATACTCTTTACTTGCATTTCTTATACAGACTTTTTATTACCCTTTAATAATAGAATTTAAAATATTGCCAGTCATCGTTTATTTTTATTTTTTCAGTTTTGTCTTTTTTATGAATCTATAACTTGTCATTATATACAGTACAAACTACAAACTGTTCTTCAAAAGCTCTTTATTTGGATTGTAATTTCAGATTCATCCAAATACAGCTCAGAGGGGAAGTTCACCATACTGTCTGAGAATGTCGCTTTCTTCAGTAAGATGCTGGTGGAGAAGCTCTATAATGGCATGTTTGTGGTGGATCCAGAAAATCTGTTGGTGTTTGTAGTAGAGCAGATAGCTGTGGTGCGTTCATTATCTGATGCTGACCTGATTTCTGATTCCTGCAGACTGTTGCAACATTTAATGAAATCCCTTGTCTCTGGCAGGCGTTGGAGACAAGGCAGCATCAGCACGAGGCCACAGTCCCTATCCTATACAAGAGCTTGAACAGGGCAGTGCTGTACTTCCTGTCCCGTCCCAGGCAGGCCCCAGCTGAGAAAGAGCTTATCCTCAGGACCCTCCATGTGCTGCAGCAGCATTGGGATATCATCATGGCCACCTACAATGCCAGCGTCCACTTTATCAGCTGCCTGCTGCACTGCCTTCTGCTCATCCGCTCAGGAAGGTCAACCAATTTCCATGCTAGTCTTATCACAGGCAGACAAACAACAAGAAATATTTACCAAAAGTATCTAAATAATATAAAAAATTAAGTTATAAGTGAACATTAGCGGTCACTTGTATTGTATTGTATTATACTCCAATGGTTCTATAGCAATGATAATAAGTAAGGAATAAAACACAATGAAGTGTGCTGGTATAGGAAAATAATCAACAAGATTGTGTGACGTTAATTTTTCTCCAACAGCAACATATCTTGAATTGTTTTTTCCTCTTATACCACAGCAATTTACAAACAATAACCTTTTTTTTTTTACTATTAAAGAATGGCACATTGTATTTGTTATTCGTTTATTGTTACATCATTTGGAGCATAGAAACAAGTTAGTTCCTGTTATTGGTTGTGTTATAACATCCATCATTCCCTCACTTTGAAGTTTAGTTAAAGAATAAAAATGCAGCTTGTCACGTTACGGATAAACCATCCTGAAGACTTTCCAGTGTAAGAAAACAGCTTTGCCTCTGACTGTTACAAAGAGCTGACACTGGAGACTCCTTCCAAAATGTTAAATAAACATCTCCTTACAGAAAGCTTCATTATATCAACAAATGCACACATTTATTATGTTTATATGGCGCATCAGCCATACAATTCCTTATAGAGGTTGTTACTATGGAAATGGTCAAGTATGAGCACTTTAATATAAACCCGTGATTTGTCTCACAGCCGGAACTACAATAAGAGCTGTGCTATTAAAAAAAAAATCAACACCTTTTGACCAATCAGCATTGAGATTTCAACAGCACCGTGGTGTCAAGGGCAATAATATTAAAAATAAAATTTAATGACTGCAACAGATAATTAAAGTCAATGTTGACAGTAGTGTTATTCTCCTCTCACAGTTTTCCAGAGGGATTCGGGTGTGAAATGCACAAAAAACCGTCTAGAAAACTCTGGCGACATCTTTTCCCCCACAAGAATAACCAAATGATGGCCCCAGTTGACATCCCGAGTTCAGCAGAGGGTGAGTTGGGCTTTTTCCTTATAATAGATCAACTGCTTTCTGCCCAGATGAGTCATTCTGAATAAGTTTTGTGTATTTTTCTTTGTTTGTTTGTTTTTTATTGTTACTTGTGTAGTGGAGTCAGAGCTGTTGAAGCTTGTGGAAAGCACATGGGATAAAGTCATGCAGGAGAGACGACACTCACTAGAGGAGGCCTATAAGATTGACCTTTCAGCCAAGCAGGCAGGAAAGGAGACCCTGGTCTCTATGAGTGATGTGAGCCCTCTATGGGAGGAGATAGCCATGAAATCCTGGCAGGTTTTTATAGGTCAGTGTTTCTCCCTACTTAACTAAACACCTTTTAGTAACATGCTTTTAGATGTTACAGATGTTTTCATCTGTTTTAGATAAAATAAGGGAATGATCAATTTTTTGAGGCACCATAATGACAATAGACCAGTGAAGCTGCTCAATGTTTTAGATTAACCTGTCTCTCTTCAGACTCTCAGAAGAAGAAGCTGAATATTGGCCAGAGAAAAATAAGTATTCTTATCAGTCGCTCACCTCAGAGGACACCTGAAAAGGACCCAGACTCTAATGTGGAGGTAGGATACACCCGTTTAGCTCTTTTTATAATCTGATCAAACAGGTTCTAGAGATTTTGTGGACCCAGATGTTACCTGAATGAGCAGGTTACACGTTATTAGGTGAGAACTTGTGTACAGGTACTTAGCCCAGTGACACTGTGCCCTACCACCTTGCCAGCAGTCTCAGCCTAGCCTGTGGCACTGTCTCAATCCGTCTTCGAAATCAATTTGGATCATTACAGCTGAGTACACCTCAGTGGGCAATGTAATTGATATTTGTTAATTTTTTCCACGGGAACAGTCGGTAGAACATTACGTTTGCCGGTGAAGGTTAAAGACGCTGTTATTGTTGTTTTTCCCCCTGAAACTCGGCCCACATCATTAGTCCCCACTGTTGAAGACGTCGCCATCTGGAAAAGGATGCACAGAGATATTACTCAAGCACAAGGCATGAAATTACCGTTTCTGTGCAACTGCTGGCGCCTCCGTCTTCACCTCAAAAACAGGGGGGGTAATTATAGGCAGTCACAATCTGATGAAAACATTATTCATTTTGTGTTATACTTTATCATATCAACTCCTGACAGCCTATCAACTGCTTTGATGAATTGTTCCTCTCAGAAAATGTACCGCGAGGAATTTGGGCAAAGAGTCATTTCATTTTGAGTCTATATGTCACGCTAGTATGAAACGAACAAAAAAAGTTATATGAATTGATATAGTTTTCTTGTTACAATTTGGTAACAGCCTTATCCTATATGAAGCCATACAATGTTTTGATTTGACAAATCATCTAGCATCTATTTCGACTTAGCATCATTATATGTTAGTGTGATTTTGAATAATGTCTTCAAATGAATTTTTATATATATATATATGTATATATTCAAGAGTCTAAAAGTTCCAGAAAATTGTAGGACGTCTCTCGGACATGCTCAGTGATATCCATGTCACTTCCTCCTTGCAGCACAGCTCCACCTTTTCTCTCAATTAATGTCAGAAATTTCCTGGCAGTATAATTATATCTTCCTAACAGAACGATAATTAACATGGTCTAATGATCAAGTTAAGTTTATTACACATTCAGCAGTGTCTCGGAATGAAGCTGACATTATGTTATGTTATCAAGGTGATGTTTTTTTTTCCTGGAAAATAATTAAAATGTAAATCAGTATGATGATAATTGCAGAGGGGTTGCTATTTAATGTGGCACGTTTAAGAGGCCAATAAGTTTCTGTTCTTGGTAAATAGGGTAATTAATGCTATATATTACTTTTGATTCTCTAAATAAAGGAATACGATTAGATGATTCAGTGTTTATCTGTGAAAATGAAGCTATAATTGCTTCTATGAATTTAACTTTGCAACACTTCCTAATCCTCCTGTCCATTTGGAACAATGGTGTGATTTTTCTTTTCTTGCTAATATTGTGACTATAGTAATAGAGTAGTTTAAAGGTTTGATGTTAGTGGTTTAATTCTCTTCAATTGTGTGTTTTATGATTTTATTATTATTATTTTTTTTTTTTGCAATTTATTTAATGCAAAGAATATTATTTGATCAGATTTTAGGAAACGGAATTGTTTAAAATTGTAAATGTTTATTCTCTAAAGGCTGGTTTGCTTTTGCTGCACTTTCTAGTCAGACGTCTATTAATAGATTTATTTGGCATTTTAAAATACAGTGTTGAGGTTTATTGTAAGATGGTCCACATGTGTTTATCCCCAAAGAAGCCCCTTTTCTTAAAGTTGTTGCTTGCACTGTGTTGGTTTTGCCTGAAGGATGCATCGTTGTATCAAGTTAAGCGGCGAAGGATGCAGGGTTCAGTACCCATCTCTGAGGAGGAGTTAACTCGCTTCCTGAGTCAGGCTTTACAATAAGGTCTCGTAGTTTCTTACAGAGGAGACCACTGTGATGATTAACTTGATGACTCTTTAAGTAAATATTAGCCTGAATGCATTAATGATATTGTACACAGGCCTCCTGAAGGGCTAATGCCAATCAGTGTAATATATCAGCTGGGCACATGTTGTGGCACAGGGCCAGCGGCCACTTCACACTGTGCTGATATTATACTTTAACTTAATTACTACACACTGAGAACACACGATTGCATTTGGAGCCGGGGTTATTGTAGGTTTCAGTAGCCACTAGCTTGTTTGCATGATGAATGCAGTTTATGAAATGTAATTGTTAACTGCATACATACAAAATAGCTTCCTGAATGTGTAATTTACAAAAGAATAAGTCCTTATCCTTTTAAAAAAAATCTTTTTCCCCAAAGACATTTCTGGAAGACATAGAAGTACATCGAAAGATCGGTGAAGAGATGTTCGAGACCTTGTTGAAGAATTACATGCAGGTTTGGCAGAATTTGTCTTAAGATTATATGAATTAGAGTTCATAACATGAATATAGAATTTATAGTACACTTGGGAAGAAGATTAAAATCAGCATGCTGCTCACTTGGAATCACTGATGATTGGGTTGTTGTGTCCTGTGCAGGCGCTTCACTGTGAGAATGAGCTAATGGCTGCTCGGTGGCTGAGGATAGAGCAGGACTTGCTTCGTGAGAGGGGGATGTTTGGCCCTGGTCCAGGAGTCTTCATCAACCAGGGCTGGGTGCAGGATGCAGCTGAGGGGCCCAACCGCACCAGACTCCGCATTCGCAGGAAGGCAGCGAGGCGCTCTAAGAAGGTCAGCGGTTGTTAATGACCCCAATATTAAGTTCTATTTGGAGTACATACTGTACCTACATGCTGTTACTTGCTTTATATCTTATGATTTATGATTTATATCTATATTAGGCTGTACATACAGTATATAACATGCCTTCATCTACAACATTACCTTCCTATTACAGCTTCCATGCCTAATGCCAGGACAGTATATGAAACACAGCACCGTAGACGAGAGCAGAGGTGTGGCAGAGTTCGGCATTGCAGATGCAGGTATCAGGATGCTTTTAACCGCCATGTTCCATTCACTATTTAGCACTTCATGTCCCGCTGACCCAGACCATAACATTTCAAGTTTATCATATAGTAATCCAGCTCTCAAACGAATTATAAAATTCACATTGTATTTTTCTTCAAACTATTTATTAGAAACAGATGAGCCATATCCATGGAAACAGGCAGCTTGAGGATCTTAATGACAAGTTCCCTGCACAGTGCAAATATAGGAACCTTGGATTTGGAATTAAATAAGCAAAATGTTTGCCTGTTTTACAATGTATTTCAAAAATGTTCAAAATTGAAAGGTGAGTGTAGCAAGAAAACATATGGTATATGTGAATATTACAACTGAGTTGTTCAGGAGATATGAAGGAGGTTTGAGGAAGTTGTAAAGGTCAAGCTTCGACATACAAATTATTTATTTAACCTTTATTTAATCACAAAGTCCCTTGAGGTTAAATCTCTTTTTTGAGGGAGAACAAGAAGGCAGGCCATTACAGAGTAACAAACTTAAAAGTCAAGCACACAAAAATAGACATAAAAATACAGACAAAAATAAAAAATAAAACATATCATACAAAATCCAGCTCATGAATAGCAATTACCCTCTTTAGTTACACTTTTTTCTTTTTTATTTATTAGAGCTTTAAACTCATCGTAACAAAGTGATAAAGCTGCAATGTATTCTGAGGATTATTCCATGGTAATAACCAGGGCGCAAAATAAGCAAAAGCCTTTCTTTCAAGTTCTGAACACATCATGGGTACCCTATAGAGCAACCACCTAGAAGAGCGAGAATCATAACTGCTGCTATGAGAGAATGTATATCACTTATTCACTTTCAGAAAGGGAACCTCAAACTTTTGACCTGTTAACATTTTGTTTTTCACTATTAACATCTTAATATGAATATCTTAGCATACACTAATTTTTAATTACACATGACTGATGTGAAAGAATGACTGTGAAATCTATCTTAGTGTAGTGTAAATGACTTGCTATAAATTCAGGTTCTCTGTATTGCTGCAGTATGCTGTGTTTTGGACTCAACTGTAAGAAATAGAGCTACGAAGATGAAAGATCAATGTGACAATAAATATTTTTTGTTTGTGTGTTTGTTTTATGTTTACCAAGACTAGATCTTACTTAAAACCTTTCTTTTATCTTGTTATGCTTTGTCAACTATGGTCAATATTCTTGGGACCCTAGAGCATAATTTGTATTTTAAAAGACAAATTGAAGAAATTTTCTCTCTCTCTCCCTCTCTCCCTCTCTCCCTCTCTCTCTCTCTCTCTCTCTCTTTCTCTATCTCTATGTCAGAGCTTAGGATTCTGAGTGAGTCAGGCAGGGAGGCTGAGAAGATGCCTAACCTGGACTGTGAGCATCTAACCTTCTTCCCCTCACTGACTGAGGTCTCGAGTCCTACTGAAGATATTTCTGAGGAATGCATGGAGTCACAGCTCATAATACAGCAGCTGGCTCCCAATGAGGAGGTGAGAGCCAACAACACACACTGCACCTGACCCCTATTTAGCTTCCAGTCCCACGTGTAAAGGGGCTCCACTTTATTTAGTACGTTTGTGTGAGCATCATTACGCCTACACACATGAAGCTGTGTGGTCCCACTGACAGGGTAAAGTGAAGAGTGAGCTCTTGACAGAAGTATTAATAAGAAGCTGTAGGGGGTGATGTTAGACCTCACGTTTTTATTTGAGGGTGTCGAATCCTGCTGTGCTGTTTGTCAGATGAATAGTTTGTTCCACGCTTATTAATCTTCATGCACTGCTAACGACTCAAAATCACAGTTATTGAAAAATGTTCATTAGCTGGTGTGCACATGGAAAGAAACTGACACAAGAACGAATAAGATGTCAGGTGATGTGTTGCTTGAATCTCTTTTATTTGTGGCTTTAAACAGCACCCTAGATGAATGGATTCTATAAATGTGAATATCACTTTAAGCTAGTTGTTTAACCAGTAACGTTAAAATATGCCTTTTGGGTCACGTGGACTCTTCAGAATCACATCATAGGTCAGAACTGATTCTGTTTTTAGTTTCTGAGACTAACCACCAGGTGCATCGTGTATTGAAACTAGGCTTTAATCAATTAGTGTTTTGCTATTCTGTGTATGTCATTGATTAATTCTAGTAATAAACAGTGGGGCCCTCTGCTTGGCGCTGAGGGGGTGCTGGCATGGAGAGGATATCTTCTGATTTGATTTGTATTAATTGAGGAGCGGCTGCTGCTGCAGCAGAGCCCCATATGTTTTGGAGACCCACGTCCCAAGGGCCCGGAGCTGCCGAGCCGCCGCTGAGGCCAGGTGCGAACGCATGGTGTGAAATGAAGGGAGACAATAAAATTAGCCGTGCATAATCACAGGACAATGCCTGCAGTGCTTCGACCCCTTTTCCCAAACACACTCGTCATCCATGCTTTTAGTTTCTTGCTTTGTTTCGCCACCATGTTGTTGTAGATAATGAAGTGGTAACAGCGATCAATCAGGCAGAGGGCTGTTCCTGTTTGACACCCTCGCCCTAGAGCAAGGGTTTAGAGGCAAGTGCTGCAGACTTTATCCTCCTCAATTAAACAGCTAGCTTAAAAGAGGTGTTCACATTAACATTATTCATTCATTCAGTGCACTCATGCCTTTCATAGATGCAACAACAGTCCATACACTACTGCTCACCCAGCCCATCAGTTTAACAGTTTGCTTAAAAGAGGTTTAAAACATTTACTCTAATGTACTGTATGTGCGCCTGTCTTAGATTCAAAACAATCCTCCGAGCATAGATAGGAAAGCATGTGATATTTCTAAAACCCTAAGCACTGTGTTTCTCCTGTCGCAGATCAAAGTCAAGCAGTGTGTTGCGGTTGTTAGTGGCCATATGCTAGTGGAGGGAGTATTATTATTTGGGAAGGCAGATCTCTATGTGTGTGAGGGCTTCACACTCACCTCCAGTGGGGATGTGTGCTGTGGAAATCACCATCCCACCAGGTAAAGCTCTTCTCCGACTCCTACTCCTTCTCAGCTTTACTGATTTTCAGATCTACTCTGATTTTCATTTCTTTTATCCCCCCAAACATTTTCACCTCATTTATTCTATTCTACTCTTTTCCCCCCGAATACCTATTATATTACACTATTTGAGTGCAAGTCAGCATTTATTAGCTGACTTTATTATTAGATTTTATTTAGACTTTTTTTATTAGTTATTCAATTTATTAGCATGCTCAAAACTTTGCACCTCCCCATTGTCATGCTCTAGTTAATTTATTTGAATATGCATAGTTAAACTTTTTAATGGCTTAAACAGTCAACCCCTACTTTTACTTTATAAGGCTTTAAAACAAGTTTGAACAAAAACATCTGTAAAACACGCATTATACTATATATTGAGGGTTTCTTTATATTGAAAGACGGGTGTGCAAACATTTGCATTCAACTGCAGCTTCACTTTTTGTGAACTCAGCAATTAAAAGCTACGATAATAAAAAATGTGGTGCTATTTGTTGCTGTTGTTTTCATTCATTTCAGTTGAAAAGATTAATGATCATTATTAGCAGTTGTTCCGATGTATGTTTTCACAGATAATTTTTTTTGATGTTTTCTGTGCGTTCCAGTGTGAGAGACTCGTTTATCTGTGGCATGCTGAAAAAGGAACAGAGCTCAGTAAACCCAGCTTGCAGACGCTGGTCATACGAGGACATTAAAGAGGCTCGTTTTATGCGTTTTCTTCTTGAGGTCAGATTTAACAAAGATTCTCTTTAAGCTTGTTTGTTAAGAGGGAATTAGTTCTGGTGTTTCTTTTTCTCAGATGCCTATATTGTTCAAATTTCTGTGCAGTATATTCGTATTAGTTTTTTTTCTATAACCCTTAGGAAAACGCAATTGAAATCTTCATGAAGAAAGGTGCTTCAGTGTTTCTGGTGTTTGTAAACAAAGACCATGTCAGTGCTTTTAAAAGGTGGGAACTGTGAGTGTGTATACCAGTCGATGAGTAAGAGAGGTTAGACAGGGCAAAGCCAGATTGATCTCTCTTGTGTTTGTGTTCTTTCCCTAGGTTATGCTCTGTAGTGCCTTCATTAAAGGGAAGAGGGGTGACGGAGGCCGTGCATAATGTTAGGTAAGTGTCCCTGTGCTTGTGTGTCAACATCTCTCCCAAAGCTGCCTTTTCAAAACCAAAGACAGATTGAGAGGAGACAGCTCGTGTCTAAAGGCTTCTGGGAAAGAAAGACATTGCATACACATTGTTAATGAGTGACAGAAATGCTCTCAATCCTCAATCCCCCAACCAATCTGATGAAACACACCAGTAACTGCCGCCTGCAGAATTAAAACTTCCTCCAATTGAAACCTGCTTCTGTTACTTCATGTGAATGTGAACTCATTCCCGTAATGTGACAATATATCGTCTACCCCATTCTTGTTTTATTTTATGTAGAATACATATAAGGTGTTTTGTTTCACATTGAACTCAGTGAGGTCAAAGGTTTACTTCTAAACAACTAATAATATATTTCTTTATAAATGAACTGCATTCACTGTATTCATGGGTTGTGGATAGTGTATTTTTAATTTAGTCATAAAATGTCAAAATAAAATGCAACATAGCCAACATTATGCCATTTAGTTGCTTTAGTAAATAGAGCAGCATGAAGTCTAGTGCCACAGCTCCTGATTGCTCCGTGCCACTGAATTCGGTGTGATCAGCCCTGAAAATCTACCTCTCCTTTGATACTGATCTGAAAGCTGTTTTCTTTCCTGTCTCTGCCTTTCCTCCCTACATTTCTCCAGACAAAGCTTACACAGATCTTCCTCCCTAACCAAATACAGGCCGGCAGTTGCTTTTGTGTCTTTGGCGTCTCTCTGAGCATAGGCTATGGGGTTGCGTTTGGTGTTGATTTTTTTCAGGTTGGGCAGCGTGCGGATGCATTCGGGAAGCACAGTGAGCATGTTGTCAAACAAGCCCAGCTCTCTCAGGTTGGTCAGAGCAGCCATAGTGGGTGGAAGAACGGTGAGTCGGTTCATACCCAGGTTGAGCGTCTGCAGGTTCCTCAGGTTTCCAATGTCAGCGGGTAAACCGTCTGAGTCCAGGCTGTTGTTGCACAGGTTGAGGTGACACAGAGACTCCAGCTGTCCGATGCTTTTCGGCAGTTGCTCAATGTAGTTGCTGTGCAGATCAAGCCAGAGCACGCCAATGAACTGGCCAATGAAATCTGGAATGCTCTTCAGCTGATTGCGGCTCAGGTCCACCTCCTCCAGGTCAGTCAGTTTCAGGAGACATTTTGGAAAGGTGTCAATACCCATGTTGCTGAGATCGAGACGCCGTTTTCCCTCGGGTGTCACCTTGAGGGCTTTCTTGGCCATTTTCAGGGTGATTTTTTTGCCCTTTGATCCACCCTTCTTCCCTTTAGCCATGGTGCTCTGTGAACACAGATTAATGGTTAAGCTTTTTTCATGTTGCAATCAACCCGTTTAAGTCGTAACCTGATCTGTGGAATTGTTATCTCAGGATCTGATATCTTTAACTAAACATGCACAGCTTAATGACAAAGCATCTCGGCTATTTACATAAGGGTGGTGGTATCGTGTAGACCCCGAGGCAGTTTTGGGGGAATGAAGGGTCTTTTGGGGAATGAACAGAGTGTAATGTTTACACTCCAGCTCACTCACCCATCTCAGCCTTAAGGGATCTCTTAAAATCATACTGCACTGTAATTGAGGCTAATACCGGATTGCAGTGAGGACAAGAGCAATGAATGTAAAATCTGGAGAGGGGGAGACTGTTGCTGGTGAGGGTGGGAGCTGCTTGTGTTACAGCTGATTGATCCAGGGTGGCTTTTACAGACTGAACGGTTGTGTGTAGAGTCAAATCAGTGCTTTGATAAATGACACTTGGGGAAGTGATTTAAAAATGCGCACCTCACAACTCCTATTAAAGAAGAGTGGCTGCATTGTAAGCCCTTCGGGCCCTTTCATGACTCATTAATCATATTCAAGTGCATATAGATACAAGGCTAATATGGTTTAGCTTGTTTTTATTCCATTTTCTGTACGAGTCCTTTGCATCCAAACATGTGCAATTATGTAGAGATGACCAATAGTATGATTTATCTTCATGCATTATACTTTGGCAAGTCAACCAAGCTGAATATCGGATTTCATTTATATCTTTACACACTTCCTTGATATATTGAATGTAATAGGACCTTTAACATCATTTTAAAGTAGATCATTTAAGGTAATCTTACGGATGGGTGAGGAATGTGCTGGAATTTACTGTAGGTTTATTACATCCTCAGTGATGGCTGATGATGATAATATAAATATTATGACGATATAATTTAGTGATATAATAAAATGTTCAATGACAAAGTATATAAAGTAAAGTGTTTAGAATAGAAGTGAATAGAAGCATGATTACACTACTCCAACATCTGATTATGTGCTCAAATAAATTCATAACAATTTCCTTTCTTTTGCGTTAAACCAACATCTCCGTTCAGTTTGTTGCTTTGTAGCATCACACAATAATTAGCGAATATTTCACTACTTACCAATTTTATACAGCGTTTCTTTGTAAATGTTGTCGGGTAAGAACTGGACTGCTGACTGCTGTTAATCCTTGGTTGTATTACAGTCAATCAGCCATTCTTGTCCGGCATTAGTTCACCTCATCCCAAAGAGGGAATACTTAGTTGTTTCTTTAACTTATGAGTTTTAAATGAGCGTCACATATCCAGCTGAAAGAGCAAGTAGAGAATCTTCAGACAAGCTTCGGATAAAAACGAAACTGCCTCCTCACTCAACCGTGGCAGGAGGGCAAAAGCAGCTTTGTCCTGTTTAACTTTGCTGCTAAGCAACACATGCTCGAAGTGCTGAGTATTTATTGTCCTTTTACTGGCTACAGTCAACAGAGAGAAAGGAAAAGAAATGCTGCATTAGCATTTGAATGTTTCAGTATATACTTGTGTTCAATAATGCCTTTGAACCAATGAGTAAAGAACTTTGTTTCCAGTATCCGGCCACAGTGATACTTTATATGATTTTAGCTAGTCTAAGAGTAGTGTGGAATGTACTTTTCTAAGGCTGTAGAAGATCCTACTTGCATATTATTTTCACTCAATGTCCTTTAACAGCATTTATGTGTATGCAGAATCCTTGAAAGTTCCGCATGTTGAGATACCTATTTAAAGAGTCCGAAATATACATGGTGTCCCAAAAGTCTCCATACATAGTGAACTATGTATACCAGCACCACATCGGTTGTACCTTGGTTAGTGCATGTTCTCATTCTCATGAGAACATGAGAATCATTCAATATGTTCTTATTTTGTCTTCCAAAATGTTTCATACTTTATATACATCATGTAATGCTAGTCTCTAAATTAGTTTCTGTCTATTCTAAGTTAGGTTCTATCAGTTCTACATTCATGCTGGTAAATTTTTCCAAAAACTGTCACCAGTTGATTGTTATATCAAAAGTCCCATAGATGGCACCATTTGCTACGGCAGGTTTCTGTGAAATATCAGAACGCTTACCTTTTCCCAGGCAGCTCTTATTGCTCCGCAATGTAGAACCTCTCTGAACACAGAAGTCTCTGTTTTCTGGGCCTGTTCCCATTCAACCCCAATATGAATGTTCTCACCACACCAGAACTCTTACTTTTCAATATCAGAGTGTGGTTTATTTATTTTATATATATATATATATATATATATATATATATATATATATATATATATATATATATATATATATATAAGATGGTCCTTGTGTTTTGTTTTGGTACAGAAAGACAGCAGCACTTGACAAGACGGTTATTGCTAAATGGCAGGTAATGTATGTGCAGTTTGTCCCAAACCGCAGTATAGCATTACTGAGAATCGTGTGTTATTCTGTTCCATGCAGTGTGTTGACTGTACCTGACCACTTTTTAAACAGAAAGGAGAAATGAATAACTTTGAATACCTCATGCATTTGAACACACTCGCTGGACGGACGTACAATGATTTGATGCAGTATCCAGTGTTCCCATGGATCATTGCTGACTATGAATCAGAGGTACCTTTTTTTTTTTTTCATTTGTTGCTATTTATTTGTTTATCTAAACACATTTTTTCCCACCTGTAGCAACCTTGTGCTTTATGTTGTGTTTAATTTGATCTTTTTTAAAATTTTCTTCTGCTTGTTAGACACTGGATTTGTCATCACCGACATCATTCAGGGATTTGTCCAAACCAATGGGTGCTCAGAATGAGAAAAGGAGAGAGAAATTTATCCAACGATATAATGAAGTAGACAGTAATGATGGTAAGATTTCATTTGTATCATTGTTCACCAGTTAAATGAGTTTCAACTATTCTGCCGACTTGCTCCGAAACATCTTTGAAATTTAATTTCATTACGAGCTGATGAGCTGATTATAACAGTAATTATGATTCATGCTGGAAGTGATGCTTATGGCTGTTGCAGGTGAGCTGTCTGCACAATGTCATTACTGCACACACTATTCCTCAGGCATCATAGTGGCATCTTACCTTGTGAGAATGGAGCCTTTCTCTCAGACCTTCCTCTCTCTGCAGGTAATCACTTGCATACTGAATTCCCAGGGAGAAATTCTATCTCTTTAGTTTCCTCCTTCCTGACACTCTTGGGAGCTTTACACGACCTTTTACATTTAGTTGTAGTATTGAGCAAATTATTTCCTTCTTAAATGAAGCGAAATTCTAGAGCTTCACTGTGTGCGTACTTTATTATGAAATGCAATTTCACAAATGAGCTTCCTAAATGAATGGTGCGCCATTATTATATTATTTATTTCTTTGCCTTGTTGGGATTTGTAAGAACTGTATTGTTTTTGAAAAAGTGAATTAAAGTGAGAATTTTAATATATATGCAAATAAATTTGCTCATATCATAGGCATACAAAACTACATTTTGTTATTTAAAAATATCTTATTTATAGGGCAGGAATCAATTGATTAAAATAAAATGTCATGCATATTTAATATTCAGTATAACACAATACAAATATTAGGGTGACGCTCCACAATGATATTTTCCGCACATGAACAGCTTTCTTCTGTACAGTAATAATCATAACAAGATTTGGGGCACTAACTGCATTTACTATGTACAGTATTTATTGCTTTCATTCAATGAGGATAATCGTTTTATTGCAAATTACATACATTTCCACAAGGAATTAAACTCACGGAAAAGCCTCAGTCAACTCTGATGAATTTGTCATGTTTGTTTCTGGGCTGTATCTTTCTAGACACCCGTTGTTATGAAGCAGCACACAATAGCTTTTGGATACAGTACTGTTTTGCTTCCACCATGGTGGCCTTGCTGCTTAGTTGTTTCTACCTTGGCTGAGATGTAAATGGCTGTTTTTTGATGATGCTCTTGATATGGGATTGTGCAGGGCGGCTCGTTTGATGTGCCTGAGAGAATGTTCTACAGCATGCAGAAGGAGTGGGAGTCAGCCTCCAAAGACAACATGAGCGATGTGAGAGAGATCATTCCAGAATTCTTCTACCTGCCAGACTTCCTTATCAACTCAAACAACTTTGAGTTTGGTGAGACTTTGATTTTGGCATTTACATTATTAGCTTATACATCAAAATTCACCGATCAGCCATAACATTAAAGCCACTGGCAGGTGACATGAATAACATTGATGATCTTGTTGCAGTGGCACCTGTCAAGGGGTGGGATATACAGCCCCAATTCCAAAAAAGTTGGGACGTTGTGTAACATGTAAATAAAAGTAAATAAAAACAGAATGCAATGATTTGCAAATCCCATAAACCCATATGTTATTCACAATACAACATGGAAAAAAAATTCTTAAAATGGTACATTTCCTCAGTTTAAACATTTGATATGAGATTTATGAGATTTGCAAATCATTGCATTCTGTTTTTATTTACATTTGTTTACATTTAACACAGTGTCCCACCTTTTTTGGAATTGGGGTTGTATTAGGCCGCAAATGAACAGTCAGTTCTCGATGTTGATGTGTTGCAATCAGGAAAAATTAGTAAGCATAAGGATGTGAGCAACTTTGACAAGGGCCAAATTGTGATGCATGGACGACTGGGTCAGAGCATCTCCAAAACAGCAGTTCTTGTGGGGGTGTTCCCGATATGCAGTGGTTAGTACCTACCAAAAGTGGGCCAAGGAATGACAACCGGTAAGCACATTTTGACTATTTAATTAATGTAATGGTGAAAAAAATGGCCAAAAATTGGCTTCGGCCAAAAATTTTCATTTCGGTGCATCCCTAACAACCGGTGTACCGGTGACAGGGTCATGGGTGCCCAAGGCTCACTGATGCACGTGGGGAGCAAAGGCCAGCCCGTCTGGTCTGATCCCACAGAAGAGCTACTTTAGACAAAGAGTTCAAGGTGTTGACTCGGCCTCCAAATTCTCCAGATCTCAATCCAATCGAGCATCTATAAGATGTGCTGGACAAACAAGTCCAATCCATGGAGGCTCCACCTCACAACTTACAGGACTTAAAGGATCTGCTATTAATGTCTTGGTGCCAAATACCACAGCACACCTTCAGAGGTCTTGTGGAATCCATGCCTCGACGGATCAGAACTGTTTTGGTGGCACAAATGGTACCTACACGATATTAAGCAGGTGGTTTTAATGATATGGCTGATCGATGTATGTAAGGTGTAGGTGTGATGTATATCAGGGATCCATCGTAACATTGATCTAGACCTAATACTTTTTTTGAGGTATCGATCAGGTACCATACTCATTGAATAAATGCTCCAAAATCCAGTACCCTATGCTAGTATGTGATGTAAGTCTAGTATATGTTGCTGCACTGATGAACAGAAGACATGAAATGGCATCAATCTGGTTACATTTTGCGATTAATAATCAAAGCAAAGCAGATTGCAAACTGTTCTCTGCGGAAATATCAAGATGAGGTGCTTACAAACAGAAGCGAAAGGTGCCATGAGCATAAGATAGCATGGAGCATGCAGAGAAACTGCCACACATGAGACAGAACACTTCAGTTGTGCGAGCACTGAGACCTGCACACTTGCCAGGGTCTGCAAATGTGTTCCCACTGCTCTCCATTCTCAGGTCATCCACCCAGTCACTATCTATTAAAGATACGGTTTAAATGCCATAACATATTTAACATAAAACTCAACATGAGGAGGTCATTGCTAGTGGCGCATGAGAGCAGCCAACATAAACAGAGCTAAATAATACATCCAGTGACACCTCTGTTTGCTTAATACTAACTAGGTTACTCATTTCAATATCTGTATCAGTTTCAATATCAACAAGCACCAGAAAACATCTACTTGTACTTGGTATGAAAAGAAAAGTGTTGATTCATCCATAAAATAAAGAATTATACAGTAATAGTGGTAATGTGTAATACCTGCCAAACTTCATCATCATCTTGAGCACTTTAACTTTGCTGAGACCTTGCCTTTGGAGCTCAGCCTAGAAACAGAAAAATATATGTATAATGCATTATGTATTATCTTATGTAATTATCTAGACCAGGGGTTCTCAAAGCTTTTGTAGCCAAGGCCCTTAATTCTAAATTACTTTAACACCTAACCCCCCCCCCCCCCCCCCCCCCCCATGGTAAAGATTTATTTTTCTTTGAACACTACTTTAATGTATACAATAACATTCTGCCTATTTATTAGAATCATAGAGCTTTTTACTCCTGAACTTTCCAGTGAGACAAAATGTTATGTTAGACACATTAGATTAAGTTCATATTATTTAGGATTACTTGTTTTTGACTTATTGAATTTTGGATTTAACCTATGCTATTCAAGGTACCAGTCAAACAGACTAATAACTATAAGAACTTAATAATAAATGTAATAGTTTTGACATACAGCTGTGATTACCACGGTAACAAAATAAAATAAAACATCAACGACCCCCAGTCTATGCTTCCTATTTTCCATTTTGAGAACCATTAATCTAGACTTTATATATTTTTTGTCATAGAAGCACATTTGTGATGTTAGTTACACTTTGGGTGAAATGTTTCCATTATATTTTTCATTTCAGGTTGCATGCAGGATGGAACGTCTCTGGGGGATGTTGTGTTGCCACCTTGGGCCAAAGGAGATCCTCAGGAGTTCATTCGCATGCACAGAGAAGTTAGTAGCCTTGCTCAGTAGACTGTTAAGCCTGTCATAGTTATAGAGCCTACAAACAAACAGCTTCTGCCCTTCAGTACCATCTCTTTTCTGCTTATAGAGGCTGTCACCAGTGGGTATGCTCAGTCACCATTTGGCATCGTTATTTTGTATAACCACCCTTTGACATTTATATCCTGCTGGATGCATTTGGAAAGAGTTAAATGTGTCTGGCTCTGCTTTGCTTTGTGCTGTTCCGGAGATAATAGGCACTTGTTGAGTTTATCAAGGAAGCCCCATTACTCTACTTAACGCCATTGTCATTACATGATAACAGGGCCAATTCAGAGCAACCACAATATCTGCAGTCTCTCATAACTCCATTACTGTAGCTTGCAGCTTATTGGAATGAATGCTTTCCTTCTGTCCTTGCAATGCCTGCAGGCATATAAGAGCCAGGCTTTATCAGCTCCCAATCTACTGAGCAATATTCGTATCATTTCCAGTTCACACAAAATGAGTTATTTTGTCTGCTTGTTTTCCTTCATATGCAAATGAACTAAAGACAATATAGAAAACTTCCACCACTGAGATCTGTTGTTATAGTTGGCTGTTACTACTGGTTGCCCCCCCATATTTACAATAGCCTTATTAGAGCTGCTTTGGCCCTCGTGCCCTTCTTAAAGTTTCACCAACATACAAATATAAGCAGCAACAAAATGAGGTTTTCAGCCCTTAATTTTTTTTCCGTGGTTTTTAAGATCGAATGTTCTGAATGTGATCGCAATTTCAAACGCAATCACATTTTAATTTCTCGCCTTTATAATTGTCAATGTATAAAAAGTGCCTGTTGTGCAAGCTTTTCCCTAAATATATTTTAAACACATTTAAAGTTGTAATATGTTTATTGAAGGCCTTACCATTAGTCAGCAAAAGTTATTATTGTATACTTAGGATTACAATTCTGGCTCTATATTGTTTTCATGATTCTTGGATAATATAGGCACTGATTTGATGTGTTTTTTTGTTTTGTTTTTTAAACCAGGCATTAGAGAGCGACTATGTGAGTGCAAATCTTCACCTGTGGATCGATCTGATTTTTGGCTATAAACAGCAGGGTCCAGCTGCAGTGGAGGCCCTCAATGTCTTTCACCCTTATTTCTACACAGACAAGCACGATGCTGAGAGCATGAGGAACCCGTTAAAGAAAAGCACAGTCCTCGGCTACATCAGCAACTTTGGTCAAATTCCCAAACAGGTGCTCAGTGGCAACCTGATTAACATTTCAGGCACTTTAAACATTATGACAAGATGAACACACATATTACACACACGTATTATCTCAGACGCAATAGTCATGTTATTTGTCAGTCATGTCAGTTGCCAGTTTGTCCAGTTATTTGCCACATCTCACTGAATACAAGAACAAATGTATTATTTTTTACATGTTAATATAAACCTTATTCTGTTTGAATTTAGTCATTACTTTCATTTAGAATTTTGACTAATCTGTATTTAGGAAACAAGCTGTTAGTTAGTGTAATTGTTAATGTAGAACTTAGCAATAATCAGTCCATTAAAGTTTCCTTGACTGTGAACAAGTTCATTTACCTAAACAAAATGATTACTAAGATAATAAATGTTTATTTGGCAGCTTTTCACAAAGCCTCACCCAAGCCGTATTGTACACAAGAGCTCTACAACCAAAGAGATGACTGGAACCAATCACATCACTCCGTTTTTCTTTAAACTGGACAAACTGAAGCCATCAGTCCAGCCTTTAAAAGGTACCGAGATGCTCTCACATATTTTGCGGCTTTGTCAGAAAAACATGCAGCACTGTGTCTCAGAAATACCCTCATTTAATCACTCTTAGCCACCTTATTATTTTATCCCACCCTCAATTATTTTTTTACAAGATGGGGCCATGTCCGCTGGGAGCGATAGGAGCTGCAGGGAAGAAGATGCTGGCTAGACTGTTCATGGGCTAATTTTCTCAGGCAGAGGGGCAGCAGCTTATTCTATTTGTTAGGCGCATCTTGATGATGCTGCCACTGAGGCTTATTTAATAATCTGAATATCCCAAAAGGCTCTGTTTGGAAAATGAGATGAAAACACTCTCTCTATCTCTCTCTCTCTCTCTCTCTCTCTCTCTCTCTCTCTCTCTCTCTCTCTCTCTCTCTCTATCTCGCGCTCTCTCTATCTCTGTGTAACTCTCATCGTCTCTGCTTCTCATTTCATTTTATCAGTGTGATAAAGTATCAAGAAGAATAACTCTGTGTCTCTATTCCTGTGTATTTAGATTAGATTACTAAGCATGTAACATTGCAGACACAAATTTATATGACTCAGAAAGTATCCAGAATGGAGGTAGAATTTAGATAACAGATGTATTTCGGTTGAACAATGTGTTGTGTACCATAACAATGAGCTGTTATAAACATACTGATGCCTTTATGTGTGCTTGCTTAGAGCTGATTCATGGACCTGTCGGTCAAATCATTTGTGGAGAGAGAGATTTGTTGGCTGTGGTGAAGAACAAGTTGCTCATGCCGCCTCTCTGGAATACTTACTTCTGCTGGGGTTACTATGACAACACATGCTCATTTGGCAATTACACAACCGAGAAGGTGTTTATACACGTCATTCAATTACTCTCTTATTTATTAGTGTGTCATATGACTGACTGAATTTCTGGAAGTGTATCATGACTTGTATTGTGTGTATCAGGACTTTGGAGTGTGGGAAGGTCTGTCGGACTGGGGAGAGGCCGTGTGTGCTGCCTGTCCCAACAGTAATGTCATCATCACAGCTGGGAGCAGCACAGTGGTGTGTGTGTGGGATGTTTCCATCAGTAAGGACAAGCTCAAGTACATGAGACTCAAAGAGGTCAGGCACCCCATTAAGCATAAACACATGTTGATTCCAAGAAATGATGAAAAAGTGTATCATGGGTTATTTGTATCTTGTTCAAACACATGGGCTGGATTTGAAATTGTAATACCACTAGGGACTAGTTTATGAATTATCTACTGAAAAATAAATATTCGTAAACTTCCCTATTCAAATAACGTGAACACAAAAAAAAGACGCTAATAGTCTATAGTCTGTATACAGATGCTAGTTTAAATGGTTGTGTAAACAGTTTAAACACCAACCATACACTGTTAATGTTTATCTGAAAATCATTTAACAGGTGTGCTCATGACAGTCATGTGACAGGTTGTTAACAGTCGAGAGATCAGGTCTATTCAACTAAAATGTGTAAAGGTCTCGTTTCATAAAATTCCTTTCCTACGAAGGTCTGGAAACGCAACTAATATGACTGAATGAGGACAAGTTACCTTTTAATGCTTAACTATTAATGATTAGTATAAATTAGATTAGTATAAATTTAGCCTTCAGCTAAATAAATGACATAAATGCCTGTGATTAGAGGATCTGCTACAGAATTCACACAGGTTTTGAAAACTAGATTCACTAAACTACAGGCAAGTTTTTCATACATGTATTAGCTCTGCTACAGTATTTTGCAAGTGCTCAGTGAAAATACTGGTGAAATACTTTGTTGGGTTCACATTCAGAACACGGTCTGTAAGTTAACAACTCCTGCTATGGACTGTTACTTGACTGTTTGGAGAGTGTTTAATGTTATTTAGGATGCTCCATTTAGATTTGTTATATATATATATATATATATATATATATATATATATATATATATATATATATATATATATATATTTATATATACATATGTGTGTGTGTGTGTGTGTGTGTGTGTGTGTGTGTGTGTGTGTTTCCATCTCACTCACAGGCCCTCTACGGACACACAGACACAGTGACCTGTGTAGTGGTGTCCGAGACCCACAGTGTTATAATTAGCGGCTCTCAGGACCAGACATGTATCTTATGGGACCTGGAGGACCTCAACTACATCACTCAGCTCCCTGCACACTCATCCAGTGTTACTGCCTTAGCCATCAACGATCTCACTGTAAGTTTACATATAATATTGTGCAAAAGGTACATGCAAAGAAATGCTGTAGCGCAAAGATGGCTTCAAAAGTAATGAAATTTAATGTTTCTGCATTAAAAAAGTACTATAAAGAGCAGTACACAGTAATAAATGAAACAAAGTAAACAATTAGTGTAAAGACCCTTTGCTTAAAAAAAATTGCAGTCTCAGGTACAGTGTGTGCAGTTTTATAAGGAAATTAGCTGGTAAGTTTTACTTTTATGCAGAACCAGCCACGGTTCTTCTGGAGACTTTGACTGTCACACTTGTTTCTTATTTTTGCAGCCTTCATTATGTTTTTGTCTGAAAAGTAGTCTCTTACATAATATGCTGCTTTCTTTGCTGACATAGACAGTAATGTTTAGAAATCTAAAATGTTTTTGTACTGGCTGAATAATGTAAAAGCCATAAAATAAAAATATTGTTTGTACTAAAAAAAAAAAAAAAAGGGTTCCTGAGACTTCTGCACAGTATTGTTATCCTGGGGCTTTCCTCACTGCTTATCTTATCTTCCCATCTGCCCTTTTGTTCTCTTATCCCACCTCCATCTGTCTAGTCTCTTCTGATATTTATTTAACTGTTTCGCCTTTTGCACTCTGTAGTCACTGGGAAATAGCATGGCAGGTTCAGGCCACAGTGCTGGGTGGCTCAGTTTCTGTGCTGAGTGATGTGCAGTGATACTCTTTCAGCTCTGTTGCCTGCTGCCAGAACTGTCCAGTATGATGAGGAAGGGGAGGCCACATCCTTCCCTCCTCACTGGGGCCAAAGCCTCCACAGTCCTCTAACTTTTGCACATCTGGTTAATCCAAAGGTGTACAGAAAACGATTGAATTCTGATCAACTACGAGTCAAAAGTTTATTATTATTATTATTATTATTATTATTATTATTATTATTATTATTATTCTCTTACAGACATTCTGATAAAGGCTTATGGTTGAAATCTTAAAGTAAACATCTTTTTACCTTTTTTAGGTGTGGGGGAGGGGAAACGCCTCATGAAGTTGATTGGTGTGCTTCATACTGTTGTGAATATAAGCTATAAAATAAAAATAAAAGTTTTATTTAACAGTTTTCTTGGCCTAACTTGCATAACTCCTCGTGCGTTATTTCATGGTGTTATTGTCATGATTATTATTCTAAAATTATAATAAATAATGAATGTAGTAAAAACGAATGTGCAGGGATGTCTAAGCTTTTGACTGGTATGAATCATGGACTCTTTGAAATGTATCATTTGCATCAGCTTCCCTCTGTAATGGGAATAGTTCAAACCTGCTACATGATTACATTCTAGTCCACTATTTTCTTTCTGTCCCTCAGGGTGAGATTGTGTCATGTTCAGGGACAAATCTGTACCTGTGGACAATGAAAGGCCAGCTGCTAGCCTCTGTAAACACCCCGTATGGGCCGGAGGGCAGTATCCTGTGTTGCTGCTTCACACAGAAGTATGAGTGGGACCCACGCAATGTCATTATTACTGGCTGTGCAGATGGTATTGTTAGGGTGAGTGTCCTACAATTTAAACCACTCTTACCGTGGATATACACTTTTCTGCTTTAGGCGTTATCGATGTTTAGACCATATCATTATTTTAAATGAGCAATAATAAGAAAATGAGCAATAAAAGGAAATAGTTCTCATACAAGTAAATCCTGTGTATAGGTAATAAATCATTCCTCAAAGGCTTTGTCTGTTTAATAGTAAGGCAATGCAGCTGCAAAATATTCAAATATGATGACTGTGGTATTGAAGAATGCCTCGGTGGCTGGTATGTGGAGTCCCAAGGAAGCAGTGATAGTAACATATGCTCACTTTAGATGAGCTAAGAGCAGTTATTAAATCAAAATGGTTTCTAAATTAGGCATCAAATTGGAGCACAGACCTGTGCTACATCAATGGCCCCCCAATTTGATTTATGATTATAGCCTCTATTGCTTTTGATTTTTTTTTTTCTTCATTAGCTGTGTGGCTCTCTTGCAGATATGGAAGACTGAATATACAAAGGTACAATTACCTGGACATGAGGAGTATTCAGCGTCTCGGGGGGATGCTGTATCCCTGTCTGCAGAGGACACAGGTAACACTAATACACTTCACCTTAACAGCAACGTCGAACAAGAGCCTGGATTTTCTCGAATTCTTAGTTGCCTCAGGCTGTGCTGGATTAGATTGGTTGGTTATAAGACTACCATTTCAACCATAAGCTTCCCTAATGCATCTAATGCGCCTTTCTATGGAAACAATATAACAAAAATTGTCTTGTAGTATTGGGAAATGAAACACTATTATCTGCTAAAAATGTTTGGATTTTTTTTTCATATCAAGTAATGCTTGAAATGAAATAGCAGGAACAAAACACGACTTGTCATTCAAACACATTGTTTGTAAATCCAATTACATCGTATCTACTCTTAAGTGTCATGGCTGAGACTCGGCTGGAAGTTTGACTTGGAGGGATCCAGAGAAAAGTTCATAATTGTGCGCTGTTTCGTGCGAGCCATTAGGGCTAGCTGCAAGGAATTATGGGGCAAAGTTATTAAACATACAGCCGGTAAACACTGATGAGCAATTTCGCTGATGTAGGCATGCAATTTAGAAAGCAATAATACCCAAATCCAATTTGGTGCACATTGGTTACAGCACAGCGTCAGAGCATATAAGTATCACAACACACAAATTAAATTGGGGGGAACTCTTTGTAACAGTGAACGCTTTATATTAGATGTATTTTTCTCAATTTAACAACATGCTGACCATTAATAAAAGCAGCGAGTTGTTTCTCACTCTTCGGGTTGTTGTGTGCTTCTCTCAGAGCGCACCAGGACGAGGTGGGAGAGACACCTGGTGCTGTGCCGAGAACTGAACCGGAGTCAGATCATCACCCGTCGCCGCTACAAAAACAATCCTGCTGTCACTGCTCTAGCCATATCCAGGTATATAATCCAGATGTTCACACAGATAAAAATAAGTCCTGGTCTGAGGGCTCAATTACTGCATTTCCGCCAGTAAAGTTGTTTATTATAGCTTGTCTGAGTCTAGATGGATGGATGGATGGATGGATGGACGGATGGATGGATGGATTTTATTGATCCCCAAGGGGAAATTTGGGAACTGAAAAAAATGAAGAATTGCTAATACTGTAATTTAATTCAACTGTATTTGTGTAGTGCTTTTAACAGAAGATATTGTCACAAGCTGCTTTACAGATGTCTGGATATAGATTTAGATCCCTAATAAGCAAGCCACAATGGCAGGCTGTAAAGGCCACAAAGAGAGAATTTTTATTATTTCGATTATTATTTTTATTATTATCTTATTATGATATTTTTTTATCATGTTATCATCCATCCATCCATTTACCGATTATCCTGCACAGGGTTACAGGGACCCTGGAGCTTATCCCAGGAAACTCAGGGCACAAAGGCAGGGGACAGCCTGGACGGTGTTTCAACCCAACGCAGGGCACACACACATGCACACACTACAGACAATTTGGAAATGCCAGTTAGCCTACAATGCATGTCTTTAGATTGGGGGAAAGAACCAGGTTACCAGGCGGAGAACCCTGAAGCACAGGGAGAACATGCGCAAACTCCTCCACAAACAAACATGCTAACCACTAAGCCACCATTCCCCCAAATTATCATATAATATTCAAATATTAATTATTATTAAGTCTTATTATAATAGGGCACAAAGTTCAGCGACAAAGCATACGACTGAATGATTACCCACTACTGGCTCTTTATTCTATTAAATCTGTCCCTCTCTCTTTCTCTGTGTGATTTGTATGTGTGTGTGTGTGTGTGTATGTGTGTGTGTGTGTGTGTGTGTGTGTGTGTGTGTGTGTGTGTGTGTGTAATGGCAGGACTCATGGTACACTACTGGTAGGTGATGCCTGGGGCAGGGTGTTCAGCTGGACCTCTGAGGACTGAAGACAGGCAACCGAACATCAATCATGCCCCGATATACAGCACGCCATTCATCTGGGACTGCCGCACCACTGCTGACTCCAGAGATCTGCACAGCGCCTGCCGTGTTTGAGGGATGACGCATAGTTTCTTGGACTCACTGAGGCATTCTTGCTCAAGCCAGAAACAGAACACTGCTTATTTAAGAAATGAAGGATGCTGCAGATTTTGCGTGTGTGTGTTTTATTTTTTTCAATTTGAGCCGCAGTACAGATCATTTTTATTGTAGGGTCTGTTTCGCCTCCTTTTTCCTAAATGAAGCCAAGTGATGTTTATTTTAGAAACATTGGCCTGTAGGAATTTTATGGGCAGCTGCGTCCCAGGCCTGTATTATCTTAGCTGTAGATTGTTTTTCTTTCACGCTATTTTTTTTTTCATATGTCTTGATGGCTCATGTGATCATTTTGTACAATCTGGATCCTGCTCACACTCCGCATCACAATCCAGGTGGTACAAAATAACGACGATCTATTGTGTTCATCTCTAGCATGTAAATATATGTGGATTCAATGAATATTTTGTGCAACAGTTAATCAGATATTTCTGTTTTGCTTGGCGTTTTCTTGTGCCTAGTGAAAAGTAAGTTGCTTTTTATACAAGCAGCTTTTACAGAACTGGAGTGACTCACCCGTCCCAGCTTGAGAGTGTGTTCTCTGCCACTAACAGAAAAGGTTATGGTGTTTGAGATTTTTTTTTCAACCCCCTTTATTTTGTGGTCTACAGGAATACTTAGCAAGCACTTTTGTTATGCATGCTCATAGATCTACAAACTCACAAATTTACTTGTGTTACTGACCAGTATTGCTGTTTATTTTTGATGAGAGATACATATTTGTATTTGGTATTAAATAAAAACAGACTGAAATTACAAAGAAATGTTTCCTTTTAGATTTTTAACATATACAAAAAAAACTTTTAAATGTGAAATGTGCATGCTATGATTGTGCAACATTTTGCAGAGAGTAAGACTTTTTTTTTCTTCAATGTATTTCTAAGCTTCAGCAAAATATTTTGGCTGGGATTTAATCGCCTTTCTCAGACAACCTGTCTGCTGCTCAAGTCTTAATGAATTTATATTTAAATCACATAACCAGAAGCACGGACAATCACAATAGTCATTCTCAGAATCAGTGCACTGTGTTAGTTACATTTTTTTTTTTTTTTGAAGAACCTCATCCACATTTTATCAAAATGATCATTTAAATTGATTACTAAAGATGTATTACTAATGCTGAAATATGAAGGAACCCAGCTGATTTGCACTCTGTATAAAAAATAAATAAATTTTTCCATCCTCACAGCTCCAGGCTCGCGTGTTCGATCCTGAGCTTGGGTTACTGTCTGTCCATAGGTTTCTTCTGGGTTCTTCTGTTGTAAGTTGGTATATTGGCTACACAAAACATTGCCTATAGATGTGAAAGTGTGTGTGATTGTATGTGTGAATGGTGTACTGTAATGGATGAGTGTGTTCCCGCCTCATAACCAGTGTTCCCAGGATCGGCTCTGGATTCACTGCACCCAGAGTAAAGCATTACTAAAGATGAGTCAAATGAATGAGTAAAATATTCTTTAAATCCATAACAAAAAGTCTAAGATACAAAACTAAAATTAGCCTGTAACTGCCATGTGCTTGATTTCTCAGTGTATGACTCAACATTACTTTTCCTTTGGTCTCTGTTGTATGATGTAGATTTGGAGTCTGAAATTGTTGCTTACTTTGTAATACTGTGGATTTTCCCCTTTTTACACTCATGCTCTGTTCCTCATCGGCAGCTATAGGAGAGGGCAGAGATGAGCCGTGATTATTCGGAGCTGACGATGCTCCCATTAGGCCATGCGCCACATACCTCCCTGAGGAAGAGGGTTAATTGTTGCTTTACTCCCAACCTTTTGAGATTGCATCCTCCTAATGGTTGTCATTAAGCAGTCTAAAACGCCCAGAGAACGCGAGTGGGAGAGGAGCCACTGTGTGCAATAGGATCGTAGCATCAACATAACAGGAAGCTTCAATCCATGATACTTTAGGGTGTGTCAGTTCATTAGTAGACATTAAGGTGCAGGTGGGAGGTATAGATTAGTGTGAACATTTGGTTTTATAGCTGTGCAATTCTTATCTAGCATGTTGGAAAGAGATGGATGTGGCTTCATTATGTCAACTTTCGCACAGTGATAGAATCAAACTTCATCCACAAGAAGTTTTCTGATTTTACAAAACAAAAGAAAAAGGCTTAGTGGGCATCTGGAGTTCATTTAAATAAAAGAGGATGCCGTTTATAGCAACACAACAGATTTGAGTGCAGATGAAAGGTTTTTTGTGCATTTCATGCTTTGTTGTTGTTGTTTTTGCATGTTGAAGTCTATCTTCATTTTGTGGTTTTCTCTATTGTGGATCTGCTTGGCTCCAGTCTCTGTCCTGCAATTTCCACATGGAATAACTTCATATAAAGAGACATGTTGGCCCCACTTTCACCTTACTCTGTGAGAAATAAACACAAAGTCATCATTCTTTTCATGATAGTTGTTGAACTCTGTGTATACCTTGTGCTTAAGACTAATCCCCAAAGCTTCTCTCTGTGTCACTGTGGAGTCCTCCTGTAAGGAGGGCAATAGTACTACAGAATAATTATCATGATCTGTCCTCTCTCTCTCTCTCTCTCTCTCTCTCTCTCTCTCATCCTGCTCAGGTCTCTCTGCTAGCCTACCAGTGTAGCTGCTCATTAATATGCACTGTGACCACAGCCAAGAGATGGGGGGTCGCTCTCTTTAACCTTTGTGTGAGTGGCTAATTGTGCTAAGTGGAGGAGCTTAATAGACTGGAAAATAATCATCATATATCTCATGGAGAGAGTCAAATGACCTTCTCAAAAGACAATAGCTATCTCAGTTTTAATACGTCAGTGGTTTTATGATATTAAAATGTCAAACCATTTGGGCACTTCTGAATAATTAAATCAAATAAATTATAGCATCTAGGCAGAACCATCTTGTAGTCTAACCCAATTATAATGCACTGTAAAACTAATTATTAACCATGATCACAATTAGTTTAATTTGAATAAATGTAACCATTAGCGGGTTCATCATAGTCACTGACTCTGAGCTGTACAGAAGAGACACACTCACGCTCGTCTCACCTCAAACACCGAATTACAGCAGGCCTGAGAGTGAACTAAGGCCTGCACAGATAGAGCTGTTATTCACAAGCTAAGAATTGTGGTTCCTTTTATCCCTACTATGCTATAGACAGAACTCAATCATGCAAGAGGGGCAGAAACAATGAATAAACTGCCCCAGAGTGTACTAACAAACATGAATGTTGTATATGTTGATGGTGGACTTACTTAAATGTTCTGTGGGTTGCATTAGTCCCTGTGTGAGGCTTGGTGTTTTATGTGAGATGGAATTGCTTCCTATTTATGAATCTATAACTTGCAAATCAGTGAACTGCAATCATTTTAATGTTCACAGGACCCTGATGACTTAGGTTATAACAAAAAAAATACATATTTTATTACTTTTTTTTTTTTTTTTACACAATTCTAAAATCAGAATTAAATATGTGTATTGGATTAAAATCCAACAGTAAAGCAATATTTTCTCTCTGTTTAAAAAAAGAATAGCTATATATAGACAGGCAATTGGTGAATGTACCAAATTAGAAAACATTGTGAATGTACAAATGCCAGATGCTCGGACATTGTGCCTTTATACTTATAATGCAGCATCAGTTAATGCAGCATCAGTTAATCACATGAACAATGCCAAAAGCAACAGTATATCATAAATAATTCTGGTACAAAACAGTTTCAACTGAATTTACACTTGCTTTTCCACAAAGAGGATCTGGGCGTATACAGTTCCTGTGCAGTGTGCATTGGTCTCCAGCTGTGCAGTTCCTGAGCTGTTTCTTTTAGCCTCAGGCACTCGCTTGACCAACTCCAGTTCGGCGTATGTCAGACTGTCATCTGCCACCCGTGGCTTCAGGACAGGAAGAACAGAGAGAGAGAAAAGAAGCAGGGCGTTTCAGTGTGGTAAAGACTACTGTATGCGGTCAGGGTCTGGAATTGCATTTGGTAATCTTGGAATACATAGACACATCAACATGAAATTACAGATCCAACTTTAGGATTGGTTTGTCTGGGAAAAAAAATGTTGCTTGTGTCTTGGAAAAAGTTTTAGTTTTGTCACAAATCTATAGTTATGAAGTTATAAAAGTAATAGTATAATAATAATGTCATTTATATTTATTCTTGCACAATAGAAGTTGCTATTTCGTTTTTTATATAGTTTATATGTAGTTTATATAGTCTGTACATTGGTTTATTTTATTTTATTTATTTATTTTGCTTTGTTTTTCTTATTTCAATTACAGAGGTACAAAGGAAGAATTTGTCTGTACAGTACAGCTGTCTATTCCATACAGTATGACAAATAAAGTCTGGAAGTGTAATCTAAATTTAAAATAAATAATAATAAAATAAATAGTGAGCACTGCATATAATTTAATCTTGTTTTGTGTGTGTGTGTGTGTGTGTTCCATAATGTCCATACAATTATTCACTCACATAAGTAACTATAGTCACATTTAATTAAAAAAATTTTTTTATAACAGCACATCACCACATATTTAATTTCAATATCCTGTCAATTAAACCAGGTGCAGTTTGAAATATATTCTTTCTTAGAGATGGGATTAAGTACTGCACAATAATTCTCATTTGCCTCTGCTCTTTCCTCTGATTTTAATCTTTCTGTAATAATTTTAGTGAAAGGTAATGCAATGAGAATCAAGCTCGCTAAATAAATAATTGTGTTTCAAAAAGCAATAAAGGTAAATGTAATTACAAGTCATGAAAATGGTGATACAGCAATATCAAAAACCAAAAACAATCATTTCTCCATTGCATATTGCGAGTAATAATTCAATTGACATAAAGATTAGGTATGCAAGGTTTTTAGAAAACAAATATTATACAATTTGGGAACAAAAAGGATTATGCACAGGAATTATTCAATTATTACCCAAGCAGGAGCATAAACCCTCATGAAACTATATTAAAATTGCTTCATTTCTTTCATTGTCATACTGTGTAAATGAATGACTGGTATAAAGTAAATAAAACACAACCTACCATGTGTGCTTTTCTAGGTTGGACTTTTAAAAGTTTGGTCCTGTGTGGCTTATTTGGAACAGGAGCTGTAAAAAAAATAATTAAAAATAAATAAATAAATAAATACATAAATAAATAAATAAATAAATAAATAAAAAAAAATGATAGAGTGTAAAAAGACTGTATTTCCAAATTCAAAAGATGAAAATGAATGTTGACAGATTGACTTGATTAATGTAAGCTGTACACACGATCTAAGATGTTCATAGTTTAACCTCAGTCAACAGTTTCTCTTCTCAGATGATGTGATGCCACGAGGCTTAAGCAAACATTACATTAACACCCAGTAAATCACTTCCCTGCTACTGCAATAAAATAAGCCACAGACTACATACTGTACTTGTGATAATATGTATTAATATCAGAAAATACTGCAAAGTTAATGCCAAAACTGGTGTTAAGGAAAACAGATTATGATTAAAAGCCATATGATTTAATGCTTAAGGCTTAATGTTTAAGGGCTGCCAGAGTTTAGGTCTCATGTCTGTTATTTTAGGATCAGCAGGGTTTATTCTGGAAGTCGTACCTTTCACTGGTACCACTGGTGGTTGTGCAGCGATGTCTTTGGGTGGTGCTTTATGTCTTTTCTCTTTCCTGTGCATTCCAGGAGATGAGCTCGCAACACTGGTCACTGTCTCCCCAGAGCTACAGTACATTTCAACATTGTTTTTTTTTAAAAAAGAAAGAGATATGTTAAACGTGGCATTATTTACACACACACACACACACACACACACACACACACACACACACACACACACACACACAAAATAAATAAATAAATAAATAAATAAATAAAATTATGCCTTACCTGCTCTCTGGGCATTTCATCAAATAGAATCTGGCTGAATAGATAGAAAAATGTATTTAGATAAAGTTAGATCAATTCTCATCATAATGGTTATAGTGAAGTTTGCTATTAAACATTTGCAGTTTAATCTGATTAACAGGAAAATAGTGAACCAAATGAGTGGTGTCTGTTTAGAAGGCAGAAATAAAATCTCATCACCTTTTCGTCTTTGTTTATGCTGCATGTACTGACATGTAATTTTCACAATAAAAAGCACGGTAGAAATCAGACCCACAGAGCAGATCAGCACTGCACACAGATAAACATCTGAAAAATCACAGAAAAGCGGCGTCAGAATGAGCACATGCTCAAATGGTGCTTTTTTTCTTCTTCTTCTTTTTTTTTTTTTTTTGGAGTGTCTATTTACACTAACCACAAATAGATGCAGATATTTACGCCACAAAAGGTTCAGATAAGTTTGTGTAGTAGATAATCAGGGGAAGAGAACACATTTAAAAGTTTTGACATTACACATTAATTATTTATTATTTTACTCAACATAGTTCAAACATTAAAAACTATTTAAATGGTGTGAACGATAAGAATGCATAAGAAGGAATACGATCAGACGTTAGCTGTTTGTGTTGTCAGTATGTGAACATGTTAGGCATGTTCTCCTTATTTAAGTAATATTCTCATAAAGATGCCACAGAGATCAATTTATATCCCCCCCCCAGTTTCTTTACAAATTAAATGTCATCTGGATTGTTATTCTGAGCGACAGTTTTAAGCTTTGTAACTTAAAGTGACCTTTAATATGGATTTTTTTCCCCTTTCCTCCTGTAAACACTTTTATGAGACAGAAGGGAAGTAAAAATAAAAGTCTATAATATTCTTACATATCAGTTATTTTATTTTGTATAAAATGAGCTGAGTTTTTATGCAAAAAGGACCGTTTCATATTCTCATTAAAAAAAGCATCTGATTTCTGTTTAAAGTTCAACTGAATCTAATCTTACTCATTAAACTAGTTGTGAATAGTGTCTTATCCTTTTTCATTTTCACTTCTGATGTTTTAATGATTTAGGAAACAATGGTTTTATAGAGAACTCAACTCTTTCAAACAACACTGTGTAGAATCATAACACTAAATTATACATTTAAGCACGCTTGATATACTGTATTCACACATCATTCACCGTTTTTTAAATTGTGTTCTAAAAGTCTTTGGCTGCATTATTGTGATTTTTTGCTAAATGAATGTGTAATACTTTGCTTTTGTTGCAAAGGATAGGAAACAGGAGAGCACTCTGTGTTCCCCTGCAATCCTGCAAGTGCTTTCATATAAGGGTGGAGAGTGATCCCATGGGAAAGGGCTGGCCAAAAAACTGGGCCAATGAAGAGCTGCTTTTGGAGATTTGTCTTCTTTTCCCATTAATGACACTGTGAGGAATCGTCTATTACTTTCTGATGATGGAGATATGCTCCAGACTATAATACATACAATATGTTTATAGGATCACTGTTTATTTAAATTAGAAATCACTCCATACCTTGAAACCAGCGCCAGATGTTATCAGTGCTCTCAGGGATTCCTATGTAGTGCACTAGAATCATAAAGGGAGAAACAGGGTTAATAAATACGAAGAGAGCCACACCTCCCTGTAACACGTTTGCTTTTGATTGGATTAAACTCTTAAAGTTGCCTCCAATGTGCAATAAAATAAAAATCCCACTATTACACCAAACCGCAATCATTTTTAATGATAGATGATTGTGAATATGCATTTACAGGGAATATTTATCATATTAGGGCATATACTGAAGCACAAATCAAAAATCAAATTCAACCATGCACGATAGAGTTCAGAAATCTTCAGTAACCTAAGTAATTATAAACATAGACTGCATTTAAAAATATTTTTTATGCCACATTATGGAAAGATTATGTTGTCCTTTACAAACTATAGGACATCTGTGTATGTTTCAATTCAATTCAAATTAATTCAAGAACTGAAGAAGTTCTTAAAAAGTGATTTCTACTAAATTTAGCACTATATATTTCTACAATTTCCATTTTTTGAGTCATAAATGGTATGGTTTCTATTGCTTAATAATATTTTTTAACACAGTGCTGTGGAATTAGCTCAGAAGGTGACAGCTGCAAGGTTTATATTAATGCACTCATTCTAATATGTTATCGCTTTTCTAACACTGTACACAAGGACTTGTATACCAGACTCTCCACATGAACAAATGCTTCAGCGCATGAATTTCAGACTCATTGATTTGGAGGATTTTTTGTGAGGAGACTTTTATGCAATCTTTTTGGAAGGAGTCTCCAGTGCTGTGTAAAGACAAAGATAAAGCTGTATCTTTATGTGAATTGTACATGGGAATGTTTTCAGGAAGGAGGGTTAAGTTTACTCTAACATGACAAGCTGCATTTTGGGGGATTATTAACAAAAATAATGCGCTTATTAACAAAAAATAATGTTATCCTTGGTGAACAGCTTTGGTATTAGAAAAATAAAACAATTAGACATGTGCGTCTTAGTGGCTTAGTGGTTAGCACGTTTGCTTTGCACCTCCGGGGATGGGGGTTCAAATCCTGCCTCCACTCTCTCTGCATGGAGTTTACATGCTCTCCCCATGTACACTGGTTTCCTCCATCAGTTCAAAGACATGTGTTGTAGGCTGGTTGGCATTTGGCATTTTGCCTTGCAATGGGTTACCACATTGTCCAGGGTGGCCCCCACCTTGTGCCCCAAGTTCCCTGGGATAGTCTCCAAGCTCCCCTGTAGCCTGATAAGCTGTATGGAAAATGGATGGATGGATAGGCATGTGCTGTTGGAAAATAGAAATAATTTTTGGGTGGTGAAACCATTTTTCTTATAACAGCATGCTCTATCATGTTGTTTAGTCCTTACTTTAACCACTCATCTTCCCAAACAAATTTGTTTTCTATGCATGGTTGGAGATTGCAAGGGTTGCAGATTTATGCTTGATGATTCTCCAGTAAGATCAGGCCAAGCTCATTTAGAGTATATTTAAAAATCTGCTTTAATCACCTTTCTCTGGCCCTGAGACTTAGGCTTTCAATAATCTACTATGATAGTATACATTATTAAATTACAATATTAAGGAGTACTAAGTATTAAGTAGATACTTGTATTTGATTTGACCCAAGTCATTTTTTAATGTTAATGTTCATTTCAATTTGAGGGAAAAAGAATTTAATGCATAAATGGATTATTGCTAAGGGTAATATGATTCCTATTACAGTAATACTATTAATGTATATTGCATGAACCCATTGAGATTTGCTATATATTTCTCCATAAAAATCTCATGAGCCTTACACCACATTATTTTATAATAGAAATCAATATTTGTTCACATGGACTTTATTATGATTATAACATGTGAAATGTAAGAAGAAGGGAAGAGGCAAAAAAGAGTGAGACTCTGTCTTTCTTCTTAAGGCCTTAAAACAGCATGATAAAGCCTTTATTGGCTTCTGGTCCTGCTTTATCCTTCTCTTTCTCTGCTCTGTTGTCTAATGGAACTAGGTGTGCATCTTTCTTCGTGGCCCATGTGCTGCTCATTAACACTGGCTTCTACCAGACTTGCGTTAATAACAGGCCCCATACGGGTACATGAGTCCACATGTGATCTGTATTTGCTGCTTGAAGAGAAGCTGTAAAGCCTGCCCAAATGCCAAGTTTAAGTTGTTTTTCCACTGGCACTGCAGAAAAGTAATGAAAGCACATTCTTTAAAAATGTGTATTCGGATCTAAAACATAAACATGGAGAATGTTAAAAGAAAACTAGATTTGCTTGTGCTGTGCTTTTGCTTCTGAAGTGCATGAACATAAGTGTACTCAGTTGAAGCAGAATACTTATTGCTCTGTGCTGCAGCTCTGATCTGCATTTAGAAAACATCTCAGCTGGATGCTGTTGCTGTTTTTCTATATCTTTAACAGCTCAAATTCCCTATTCTGGGGTGAACCCAGACCTCCATATCCTTCCTTATTACCTCACAGTGTTTGTTGTTTTTGTATCTCAAAGCTCAGTGCATATGGGAAATCTGTGGTTGTCCATATGTGTTACTAGCAAAACCACAAAATGTCTGCTGTTTGCATTTTCTACAGTGTAAATATATAGAGCCTTGATAAAAGTGCATAAATCAGTCTGTGGAGTTCTGCTTGCCTCAATCTATTAAGAGGAATTTATTTTATAGCTTTTTGCATAGACTATGCAGTAAGGACACATGAACTGGCTGGCTAATGCCTTAATTTGCATAATAAAAGTAAGGATTATCTCAGAGAAATGAAAGAAATGTCATGTCATATTCAACAAAGAAAGAAAGAAAGCTATACAGTATAATAATTAGTACCAAATTGTCTTTTTTTGGCCTCAACTTTAGACAATCACTTCTTATCAGCTGAATGTTTTTTCTAATATGTGAATAAAGCATACGGGACCTCTCACTCTTACCCTTGGAGCAACAGCGGAAAACCGACACAGCCAGAGTAAATGTTTTTTTGGCGCATGCTTGCCAATATCCCCCACTCTGTCTTTAGAACATGTCCAAATCCCTCACATTTACAGCCCTGGGCTCCAGTTGTACCGGCATCAAACCCATTTCTAGACTAAATGATGTATATGCAAAGAATGGGATCCCAAAACTTATATATGAACTAAAGCTAATATATGAGGTAAAGCTTAAAATTAATTTAAAAGTATGTTTATAAAAAAGTGATGCCCTGTTTTTCCTATCCACATTATTTTTTAGGAGATATGCTCAATGACAACTTTAATTTAGACTGGAATTATTGGCATATCATTTCATCAAACTGTATATAGAATGCTAAATTGGGTTTCTAGACAATAAAGAGTAAGGAGCAGTAAACAGTAGTAAATGAAATAAAGTCAATATTTGGTGTGCCAAAAAAATCAAAATCAAAATAGTAGTCTCCGGTACAATTAGTGCAGTTTTATAAGGAAATGGGCTGTAAGTTTTATTGAGCATCTTGCAGAACCAGCCACGGTTCTTCTGGAGACTTTGACTGACTCGCTTCTTATTTTTGCAGAAAAATCCAACAGTCTTCATTGTATTTTTTGTTTAAAAAAAAGCATACATAATATGGTGCTTTCTTTCTGACATACAAACATTTTTCTGTAACATTTAATTTTGTGCTGGAAAACTAATGTTTGTGAATCTAAGATGTTTTTTGTACTGACTTGATAATGTAGAAGTCATAAAATAAAAAATCTATAACAAAGTTTGTATTAAAAAATACAGTGCATAAAACGTTTGTACAGTGCTAAATGCATGCATAATAACAGTATCATTAAAAATAGCCTTTACCTTGTAGCTCCATGGTCCCTGTGCCATTTGCCGAGGCCCTCCACTTGTTTCTGTGTTTGCGTATCTCTTGCACTTTACAGCTGTAGTTGCCTCTGTCTTCCCTGGAAACATTGAGGATCAGCAGGCTGTATATCTGTCCTTCCACCTCCTCCCACAGGTGAAATTTGGTCTGAGAAAAGCTTAGGCTGTAGTTCCCATAGTACTTAGCCTTCTTGAAATTCATCTTCACCACCAGTCGCTCATCCTCAGGCTTCGGGAAGTAGAGCCAGCGCAGAACCAGCACGCTGCTGCTCCTCTTCTTTTGAGAGACCAGGCATGACACGGTAATATTTTCTCCCTCCAGACACATAGTAACTGGTCCAGGGGTCACCGTCACATTCAGAGCCTCAGCCAACTCTTAGGGGAAAATAGAATAAAAAACCTGTGCTTAGAATAGTTATGCATGGTTAGCAGACGGTTTTAATTCCCCTCATCCAGATTTTAATACTGTAGAAAAGCACTGTGTAAATAGTTAATGTTAGCACCACAAAGATAAATATGCAATAATTAGCACTGATTAGGAAATGGTAATGACATGTGGGAATGCACAGTCCTACTTATTTTCCCACATTTTAATATATAATGATTACAGTGATTGCTGCTTGAACATTAAGTAGGCAAGGCTTAATGAAATCTGCAAATATCTTTGAGAACCTCTAATATACAAACTCTGATTGAGAGGTTAGTGTGTGTGTGTGTGTGTGTGTGTGTGTGTGTGTGTGTGTGTGTGTGTGTGTGTGTGTGTGGTTTAGGATCTAGATTGCATTACTTTTTACAAGAAAAATAAATACTGTACATAAATAAATAAATAAATAAATAAATAAATAAATAAATAAATAAATAAATAGCTGTAGATTTATCAGTGATTTTCTCTTTGTCCGGTCCAGTGGCCTACAAAAACATTTGGCGCGTGTCCAGGCTCAACATGTCCCAGAAACTACAGGTGGAAAACATTTGCCTGCCTTCTTGAACCAGAGAGCATAGAACACATTGAGAAGATTGGATGCAGCTGTTGGAATTTTTTTGTTGCATTAAAGTTTGGTCCACAGTACCCAGATCTGTAACTGGTTAGCCATGGCATTGTTTTCAGCATAAAAACCACATCACACAAGACCACCATTTTAACATCAACGATTGGTCCTATTTCACAAGAAACCTCACAGAAGTTGACAGTCCCGAAGTATCCTGCTCGACTCTCCTGCAAAAGTTTTTCAACTAACATGCTAGAACTTTGACAGTACTCAGTGACACTCCGTGATATTTCTGTACAGTAGTTCTAACAAAAACTAAAAACAAAATGGGTTTCAATTATGGTCTAAACCACATCACTGAATCGCATCATATTAGCACTAAAAAAAACTATTTCATCCTCTGGATATTTATTCGACAGCAACTTCTGTATAAGTTTCACAAAGACTTTAAACTTTGTCAAACTTTCTTACAGATGTTGCTTTTCTCCATTCAACATTCTCACTCTCATTGCTAATGTAAAGATTCTTTCATTTTGCATGAACATGCAAAATGCAAACAAACAAGCTTACCTCCAATCAAAGCCCTAGTCAGGAGAACCATCACAACGGAGGAGAGTTTCATTTCGCAGACCAGAATGCTCCATACACCCAGCTAAACAGCCAGAAAAAGTAAATGTGCATATAGTTCTCCTCTTTTTTCACTCCTTTTCTCTTTCTCACTGTGTGTGTTTCTGTGTGTATAATACCGAACAGTGCAAGCTCTGTTCCTAGTTAGAAACACCCCTCTTCCTGACTCTTTCTTTTCTCTGGCTCTCTCTTTTGCTCTCTCCCTTAATCACTCCCCTCTCCAGTAAAGTATTTGTAGGAAATGTCATTTCCTGAGAGGAGCTTGTGAAGCAACATAAATTTCCAGATGAGGCCAGGTTCTCAGAAGTGCCTAGATAATGACTGAAGACGGTGGGCTGCGTCTTCACAATATTTCTTTTGTGTAGGAAGCCACAAGTGTACACTCTTAACCCTGAAGAATCGGTCATTCGTGTGTAGTGAGGTTCAGCAGTGTGGTAAGGCTCAGAACGATGAAGTTCATTACACCGCTGACACTGAACAGGATTTATGGAAGCACTTGTATTCTGGTGTATGAGGAATGTATCGGCTTTCCCTGGCATTCTTCCTGTGTCCTACGCCTACAGTGCTTGTCCACCAGTCACTGTGGTTAGACGCATGACCATTTATTGGGCAATGCAATGTGCTGAGCTGGTGCTTTCCATGACGGTGGAGTGCTGCCACGGGGAAAACACAAAATGCTTATGTATAGAAACACAGCAAGAAATTAGAATTTACCAGGTTTCAGGCTGGTACTTTCAGGGTAAAGCAACCCCAGAGCATACGTTTGAGCAAGAAAATGCAAGACTGTGTCTCATTTGAGGGACATGTCTGCCAGCAGGGAAAATTTGGCAGCACTGAAAGTTAATCATAACCCAAATGTTTCCCCATGTTAATCATTTGACAGGCGCGTGATAAGCCATTCTACAGCATGGAACATGGAAATGGAGGAAAAACTGTTAGGGATGTGATGGGATTTTTAAATCACAGGGAATATGAGCTTCAAAAAGCAAGACTACATAAATTCAAGTGCCCTATGCTATTCCTTAACAGATTTGTAACAACAATATAAGGTTTTCATATGAACAAATACAAATAAAACCAGACATATCTCTTACTGAAGAATATGTTGAGAGGAAACCCTGACTATACATTTCTGATTTAATCCAACAAAGTATTGAGAGAGAGAGAGAGAGAGAGAGAGAGAGAGAGAGAGAGAGAGAGAGAGAGAGAGGACAGATCATGATAATTATTCTGTAGTAATATTGCCCTCCTTACAGGAGGACTCCACAGTGACACCATCTGGTTAGCATTAACAAGAATGAAGAGGTTTCAATACATAGACATAGACAAGAGCGTGAAGCATTAATGGATAGAGGAAAATATTATAAGTAGTTAAAATTTATGATCAAGTCATCACTTGTAAATATAATAAGACACATCAATTGATTCTTTCACTTATTCAATTAAAGCCTAAGACATTGGCCACCTGCAGATCTGATGCCTGCAGTAAAAGCTAGCATTTCATATGAATGCAGATTAAAAGAGCTCATGGCGAGAGGCTTTCCGTCAATGAGTAAACGACTTGTTAATGTAATACACAAGTCAGCGGGAGATACAACAAAATAACAGATGGGCATCTTATCTCAGCTATATCTCAGTATGCTTCACACACCTCATCACCGCACTCAGGGCCGTCCATCCAAGGTTGAGGATGGTTAAGCTCTGGACTAGGCTCCAGGGACACTTGTTGTAGCTTTTATTTGGAAGTTGAGGATCAGGGGAAATCAAAGCAAATGCACTTTCATACGTTCAGAATATGTGTCATCCTGTGGGTGCACTTCACTCTTGTTAAACTCATGTGGGCCACTCGCACAGCAACAAAAAACCCTCTTCCATTAAATCACTCAGTTTACTTGTTTATTGGCTCTGCCATTAGGGCAAATTATTCTCACTCAATTGGCTTTGCAATTATAATGGAAGTTGTGTGAAAGGTGATTGTATGAGTATTGTCATACTCTGGCAAAATATCTTGTGGAAATTGAGATGTCTGAAAACTGAGATTGTTTGCGTGAATATCCATGCCCTATCCATGGCTCCAGTTTAATATTATTATCAGATTATAAGAATAAAATGATACAAATGATGACTCTATTTAAATAGAGTTGAACTAAGAACAATGTTGGCTGAGTGGTTAGGTCTTTGGTCTATTTGAGTGGACGGGTGTGAGTTCAAATCCTAGTACCGCCAAGCTGCCAGTTTTGGATCCTTGAACATGGCCCCTAAGCCTCAACTGCTCAACTTTAATCCTCTCAATAGTAAGTAGCTTTAGGTAGAAACACCAGACAAATGAATAAATGTACATACAGAACAAAATTATTCACATTATTTGGAAGCCTCAGGCTCAGGTATTTATGTACACTGCTGATTTCTTCTGCATTCTCTGTATGTCTCATACTAAATTGTTTCACAATTTAAAACATAATCTAAGATAAAACAAAGGCAACCTGAGTAAACACAAAATATAGTTTTTAAATGACAATGTAATTTACTGAAGCAAAAAATTTATCCAATACCAGCTGGGCCTGTATTTGCGCTGTTCAATCAAATCAACACTTACATAGAACTTTTTCAACTGCATGAAGTTGGTTAAAGGGTCTTAACCAGTAACACACAATCCAAAATTGAAAGAAATTCCAGAAATAATTCTGAAGAAGGTGATTGAAATACATCAGTCTGGGAAGGGTTACAAAGCTATTTAAAAGGCTCTGGGACTCCAAAGGACCACAGTGAGAGCCATAATCTCCAAATGGAAAAACTCGGCACAGTAGTGAACCTTCCCGGAAGTGGCCAACCTTCCACAATTTCTCCAGGAGCACAGCAACGACTCATCCAGCAAGTCACAAAAGAGCAAAGGACATCAAAGGCCTGCAAGCCTCTCTTGCATCAATAAAGGTCAGTGTTCATGTCCACTATCAGAAAGACACTGGGCAAAAATAGAAGAAGAGTGGCGAGGTGAAAACCACTGCTAACACAGAAGAACATTAAGGCTCATCTGAATTTTGCCAAAACACACCTTAATGATCCTGAAATCTTTTGGGAGAATGTTCTGTCTACAGAATTCCACAAAAAGATCATCATACCTATGGTCAAGCATGGTGGTTGCGGTGTGATGGTGTGAGGATGCGTTGCTGCTTCAGGACCTGGGCAACTTGCAATAATTGAGGGAAACATGAATTCTGCTCTCTACCAGAAAATCCTAAAGGAGAATTTCTGGTCTTCAGTCAGTGAGTTGAAACTCAAGCGCAACTGGATTATGCAGCATGACAACAATTCAAAGCAGGAGTCAGTTCTAGTCCTCTAGAACTAAGTGAAAGACTGATCTCCAGTTTTCTGAAGCGTTTGGCTGCAGCTACTGCTGCTAAGGGTGGTACAACCAGGTTTTTTTTTTTTTTTTTTTTTTGGGGGGGGGGGGGGGGGGGGTTTAATTAGGGGGTAATTTGTTTTTCACATTGGTGATAGGTGTTGGATAACCTTTTTTTTTTTTCAATAGATAAATAAATAAATAAATAAATAACTGTATTGTGTGTTTATTCAGGTTGCCTTAGTTTTATGTTGTATTTCATATGAAGATCTAAAACTATTTTTATGAGATATAAACAAAACCAGATGAAGTCAGGAACTGCAGATAAATGTATGGTTTTAGCAATATAATCATTAAACTTGCAAGTAACGTAGCAAAGCAATATTTAACCATAAATTAGAAGCAAAATCTATTCAGTTTAATTGTATTAGTACAACACAATAGACATTGTCACAAAGCAGCTTTAAAGAAATACATATCTAGATTTAGATCCTGATTAAGAAAGCCAGAGACGATTGTGGAAGCAAAAAAATACCTGAGGAGACATGAGAACAAATCCAGATCAAAAGAGAACCCATTCACTTTTTGGTTGATACCACTCCTGATCAAATTAGTGTGGAAAACTCTTGTGCCAGCCAATGCACAACTACTATATCATTGTGTAACACAGTGTAACATACACCATTCAGCCATAACATTAAAACCACTGAGAGGTGAAGTGAATAACATTGATTATCTTGTTACAATGCACCTGTCAAGCGGTGAGATATATCAGGCAGCAAGTGAACAGTCAGTTCACAAAGTTGATGTGTTGGAAGCTGGAAAAATGCACATGGATCTGACAGACAATGACCAGGGCCAAATTGTGATGGCTAGATGACTGGGTCAGAGCATCTTCAAAATGGCAGATCTTGTGGGGTGTTCCTGGTATGCAGTGGTTACATACCAGAAGTTGTCAAAGGAAGGACAATCGGTGAACCTGGGTCATGGTTGCCCAAGGCTCATTGACGTTCTGATGTTATGCTGGGAAACACTGGGTCCTGTAATTCATGCGGATGTTACTCTGACATGTACCACTGACCTAAACATTGTTGCAGACCAAGTATACCCCTTCATGACAACAGTATTCCCTAATTGCAGTGGCCTCTTTCTGCCACACTGAAATTATTGTTCAGGAATTATTTGAGGAACATGACAAAGAATTCAAGATATTGACATGGCCTCCAAATTCCCCAGATCTCAATCTGTGGGTTGTGCTGTACAAACAAGTCCGAGCCCTGGAGGCCTCACCTCGCAAATTACATGACTGAAAGGATCTGCTGCTAACGTCTTGGTGCCAGATACCAAAGCACACCTTCACAGGTCTTGTGAAGTTCATGCCTCAATGTGTCAGAGCTATTTTGATGGCACAAGTGGGACATACTCAGTGTTAGGCAGGTGGTTTCAATGTTATGGTTCGGGGTATATTAGTTTGAATATAGGATAGCATTGCCATACCATATCATATCGTAAATTGATTCACAGAAATCAAACCTGGAAAAAGGGAGAACCAGAAGACTAGACACGCTGTAATAACACAACAAAGACAAACAATAAGATACTTTGGTCAGGGTTGATTGGGAGCAGAAGTAAGAAAAACAAAGAGTAGTAGAAGAGCTGGTGATATTCTTTCCAGTCACTGCAATACTTTAATGCAGGAAGACATAATTCCGTTCTCCCAGGAGAAAGTAATATAGCCCAAGCTTTATTTAAGAGAAGGCGGGGTTTGATTAACAAGTCATGCACTGACTGATATCCCTGATGAAATCAATATTTGTTAGCAATACTGACTTTATTTGAAACAGCCAGCATTAATCTGTCTCAACGGCTTTTAGCAGATGAGCTCTGCAAATATGCAAATGTAGTAAATATGGGATGATTTAAATACTTGTTATGAACTGTGCTAATTATTAACATTTCATAAAGCTTAGAGAAGCAGTGCTCAGTCACTGCAGTGGGTTGTTTCGGTGCGGGGAAAGTGGAGATCTCGGTAGCTGTGCCTCTGCAATTGTAATTTTCTGTGGAAAAAAGAGAGAGGGAAAAAAACTGATATTGACTATTTGGTCAATATCAAATTGTTTCCATGTTGGTAATTTCATTAAAGTGGCATCATAGTTATTAAATTCTCACAGAATGTAATTATAATGCAATGAATCTCATTCCGCACATGGTGTTGGCAGAATTTAGCAGTGGCCCAGACATACAGTAAACACTGAATAAATCCCCTGACTGTCAAAGACTGCAAGGTGTTGTGCAGGATGAGTAATAAATACCTACAGTAACTGTTGTGCTGGATGGCTCAACAAACTCCCACAACATTTCTTATGATTCAATTGTTAAGTGGTGATGAAAGGATAATTATATTACAATTAAACAGGTTGCAGTTGTGCTTTGACCTTACAAATGCATTTTAAATGGAGAATTACTGGTATGGGAAGTAAAGCGTATCCCAAGTTCCTTAAGACTAGATTCAGACACATAGATTTTACATGACTGCAATCAGATGCCTAGTCAATGCTCTTTTCTGTGTTTTTTTTTTTTTTTTTTTTTTTTTTTTTTTTAATACCTAAAATTCAATCTCTTGTATGTTAAAGCAAGCCAGAAACAAAGAAAGAAATAAAGTTGCTCCTGCTCTTTATGTTATGGGATATTCTATGGCAGGGGTTCTCAGACTATTTTGTAGACATGGCACCATTTAACTGTTAAAATAAATTCTATGGACAGATTCATTCCATGAACAATATTTAAATGGGTACATTAACATGTTGTCTATTTGTTAGATCCATAAATATTTCTAATACTGAATGCTCCACTGACACAACACATTAGGTCAGTTCAATCTGCTTATTTTTTTTTTTTTATTAGTTATTGAGCATTGGATTAAATTCATTCAGTTCAATTGGCTAATAACTATAATAAATAGAACAATGAATATAATAACTTTAATAGCAGTGAGTTGTGATTTTCATTGCTGCAACTACATGGAACCCTTAGCTATGCTTCAAAGACCCTGGAGGGTCCTGCATTTGAGAACTATAATTCTGTGCTATATTCATATAACTTTAATGCATGATTTGTATACTTTGCTGAAAAAGTGGAAAACAGCACTTTTTTCACTGTATTTTGGACTCCTTGACCTTTCTGGCCCTTTTACTGAATTGTCTCTGAGGTATAACTAACTAATACACATTGAATATTTTACAGTCATGTAAATCTTTTCTTTGTTGGAAAGGCCAATACTAAGCCTTTTTCAGTGGATAATATTATGCAACTATAAATGAAGCCCCCCGAATTGTGTACAGACTAAAAAAGAGGGGAAAATGTGAGGGTGGAGCATACAGTGAAAAAAAAACAAAGTCATAAAAATCCTCTGCAAAGGTCACAAAAGACGGTAAATATGTTAATCCACCTCCCACCTTATTCATGTTAAAAAAAAACTCTTTCATTCTGACAAGTCATTAACACGGTGTATCTTTTCCATTGAGTATGAAGAATGCTAGGTTGTGTTTTTGTCACTGAGAAACAGCCCTGAGGCGATCCAGAGGCAAGAAGAGCACTGAGCGAGAGGAGGCAGTGGGGAAGCTACTGCTTTTACAAGAACAGAGCAGTAAAGAGCAGGGGGGACGGCTATGGTGAATAATGGCCGATCCTGCTGTTCTCACTGTCCATATGTGAGTGTCCATCACTCACAGGCAGCCAGCATTTAACTGCAGCCAGGCCTCCTGGGAAAGTTTCCTCTGTACCCTATTCCTATTATAGCAGTGACTTGGTGTAAAGCAAGACTGGCTTGATGTTAGGGGCCATTTGTAAATGAACTGGTTAGGGGGAGATGGCTTGAAGATTCGCTCTCCCACTGCGTTGTGATTCTTTTATTACTCTGAGGTAAATGACCAGAGAGAGATAAAGATTAATAAGAGTATCTTTTTTCCCATCTGAATTATGCACTGACCAAATCTGAAAAGGTCAATAATTGAGGAACTTATATAGGTTCAGTGAAATTATGTTATTTTGCAGTGTAATGCAATTACCAGATGCACAGTTGTGTTTAACACTTCGTCTACAATTTGTTAACAAGTCTAAAGCACTTCACTGTCCTAGAAAAAAAGTAAGTGAAGCAACAGGCTATTTTTATCCCTGGGCAAATGTGTCCAAGCTGAGTAACCTGCTAACCACCACAACAACTTCAACAAGAGGATATTTATTTTGATCCTAACATTATCGCCACTTCAATGAGTTTACAATTTTTAAAAGCCAAAATGAGGTAAAACTGAAAAGGTTTGAGCATGACACTGAGCTGAGAAGCATGTTTATTTCATTACTTTGTCACTTGACACCAAATGGTCAGCCTTCAGCCTGTGTTACTCACTCAGCTCGGGGGACTCGCTCTCTGAAGTCACTGCTATTTCAGTGTATTTTCTACCACTGTACCTTGGCTACAGCCATGCCTCTATTAGAGCAGGGGTCTTAATCGTAAGTTTGCTTTGCTTCTCTTTTTTGTTTTCTTTCAGGACTGAACCATAAAAAAGTGTTGCTATAATGTGAAGTGCTAGATTTTAACAGAAAGCCATTCCAGCAAAACTGTGGAATCTCAGTATGACCTGGATTTTTGCTGATTGTATTCTAGTCTAGAAGAATTGGAAACAATTTAACTACAGCATGGAATCCAAGGCCAAACGGTAAGCAAAGTGATCATTTCACATGTTTTTGCTGCTTTTTTGCTTTTGATATTCATGTTTATATATATATATATATATATATATATATATATATATATATATATATATATATATATATATATATATATATATATAAAACTAATTAGAAAATGTATTCACCTTACAAATACCGACATCAAACAAATCAATGTTTCTGATATGGTTTTGGTGGCTAATTAATTCTGCTATTATAAAGCACAATCTTCATATTATTTACTTTAGATATAGCATTGATAAATAGGCATGTATCATCAATAAAGTATGGCTTCAAGATATCATATTCTATCAGAGAATTGTATAGGTTCATAATACCTGACATACAAGCAAATACAGAGCAATCAGACATTTTTGGTGCTGGGAAAGGCTCATGATTTTGTTTTTGTGAGAAAACAATATTTTTGATAGGGTGCTTGGTGGCATTTTCATTACAATATCCCAATGTCAATATAGCATTCGTGATTGAGATTAATTTGTCTTTTTTTCTCTTTTTCCCCTTTTGATCAGTACTGTATGTGGTTTAACTGAATGCATTTGTAACTGAATATGATATGGCGGTGCATGTTCCTTAGTGGCCGTCAGAGCCAAGTGATAAAAGAAGATTTTAGAGGAGTTATTCTGGGTCATGTATGAGGACTGTGCAGCAGCTGCAAAATTAATGGAAAATAACAATGACATGTATATATAGCTATTACTAGGTAAAATATCCTGTGAAATAACCTGCGAATTTCATAAGACACGTGCACATTAATCTAATGATGTAATTTTAATGAATACTGTATGTAAAAATAAACAGAAAGAGAGATGTAGGGCTTTTATAATTTCTCTGTGACTTTGCAGTGATATATGTCTAATATGTCTAATAACTAACTAATAACTTTAAGAGATGACTAAATATACACTTACAACGTCCAAAATGTATTTTTATGCATTCAAAATAAATTCAACTTAAATATAAAATGATTACATAAGCATTAAGTTACATAAGGATTTTTTTTTTTAACTGAATTTGTAAATAGTTTCTTAACTACTCAGTAATACTTGACATATAGCATTTATGCTTAATCCTTAATTGAAAATGGAAAGCATCTTGCTACTCTAAAAATAATTCATGTGATGTAAGTTACACTCTTTCTTGTGCATAGCAACAGCATGTCTCTATTAACCGCATGTCATGAAGGTCATTACTGAGAATCATACTGAAGCATGAAAACAATGTTTTATGAGCCCTGTAACACATTGTTTAGCATGCATGAAACACCAAAAGAAATATTCAGAATTCACTCCTGAGCAGAGTTAATGTTTTAATACCCTTTTCCTTAAAAATCTGTATTCTGTTTGGTACTGTCTTGTGCCACACTTTTGAAACTACTGTTTGCTTCTGTTGCAGGAAAGAGGCTCAACCTCTTCACCTTTTGGAAGGTGGACTGTTTAAAAGCAAGACTACATAAGTAGGCAATCTGAGAGACCGATAGAAGCAACTGTGTCCGGCTCATGTGAGCAAGTATTTGAAATGAGCTCTCTGGAAAAGCGCCAAGCAAATCGGCGGGGAAGCACACATGGCCCTCGCAAGTTCTCTAATGGCATCAGTGACACATCGAGTGTGGGAAGCTTCATGGATGAAACAGACAGGGAGGTAAGCAGCCTCACTGATCGAGCCTTCAGGAGCTTGTGTATTGGAGAAGATGCCATCTACAATGATTTGGAGGTTTCCTCCCCTGCTGATCTGCACAAAGCCTGTGCTCAAGAAAGCCTGCAAAATAAAGATTTAAGGACAACCTGCTGTGGCATACAGTATGAGGAGGCAGAGAAAAAAAACGAGGTGGCCTCAACATTCCAGCATTCCTTTGTGGACGTAGCACAAGAGCATATTCTCAGAGATGAGACTTTGTCTTATAAAAGCAATGGCTCTATGGAAGCGATGTGGCAACAGAAGAGAAGCACTTCCAGAGCAGACAAATCAGCTCTGCTAAGTATTGAGAGAGAACTGTCCGAGTTCTCTTTTGGTTACCATTCGAATTTTAAGTCAGGCCCATCACAGTCTTATGGAAATCATTTTCATGCAGTGGGACGGGTGAACACAGCAACATCCTCAAAAACAAAGCTCAAGGCTCTAAACACCACTAACTTTTTCTTCCACAGTGAATTCAGTCCTTTCCAGTTGTGGAAGGATTATAACAGGTTCCCTTTTGAAAGGGTGGAACCAACAGGGTTGGTGTCAGCCACTGAATTTCCTAGGTGGTATGATTCTCCACTCTACAAAGAACTCACAGCTACACACAGGATTTCAAATGCTGCAGGAGAAGGCAGGCAGTTTACACAAAGAAAATTTGAGAATGTTGCTGCCTCTCAGCGCTCTAGATCCACTGTAATCCAAAAAGCCTCAGCCATAGAGAAGAGATGTGAATCTGAAATGCTATCGAACTGCCCCCCATGGAAAAATAATAACTTTGTGAGAAACAAACTGTCAAGCAACAGGCCCTCCACAGTCTCACCATCCAATGAGAAAGTACACAGGCCGGATTCTAGCCTGCTTTATCATAATAGACATACATATGAAATTCAACACAAAGTAGGGAAAGTGGGCAGCAGTGAAATGTCCAATAGAACGACTCCATTCAACATTACTCAACTTCTGACACCTGTAATTCCTGGAAGGCAGGAAACAGAAACATCAGAGATTCTGCAATTTGCACATACTCCCTTGATTTCTGAGTGTGACAGTGACCTGAAACCACAGTCTGATGCAAAACAACTGCGTGATAGCTACAAATCCAAAGCATCAAGTCTACTGTTCAACCTTAAAGACAACAGAAAACGAGTCAAGAGCACGTACAGTCCTACAAAATTTAAAGGTTTAGAGATATCAGATCGGAATAAACAACCATCAAAGCTAGAAGGTCGTGAATCCAGACTTTCAGAAGCATCAGGATCAAAAGTGTCCATTCAGGAGCATTCTACAGCTCTTGGCACTTGGGAACTTTGTAACTCGGTTCAACCAAATTATGAGCTTTCCTTATTCCAAACTGCAGAACACAAACAGCATGCTGATAAATCACATAACAATATAAACTTAATGTCTCAGTATGGCACTACAAACTGTAATATCCCTTATTTAGGCTCACAGAACAACCATCATGATCATCTTACTAACAGAGAACGTGAGCATTATGAGTTATCAACAAATTCAGGACTTGGTAATAGTGGTGGGAGCCCAGTGGGTCACATTAATCATGGTACAACTTTCTATAGGAGAGATGCAGATGCAGGCCATCAGAACTTTGTGAGAAACCCAAGTTCTGGATATATCAATAACCAGATGACTGAAGAAAACTGTTCTTGGAAAAGAACAGGACCTGTAAATATGGTGACCAAGGAAATGATTAATAATAATGTGATAAAAGATGAGCTGCCATATAAGGGAGAAATAGCTGCATTGATAGAAATGGACAAACAGAGGAAAGCCACCGATAAACAATATTTACCTTCAGCCAATGAGGGCTACACTATGAGAAAAGAGATGTGCATAAATAAAGTGAATGAGAATGTAAATGGGAGTTGGCTTCCAAAAGACAAACAGATTCAGGACACAAAAAGCTCTTTCCAGACATATGCTAATAAACATTTCTCAAACAATCATACAAATACATCTGCAATATCTCAAAATTTGTATGAATTTCAACATAATGGTCTGCAGAAAAAGCAATCTCCTCATAAAGAGGTAAACCTGACAAGGGGATCAGAAATTACAAGACATGAAAAAGCTGAATTATGTCTTCCGAGACACATGAGACATGCTACAAGTGATAGAGAGACTGAAAAAGATTATAGTCAGAGAACACAATTTTTGCAATCAATGGAGGAGAAATATCGATATAATGAAGAATCTGATGCTTATCAGCCATACAAGTACGAGTCAAACAAACAGTGGCACATTGCAACAACTGAAAACAGACACAACAAAGGTGAAGAGTGCATGTCAAGACAAGTGCAGCAATCTGAAATGAAAGTAGAACAACCAGGTGAATCAAATTATATACACTCCTTATCAAGGACATCTTGTATTCAGCAGCAAAGCACAGCATATTCAGCAAGAACAAGCCAAAGAAATTTGATAACAGAGGACAGAGCCAAAACTGAACAACACAAGCCAACCTATTCTATTGACCCCAGTCAGATATATCACAAGCAGGGCGATATGAATACAGACCTTAACATACTAAATACTCAAAGAACTTGGCAAAATAACAACAATCAACAAACAAGAGGGGACAGATTTAACATTAATGACATTCTTTCTGTCAGAGACAATGAACAAGCAAAAAGAGTCAGAGAAAATAAACACAGTTTAAATGGCAGAGTTGGTGACCCAAATAAATTAGAACATCTAACTTCTCCAGTCACAGCTGATGAAGCAGAGGACTTAGAAGGTAAAACAGAACCATCTAAAGTTCAGTCACAGTTACAGCAAGATGGAAATTCCCATTGCAAACATGAAAATACAAATGTATCATACGGCTATGTCAGAAACGAGTCACATATTGCAAATGACGTGAAAGAGAGGACAGGAAAAGACATATTTATAAGTAACGAGAATGATAAAATTACACTAAGAGCGCTTTCATACAAAGAAAAAGGACAAACCAAACAAGAGATACTCACCTCAAAATTAAAAGCACATGCTCAGAAGGAGATATCGGCAATTAAAGAAAAAGGCCTTGCTAAACATGCTATTCCATCAAGAAATCCAGTAAAGCCAAGTATAGCTGTAAGCAATGAAAAGGGACAAATAAACCAGGAAATTCTGTCACTGAAGAAAGAAATTACTGCAGAAAAACTTAATCATATTTTTCAGAACATTACTTATTCAGGTGTTCCCTTATACAAAGAACAAAGAAATCAAGGCAAGGATGAGCCAAAATATGAATCTCTTACAGCAGAAAAAGTGGAATTACCTACAAGAGACATGGGCTCTGAGATAAACAAAGTTGCTACAGAGAAAGAAAGGACAAAGATTCAAATGATAAAACCTCAAGAGGAAAAGTTTACAGAGGCAGACAAGAAAAACTATGAAGTCCAGAAATTTGTTAAAAATGATGTTCACCAGCCAAACATGCAATCCAGAGAAAATCAACTTAGCAAACCTAGCAAAGACAATGAGAAAGAGCGATCTACAAATGATACAATTCCAGCCAAATGTTTCTCAAACTCTCCAACTCTCAAGGTTTTCAGTAATGAGGAATCTGTTGTCAAGAAGGAAGATAAGACCTCATCTAACCTGCTCACAACTTCAAATAACACAAAGTACTTAACATTTAAAGCGAATGGCAATGACAGTCCAAAAAATGAGGTCTTGGTAAAATCAGCAACTACCCATCTTACACTGTACAACATTTCAGGGGAAGCTATAGCCCTTGAATGCTCTGTTAACAAAGCAAAAGAACAGCTGTCAAATGTTAACATAGATAAACCTACTGATGATAGTAATACAGCTTCTCTTAAATGCTTTGACTTGGCAGAAACAACCAAAGGAAAGAACAACACAAGCAAAGAAAAGCCTTTAATACTACCAAATGCAAGACAGCTTGAAATTGATACTAGGCAAGACAAAACTCCAACAGATTGGATGAAAGACAAAGTAACTGCGTTTGAGGTGTCAGCGGAATTTACAGAACCCAAAACTACTTTTCCTTATAAACAAATGGCAAATACTGAACAAGAAAGGGAAGATCTTCAAAGTGGAGATGGTGGAATCAGTGAAAATCAGACAGTGCTTTCTGAAAGTTCACCAAAGGCCAGTAATCAAGAGTATTGTAAGCCAAATGCAGAACCCCAAGAAAAGGAAACGTGGCAAGCAAAACAAGCCATGCAACCAGAGGCCTTCCAAACATCTAAAACGAATGAAGATGTTTTTTTTCAGCAACCTCAGAATACTGATTTTGATGCATTGAAGACATTGCAAAATACACATGCTAACAAAGAATTGCGATATCCAACAACTTTAAGATTAAATAAGGCAGTAAATATGCAACTTGATTCTTCAGAGGAGAACAAATATTCTCTGCAGCAAGAACCAAAAACAAAGAAGCTGCACTTTGAAAACAGTGAAGTTCAAGAATCAGTGTCTCAATTAAAGTTAAAAATTAGACATAAAAACCAAAATCAGCAAATTATAAGGGATAAAGAAGTAACTGAAAACAACAATCAACAACAAGACAGTGAACGAGCTCCAGACACTAAACATCTTAACCAAAAGGCAAAGGATTTCCATGAACATATAGAAACTACACCAACAGAAAATAAACAGTCCAATAATGACATAAGAACATATAGCAGTAATGGCTCAAAGTCCCCAGGCATTGAGCATTCAGAAGAGAAGCTTTCCATGCCAATAATTACTATAGACTGTAAAGATCAACATCTCAGTAGCCACCCTGCTCCAGACAAAACTGCTGACATTACAAATCCAGTATCTGAAACCCATGTCATTCACATTACTAGCAAGGAAGACAGTTCACCAATGGATGAGCCTGTAATATACAGTATATGTGTTTCAAGCACAGCAGAAGCTGTTTCAGAGGATGAACCTATAATCTATAGCATTTCTGTATCAGGCATGTCTGATGCTTCCATGACAACTGGTCTAGAAAACCTAGAAAAAACTCCAAACCAGCTTTCAATAGAGCAAGGAGAGAAAGATGACAAAGAAACAATCCGCAATAAAAATAAAGAAAGTGACTTCCTTGAAAGTAAAGAGGATAGTAAAGAGGTAAAATTGCTTTTAAATAACAATATGGCAGAACAAGAAACTGTGGTAAGAAAATATGATTCTCCTATAAGCAAAGATAAACTTGATTATTATGGATCAACAGAGCTGGACAATATTAGCTCATCTTATGAAAGTCTCTTGGCCAAATATGGGCTTTCTAATGGAGATACAATTCATGTGGAGACAGATCAAAAAGAGCAGGATAAAAATCAAGGAGATGAAAAGGAAGAATCTACCCATAATACTTTACAAAAAATACAGGATAATACGATGGATACTGACCATATGCCTGTTAAGAAAATGTTGCCATCAGCTGATTTCACTAAAAAGCATTCTCCAGGATCCAGAAAACCAAAGTCTCCAGAAGCCTCCCCTAAACGTTTGAGAAATGTTGAGGAAAACCTTGAGCAACATGTTACTCACTCAGAGCAAGAGCATCAGACAGCTAATGGAGGAGGCACACAAAGAGCTGGTGGAATTGTGTACTCTGATAGAAACATTAAACAGGATGTTTTGGCAAAACAAAAAATCCTTATGTCAAAGGTTGTACCAGTTTGTGAAGACATTGTGGATACTCAGTTAGCAAAGCAAATCGTGGCAAATGGAAATGTTCAACTGAAGGAAAACAAGCAAGTCAGACAGAAAGTACAAACAATGGAGACAGGACTGAAAGAAAATGACGATGATGTTGTTAGCAAAAGTACTGAGGTGGTACAAGTGAAATGTGAGAATGATACACAACATACAGCTGGATTTAATTCTGCTAATATCATCAATAAGTCACACAATCACTCATGTGATGACTCACCACAACTCAGCTATAAAATCTCTACAAATGATTGTCAGATCATGATTAAAACCCAAGACACAGGAGTATATTCGGTTCAGAACAGTGAGAATGCAGTCAATCAAGCACATAATACAAAAAGCCCCATACTGCAATACAGGACACAAGAAGAATGTGCAAGTGATACCCTCAAGCAAGTAAGCAAAGAATGTCTTCAAACTGGAGATAACAAGGCTTTACAAAACAATAGAAAAGAGTTGGTCTGCAAAAGTGAATACCCAGAACCTGAGCAAGTCAAATTCATGACAAGCAATGAAGTAAAAATCAATAGGGTGATTGTTTCACAGAAAGAAATTTCAACCTTCACTAATGAAGAGACCAAAGAGAGTGGCAATGTTAATCAGAATCCAATCAAACATGCTTTTCCTTCTGGAAAGAGAGATCAGCGTGTATTTACAGGGGCAGATGTTCTACTGGAAGATAAAGAAGTGGATAAAAATGACATAGAGATCCAAATAAAGGCAGATACTGTATGTACCAAAGGTGCTGTGCCACCTAATAATGTAAGTGCTCAAAATGCAGTATCTGCAAAAGTCACAGGAACAAAAGTATCATCTGCTCCGGGCGTGACAGAGGATGACTTAGAAAGACTTGAAAATGAGAAATGGAAAAGGGAACCAGTACAAAAAGAGAGAGAAATCATAAAAGATGAAATCACGACATTAAATAAAGAGCCCAAGCCAGCATCATCTGTAATTAAAGGTGACAAAGATGCAGAATGCGAATCCAGTAAGAGACATACAAATCTAAAAGAGGCAAAAGCTCAGCCCCAAGACAAAAAGGATGATCACTTTGAGAAACTGATTATTGATAAGACTAGAAAAAACAGTGGACAGAAAGAAATCAAGGCTGTCATTGGGGCATTTAAAGAAAGTAGTGATATCATTAGATGGGATATAGAAGGCAGTGGAACGGTTTTAGGAGACAAACATGATCAATTTAGTAATGTGTACAATCCTCAGAAAGATGCTCTTCTAGAAAGAAAGGGAAATACATATGATGGAAAACATATGTATGAGTCTAATCAAAACAGTCAATATCATGATACAGTGCTTACAAGAAAAGAGGGAACCTTCACTAAGACTGAGGTTACACAGAGGGAGAGGAAAACGACTAGGCCAGAAATATCAGCTTTAGCTGACTATGCAAGGCTGAGGGTTATCTCAGCTGAAGATGACACCATTACTGAAAAGGATTTACTTCAAAAAATGAACACATCTCAGAAGTATAATTTATCTGCTGTGGAGCCACAGAAGGCAAATTTCTCCATGTCTGTGGGAGGTACAGAGCAAAATAAACAGCTGTCTGTAAATAAGAAATCTGAGAATTTGAATGCAACAGCAATGCCTTTACAAGTCCCGGAACGACAAACCTACAAAATTACAGATGAAATACTTGCAGGACATAATCAGTGCTCACCCAGGAGTGAGATCATTGCTTATCCAAAACCTGGATCATTGGCTAAAAGCTCAGATGATAGATTATTTGCTGTAAAAGATACAGAAAGCACCAAAGAAAAGACATTAACCAACCACATGCAACCAAACACTAAAAAATATTTGACTGCACAAGACTATGGATATTCAAGAAGCCATGAAGTGTATCAACCCCAAAATCCTCGAGCTACTCATCCTGTACAAAGACAGATTGAGAGCAAAAATGACTCCAAGCTAAAACAGCCAGTTAATGCAAACATGCTGGAAAGGAAGGTTTATCCTCAAGTTAAAAATTCCCAATCTCTACCACAAGTGTCAATCGAAACTGAACTTAATAGTGCAAATAGACATGCAGATAACCAAATAAAGGAGGAAGTGAAAGATGAAGAAACAACAGAGGAGCTACAATACTACATTGTCAATACAATGGAAAGTGAGACAAAACCTAAAAATAATCCCGAACCACTTTCGTTAAGCCACAAAATTACTTCAAATAAAGACTTCACTGAAATTCATGCCACATCACCACGGTCCAACACTTCTTCTCCAGCCCTGGGGAAGTCCATCATGTTCAAAGTGAAAGATAACACAGGCAAAACTTCCTCAGTTACTAAAACTGTTAGGCCACGCTTTCACAGATCATTCTCTGAGGAATTCAGAATTGGCTCCCCAGTTGACACCTGTTGTGGTTCAGAAAAAGACAAAGTTGAACATGATCATGAGAATGATCCGAAAGAGTCTGCTAGCTCTCCAGTTTTGCATGAGCAATCAGTAACTTCACATCGTGTTCCTAGAGCCAAAGAAATCCAAGCTCGAAACAAAATGTTGTCCCCAGGATTCATAGCACCAAAAGAACCAAGGAGCTACAACACAAAAAGCCACATGATTAAAGAGAATGAATCTCGATCTCTCATCAACACAGTGTCTGAGGATGTGGAGAGACTAGCTTCTAGCTCAGTAGTAATGACAGACAGTAGAGGTTTTTCCACTGAACATATTAGACATGCCTATACAAGGCCAGAATCTTCCTGTTATGAAAGACCAGAATCAGCCTGCTATGATAGACCTGAATCTGCCTGTAGTGATATAAGAGCAGCATGTAAGCCACCTGCAGTTCCTCCTAAAACGGAGAAAGCCCTTCGTCGTGCTAAAAGGCTCACAACCAGGAGAGTCAAGAAGGTAGAGGACAGGATGACGTCTGATACTCCAGTACAACCTGAGACCAAGTTCACCCGAACTGTCTCCAGCTTGCCTGCTTCACCTATGGTTCAAATGTCAACACCTCAATCAGTACAGGCCTCACCTCCAATATCACACTATCATGTTGAACCAAATTATGCTCCTCCTGCACCTAGCATTGTGGCTCATTCTTTCCCCATGACCCAAAGAAAGCTCTTACAGGATCCAAACTCTGGGCAAATCTTTATGGTGGACATGCCAGTTCAGGTCAAGACGAAGACATTTTTTGACCCTGAGACTGGAAAATATCTACAGCTCAATGTGCGACAGAAGACCCAGAGCACCTTGTCACAGCCAGCATCTGTGGAGGTGTTGGGTCACCCATATATGTTGTACCCTGGGTTTCTGCCCATGTCTATTTCTGTCCCATCCTTACCCTCCGTAAGGTCAACATCCCAGATGTCAGCACCAGCCACTCTCACAGAGGAGCCGAACCAGCTAAAAGCAAGTCATGAACCAAGTGATCAGGAGATTTTCAAACCAGAACGTCACAGAAATGTCCAACAGCACAATGGACCCGTTTGTAAGACACGTGAACAAACTGGCAGAGAAATTTTGCACACTGAAAATGTCCGAATGACTCCAAGACAAACACATATCATAACAATGAGTGAATTAGAGGACTTTGCAGCGGAGAATACCTGACTGGTGTACACATGAATAAATGTATATTTGACTTTGTGAATAAGAACTTATTTAAGGATTCATTAAATGCAAAAAAATATACCGTTTGAGAATGATTTTATGGTTTGATTTATAAGCTGCAATATTCTTTGCAGTTGTGCTATAAGAAAAGCAGTGCTATTTATTTTATAAAGGAGATATGCATTCCATTTTAGAAGTAATTTATAATCACATGTAAATTTCTCACAATTCTCCCTAGTCTTAAATGAGTCATGTTCATTCAAAGAGAAAATTTATAATATGACAGTGACATTTTGGTATTAACTAATTGCTTACCAGGTAGTCTCGGTTGTTTTGCGTAGACACATTGTACCACAAAAACAAAATAAGACTTCTCTTTTTGAGGAAAAAGGATGAAAACCATATAATATATAGAATTGATTAATAGTTTTTAACATTTTCTCACAATTTCAAGGTTTACATTGCAAAATTCAACAATTCAACTTGTATAGAAACCATTGTGAATGTTTAACCTTAGAATCATGAGTTTGTGGTTGTAGCTATTTCTGACTGTATTTGCATGAAATGCAACGAATACTCCCTAGTTCATTTGAATTTCTATGAACATGATTGGCTTAAGGCTTTAAAATGTGAGAGTTTCTTTTATACACTTACATTTGACTGGATTTCAGCATATGTCTGTTTTGTAAACTTCCTGCTAATTGAAACCGAAGCTTCTTAAGAGAGGATATATAAACTGAATAAAAATAAGATTTGCTCAGTTATTATGGTTACACCAGACATTGTGGTTACACAATTTTCTACACAATCATGGTCCACATTATTGATTAAAATGCCAATCCATTTTTATTTCAGATTCCTAAGCAATAAATTGTCTTTTAAGTTGAATGATTCATAGTGTTTTAGAGTTCATTCAATAAAAAGTACATAGGAATAAAATAATGTGATGTCACTCATAATGGTCTATTGCCATATAATTGTGTTACTATCACTAAAAATAAGTCATCTTTGTCATTTTATTGAAAATTATTTTTTCAATGAAAAGTTTTAAAAGGTTTATTTCTTGTAGTACCAAGTTATTAAAAGGAAAAAATAATGAATGTGTTTGCAGAGTATTTTTGTCATACGCAATACCACTAATTTTATAACAAACATGACATTACATTAACATTCATTATGACGTTAAAGCAGAAACTTTGGCTTCCACATTTTTTAAACTTCTTTTCACTGGGCTTAATATTCATTCTTTATCTATTACTGCTGGATTTGTTTGAGTGTTGAATGTTACAACATCTGCACAATGGACCACTCTAGTGGACTGAGCTAGTATTGTACCCTTTCAGATCACTTGCCATGATGAAATTAATAGTCATTTGTACAAGGCTATATTATAATAAATAATTTTGTACAATATAAATTCTGTCGAAACCTTTAGCTATGATGAATTTTTTATGGTCTGTTGTTATTTAAAATTCTGAGAATGTCGCATTCATAATTTATAATAGGCTGGTGTCAAGTTGCAAAATGAATACATACAAAATAACTAAGAAACTTTTCTTTAGTATATGCATGTAAAATATTTATTATCTAGCCTAGAAATGTACTGACTGCAATTACAAACACAAATTTATCTTATTATGTGATTGCGTTCAAAAGGTTTTGAGGTGTTTCCTTTTTATTTTTGAAGAAAGCACAGGGAAATAATAGGTCATTGTCAGATGCATTAACACACACACACACACACACACACACACACACACACACATATATATATATATATATATATATATATATATATATATATATATATATATATATATATATATATATATATATATATATATATATACATAATATATATATATATGTGTGTGTGTGTGTGTGTATATATATATATATATATATATATATATATATATATATATATATATATATATATATAACACAAATTAACCCAATTGATTGGATTATTGATCTTCTAATGCAGGAATGGACTTTTGTGGTACATACAAATGACCTTATCATAGCATGTGCAGCAGGCCTACATCTCAAAACTAACAGTGCTCCAGAGTTTGTATACAGCGTCACTAACAATGCATCATTAATGGAACAAAAAAAACCCATTAAGACTGACAAAACAGAATTTAAACCAAATGATTTTTGTTATAATTTTTTCTAGGTTTTGGCTACTCTCCAGCTAATTTAATATAACAATGCTTTTCAGAACGAATTAAGAGAATGTTGAAATGAATGTAATGGCACTGAATAATCAATAATCCACACAAACATGTAAATATTGCTAAAACCTCTCTTCAAAACGTACAACTTTTGAGTGTTTAACTCAGAGCAACTCATTTGTTTCAACAGAGCAATAACTAATTTAAAAGCAGATTATTATTAACAAATTTCTCATTTTCCACTCCTTTCTTAAATACTTACAAGGTTCCCAAAAAGGAAATGTCAGTTGATGCAAAGAGAAAATGTCAAGTTATCAGGCTGAGAACAAATTAAGCTACTATTAACTTAGTACCCTTAAAGGTTTTTACAAGGTTTATTTTAGTAGTTAAAGGTTCCACTTGGAGCCCATTCTAATAGAGAAATACTCAGTTGCAGGGTGCATACTCAGTTAGAGTTGTTATGGGTTATAGAGTTAACCTATTTGTATACATGTAAAAAGAGGACTGACCTTCAAAATTTACTATAACACTGAATCAATATTCCCAAGAACAAAATAATTTATTAATCTTTTTCTAACTAACCAATTTCAACACCAACAAACTGACCCAGTCAAGTCAATCTCAGTTGATAATAACACATTTAAATATAGTCTGTCTGTATCATTTCATAATGTATATATAATATTTAGAGTCACAGTACTGAGGCCTATGGACAATATAAAACAAACAGCATCAAAACAATATTAGAAAAGAAAATGTAAATAATAAATTGCAAGACAAGGTCAAAGCACACAATTAAAAATTAAATATTGTCTGTCTGAATTTCCTGTCTGTCTATATTGTGTGAACCACAAATTACACAGAAAGACGAAAGATGTCTCATTCTGTATGTATGTGTAAAACTTTGATCTGCTACTGAACAAGCCAGAATTGTATTAAATAAGGCCAGTATAGCTGAATTGAACTGCTACAAATGTAATTGAATAAACAGGTAACTGACAAGAATGGCTCTGTATGAAGAACCAAATGTTTAATATTTTACAGAAATATCAGAGCTCTAAGCTCAATACATAGATATCAAAATCTGCACACTGTATATTCCTCGAAAATCTTGACATTCAGAATGACTTTAATAACATTCTTCTTTAAAATGTGTAGTGTGGGTTGAACAATCCTAAACTAATCCAGAATTAAGTTTAAAGTCAACGCTATTTTCAACACTTAAACATTGAGCACACAAATTCACTTTGATATACAGTACATTTTAGAGAAATACAAGCATGCTCTGGCAGCACACAGCTCTTCTGACATTATCGAGCTCTGCCATGTCAGTAGGGTGTCGCGTCATGAATTATTAAGACAGTACTTTGTGATGATACATAATTCCATATCAATTATTCATGCTAATGTGTGTGTAGTTTACTTAATTGTGTTATTGACTATCAAAAGTAATTTCCTGAAAATCCTCAAGGACATGAATTTAATCAGTTTAAGTCCTTTTCAGATGCAGTCCTATTAAGTGATGTACATTCATGTGTCTGGCCCTTAATTAGTGATTTTCGATGGAGTTGAAGTGAAGAAAATAATGGAGTGAAGAAAATAATGATTGTCTACTGATGATACTATATGAAAGGATTGCACAAATGAGTAACATACTAATTTGACTTTTCTGTAACAATTCCCAAACTCTGACTCTTGTAGTACTGTGATTATGAATGCTAAAGTTGAACTCTGTCTTGGAAACATACCAGAGTGATCTTAATAAAGACAACTACCCAAATTTAATGATACTTTTCAAAAGACCACATGTCATACAGTGCCTTATTGTCCTTAACACTGCACCAATAACTGCATTTAAACTATATTGGTTTAGAACTTTATCATATCTAGAAAGCCCATATTTCCATAACATGCTTAAACACTACAGGCCAAAAGTTTGGAATTATCATTAAGTTATAATGAATAAACACATAGCTAACTAAACATCACGGGACCTCCATGAGTGGACAACTAGACAAAAAGTTTAGTTTTTATTTATTTATTTATTTATTTTATAGTAAACCCAATCAAATACCTCTGATTCAGACATTCAGATGCATCTGAACACTTGATTAATTCAGATGTGTTAAGAGTTTCTTATACATGCTTATATATGCTTGCTACCTTTGGCCTGTAGTGTATATGCTTAGTGTCAGAAATAGCTTATTAAAATATCTGTATGTATAACCAGCTTCAACCAAAAGTATCCTTATGGACTCAGCATGAAAGGCACCTCATGAACAGTAAAGCCTGTACATTTCACCATCCAAATAACCATCCACTCGTGCATCAAATGCAAAAGAGCCAGTGGTTTAGCGTAAACTAAATAAATAATAAGTCCAACCCTTGCTTCCGTTTTTTCAGCTCTACCTTTTGTATACAAGGAAGTCAATTAATAATTGATCACAGCCAGATGGTGTGCAATAGGCAACAGAAGACGTACATGAATGTCTACATGTTTAATTGTTTTACAGAGCATGTCAAAACAGGACCAGAGTGAGAACACTCACAGTCTGTCATTGCCTTGCAGATGTGATGACAACAAGAGTGTCACATCGCATGACCAGTCAGACAAAATTGCTTTTTACCAGATTAAGAAAACACAATAGATATACACTTGCATATTATTTCACATTAGGTCATTTATATTAGCGCATGGTGTATTTATATATATATATATATATAATTATTATTATTATTATTATTGTTACATTTTAGAAAAAAAATGTCCTTCACACAATGCAGCTCCTTATATCACCTGACGTCACAGTATACAAGGCAATATAAGTCTTACATCAAAGGGGCTGGAAAAATATATGAATTCACATTGGCAGCCAGGGTAAATTCATCCCACAAACAGTCTCTCCACCATTAAAACCATTTACAGTGCCAAAGGTATATAGACAATATATCATTCATAATAATAAGCAAAATGTAACAATGATAGATAAACAACAATTGAATAAATAGTTTGATGCACCCACACTCAAATTATAATACAATAGTATATAACACTGAACACCTTGCCCTGTTGTTTTGACTGCATGGGAGGAAAGGGGTAGCAGGCATTCATTATGAGATTGTAATTCCTTATGTCCAGGAGGGGGAGACGTGCTGTGATGGCAAAAATGACTCCCTTATTTCTTATCCGGGTTCTCCTTTGGGCAGTGCAGCTGCTTTTCAGGGGTAGTTCCCTGGGTTGGTAGCTTTGAGGAACCAGAGGCAGGACTGGACTCTTCCCCTCCTACTGCATTGGTGGTTTGAGTGAGACCAACAGAAACTCTGGCCCCTGGCCCTGGTACTGCCCCAAGTAGGTTGGCTGACTGCAGCAGAGCCTCAGAGTGTTCCCTGGCCTTCATGCGCAGAGCTGCCACGCTTGCTGTCCGGTTACTCTGGCACCCATAAGGAGGTAGGAAGGAGAGGCCCATAGGGTCAGGAACGCAACAAGAGCACAGGGGGCTTCCTGCTGTAATACACAACAAACAAACATGCATGTCAGAGGTGTAGGCCTAGATACACTACACATTATAAATACAGTAAAGATCTCAGAAGTAAAAGTCAAGCGGTAGGAATATGTTACCGAATATATTAAATCAATTAGAAAATATGTTAAAATCAATCGCAATCAATAAAATTAATCATTGATAGCTATTTTAAAAAGATACACAGCAGGTAACTACACCCTACACTATGCAATAAGGGTTTGTACTTAGGAATTTGCCAGTGTTTGATTTTATAGACAATAACCAAAAATCTAAGAATTTGTCTAATGCCAAAGTTATAAATATCCCAAAAAAATAATTTTTAAGCAAAATGTAAATACTTTTAGGAATATAGGACATAATACAATCATATAACAGTCCTTAAATAAATCATGTGATATTGTATGTGTACACTATATACAGTATACACAATGTTAATTTTGTTATTTTTAATTAGGCCTATATCTTATAGACAACTGCATATATATCCCTTCAGACCTGTCCTATCAGTTGCATATACATATTGTATTGTATTTACAGGTTATAGAATATTAACTGTATTAGTCATGATATGTATAACCATTTGAAACATCGTACTGTACCTTTCAAAGTTGCCACTTGTGACAAAGCTTGGGCATAAGTCGCAGTGTTGAGAAGAGTCCCAGGCAAACAGGATGGGAAAAAGGGCCCTCCAGGACCAACAGCTCTGTTAACACTGTACATGAAAAAAAGCACATGGAGTCAAACCTCATGTGAATTCAGTAACAGTATGTGTAATACATCAGAAATAGCATCATAGACTTTGTGGGTGGAAAATCAACACACTTCTGTTGTGCTTCCAGAGGTTCTTTTTTATTTCTGCTTTGATCCACAGGGGACTGGTTGAGGTTTCTGGCAGAAGGAGTTCCTTCACTCATTTGCTCCTTTGTGCCTTCCTGGTCCGAGCTGCCTCTCTCTGTTTTTCTCCACTTTGCTCTTCGGTTCTGAAACCACACCTGCACAAACAGCAGGGGATTTATTAACATAACCGTTACAGACTAATGAATAATTTTCTTGCTGAAAATGTATTTCTCTGCTTTTATAGCAAAATATAAAACACTGCGTATACATTTGTATACACTCTTAGAAAAAAGGTCTATTTAAGGGTTTATTGGTCCCCTAAAACGGTTCTACTTGGAATCCATTCTGTTAGCAATGCACTCTTGTAGGTTTGTATAAAAAACAATTAAGAGTTCTCCCAGAGGGATGACTGAAGAACACTTAATGGTTCTACATTTTCTGAGAGTGCTTTCCTTATGATTGCTGTCATAGTCCTTTAAGTGTCAGCCTTATATGAGTTGATGGTGACTTACTTCTAACTTTATGAACACAACTACCGAGCATATGCACCCAAGTTCTTGTATCTTAATTGAATGAAGGTCATTGCCTATAACAACATTTAATTGAGCAATTTTTCATTATCATTTTTTAATGACTTCCTACTGACAGTCTCCCTGCTTCTGAGAGGGAACTGTGATGAAGTCGTTTATTTCCCTATTTAGTGATTGTTTGACAACATCAGATTCGATTAAGGCTGCGCTCTCGAATGCATTAATCATATTTGAATAGGAAAGGGCTATAATGGAGTCATATCTCGACTGCCCGCCCAGCATTGTGCAAAGGTACAATGATGTCAGCAAACAAAAAGCCCTACACACTGAGCATTCATTCAGCATAATAGGAGGCAACATTTTACTGGCAGGACAACAATATTCAGAATGCAATTGTGGCAACATTATCTCACCCTTGCACCTTCCAGCTAGGAGTCATGATCCCCTAACACTGCATGCTCTATAATTGCACCATTAATCTCAATTTGCAGTTTGGTCTTAGTGCAACCAAAACCAATTGACACTTTCCAAAGGAGGAGGGGGGAGGAGGGAGGAGGGGTCGCCTGCAACCCTATACAACAAAAAGAAAATTTATTTCCTAATAATAATGTAAGCTTAATATCCCCGCATGCTGCAACTGATTCATGTTCAGATTTAATAATGCGAATCTGGTAATCCGATTAGAGAGGCAATAATTTGTTTACAGTCCCTAATTTACAGCAGCGAATGCCATTATGGCTTTGCCGTCGCCGGGTTTAAGCGATAGTAAAATGACCCTGGGGAACACAAGGCCAACTATTCCATCTCCTACAATTAGATCTAGGAAAGCCAATAGCAAATGTGGAACGTAGGAAATTGCATACGGGTATACGTGGATTTAATTACACCTAGACGAATTTATAACAAACATAATATGTGTACTAAGGCTGCAAAATACGTCTGGGGAAAGTTTCCAGATGCGCAGCACCTCAAGAAGAACATTTTGCTTTCAGCCACACACAGGCATTTCCGCTTTAAATCCTTCTCTCTCTCTCTCTCTCTCTCTCTCTCTCTCTCTCTCTCTCTCTGTGTGTGTGTGTGTTTTTTTTTTTTTTTTCTGAAGTAAACAAAAACACCTAAGTAATTTTCATACCTTGGAGACGCGGACAAATTAGTGGAGGACATTATCACTAGTTAATTATGAATGACCGATTAATCAACTTAATCTAATATTGCCCATTATGTTGATGTTATTAAAATACGCAGCGCAAATGACGGAGAGCTTTAATTTAGTGTCTTTGGCCAAACGTGCTTAGAGAACAATATGGGCGTTATATTTGTTTAGTGCTGACTGACATCATGCACTGTTAGGTAAAAACAAACAAACAAACAAACAAATAAATAAAAAGATACTTAACTCTATTTTTCCTTGTCGCTGGAGTGGTGCCCTTAAGGCTACCGTTAGTGTATTTTACCTTTTAGAAAGGTATACCAAGGAGTACCATTGTATACCGTCTTTCCAGGAGAAAGATACATAGTAAAGGTAAAGACAGCAGTACAACCCCAGAGAACAGGAAAGGTACAGTTTAGTACTATATTTCTGAGAGTGCACTAATTCCATAATGAAGTTTATTCCCATCACTAGTGTATCATTTCTAAATAACTAAAATGAAGTGGGGAATTGAGAACAAGAAGAGTATTATCATAGAGCTCTTATATGAAGTGTGTTGTCCCATAAGAGCTGGGAGCAGGTTTTACCTGGACACGGGCCTCTGTCAGATTAATCTTCATAGCCAGTTCTTCTCTTGTGAACACGTCCGGATAGTGAGTTTGGGCAAACACGGCTTCCAGTGCTTCTAACTGCAAAATAAATAATTTGTTTTATCAATGGTTATGAGTCATAATCACGATGTTGACTTTCCTAGAGGCAGAGCGGCCTGTTCTTTTAACCAGAAATCGTTTCCAACAGTCATAACTAATAAACTAAATATAGTTGGGGCTGTTACATCGATAAAGATGCCACAGAGCTTACTGTACAGTTTGTTTGTTTGTTTGTTTGTTTGTTTGTTTGTTTGTTTGTTTGTTTCAAATATCCATTCATGTCTAATTGTCTGAGCATGTTAAAAATCTAAATAGCTAAAACTCTAACCTGAGCTCATGGCTACCTGTTGTAAAGTGAAGGTTGTTCTGTTTCTGCGTTGTTTCCTCCTGAGAAAACCGTCATCGAAGTCTCCAGAGGCATGGCTCCCAAAGCCGTTTGAATTCACTGAAATTGTAGTTTAGAATTTAGTTGTTGTTGTTGCTTTTTTTTTTTAATAAAAAAAATAAAAACAATATACTATATGAAAAATCGTCAGCATATTTTTCAGCATGATTTTCGAATGATTACTTCAGTGAAATGGATTTGTTTATTTTTTATAGTTGTCTGTCTGGAGTCTTATAACTAGCTCGAAGACTGAAATGAGTGAATAAAATTGGTGAAAAAGACTAAAAGGCATGACATTGACCATCTGTGGCCAAGCAGACGGCACTAAAAAGGCCTTGACTGGAGGGCAAAACCGCTTCAAGTTGTGGGGAAAATGTTAAACGCGATACTGATTACTTTTATTCACATGAGTATGCACTGAATTAAATAATAATAATAATACTTTATATATATATATACATATATAATATATATATATATATATATATATATATATATATATATATATATATATATATATATACACACACACACACACACACACACACACACACACACACACACTCATTCTTGCATTCAAAGTCCAATGTCATGTTTCTACCTGGTTAGAACTTATATATATATATATATATATATATATATATATATATATATATATATATATATATATATAAGTTAAACAAATTGTGTACTGGGCCAGGGTCGCTGTATTTCTATAGTTAATACCCAATTCATAATGACATCAAAATAACATATTTTATATGTTAAATTATACCTATTATACCTATACCATTGCGTTGTTTATATAACTCCAACTGGCCACCAGTTAACACTGGAATTCATTTGGCCGTGGAAGTTTAAGTAAAGGTTTATTTGTAATGATAAAATAGAATAAATGTCTGATTATTATTTTTAAAGACAAAACATGGATGCAGGTCAGTTGAGGAAAAACGTGTTAACGCGAGTAAAACAGTGATTAAAATGTTTGTTTGTTTGTTTGTCTGTTTTTAAAAGTTTAAGGTACTCACAGGTATTAGTTCTGCAGCACTCCCCATCCAGCTGTGGGGGACAGTGGAAGTAAAACATCCTGCTTCACTGAGCTCGAAGAAATCCAGCCACGGAATATTCCAAGTGCTTGTGCCGTGAGAAAATAATAATAATAATAATAATAATAATAATAATAATAATAATAATAATAATAATAATAATAATAATAAAGGAAAAAACTGTTTTCAGTAGTACTGCGCTTTTAGAACTATTTGGATAATGTTTACGCGAAAGCTCTGAGAACAGAGGCTTAAAGCTGGCAGGCAGCTGTGTTTAATATTGCAATGAAAAGTAGTATTCGTACCTGCAGTAGGAGTTGTGGTGCGATCGGAGCCGTGAAGAAGAGTCTGAGTGAATACGGGTTCCTCCTGTTCACTTCCTCTCTCTCTCTCTCTCTCGCTCTCTTTCACTCTCACTCTGAACTACTCACTCGTGTCCCTGCTCTCGTCCGGCTCGCTATTGGACATCAGGATGAAGTGGCCACGTGTCTTTACTGTACAACAGTCCGCGGAATGTGTATGCGTTCCCCAGCTCGCCTTTATAATCTCACGCGTAATCGGACTTAACCTGATTATGTCTTGCTATGACTTCTGCGCTGACTGGTTTGGGACGGGGCACCAGCACGCGCGCCCAATGACACGGTCACGTGGTGCTGAACGTCACATCATTCTCTGCAGCGTCTCCCAGTTGCAGCGCGCGCGCGCCTCCAGCCCACTTCACCCGTCGCCCGGCGTTGCGCCTTGTTATTCCCACATCATAAACTCTCGCGCACTCAGTGCAGTTTTTGCACACAGTTGCTTTTTATATTAAAAAATCCAGATGACTGTTTTTTGGATTTTAAATTGGCTGTCAGTGCAATAATTGCTCGTTATATGGGTTAAGGGGTCCGCTTTGCGCGGTGATGCGCTCGTCGAGCGCCCGGACGTCCGCAGTTTGATTTTGTTCACAGCAAGGGGTCCGAGGATTGATTTGCCTCGCGCGCGTAAATGACGTGCACCGGGACCCTTTCAATTACTTTTAAGACGCGCGCGGGACAGAGGCAGATCCTCCGCATGTGGAAAATGAGGCTCCGAGTAGCAGCTGAAATTTTGCAGTCGAGGGCGGGATTGGACGAAATCACATAAACGGCAAAAAGAGGAAGTGTAATGGCGCATAATTGGTTCTCTAATAGCATTACCCAAGGATAATAGCCCGTTACGGCCCCCGTGCACGATGAAGCGCTTCCCTGGCGTAAAGCGTTTACGATATTAAAGGAGGGGAATATAATGATATTTTGGTTATTAAATGCGTGTAATTAATTTATGCACAGCTGAAAATAAAGTTGTTATTATGACCTCGGAAAAAAAAAGCACAAGAAAACTAGAAATAAAAAAACTGTACAACTTTAAAGTGGTAGGCTATGGCATGTGTTTGGTTTTCAGGAAATGTAAATATCCTAACAATTACTAAGCTGTTCATCTTTTTAATTCGATGTCATCAAGTTAAATCACTAATAGTAGTAGTAGTAGTAGTAGTAGTAGTAATAATATTAATAATAATATAAATAATAATAATAATAGCAGAACGTAATTATAAGTTATAATAAACAGAAGCAATCGTTCATATTATAATTATTATTCTTATTGTTATTATTAAATGAACCATATTACTCTTCCATAGTTAATGCTCCCCCCCCCCCCCCCCCTCTCCCTTTATATTTATAAGTCGAACGATTTTCAATACACATAGAAAAAGCCCCTAGTGTTTCATTAACACATACAGTGTTGAATTATTTCTCCCTCTTTATTTAAGTCATTTATATAAACAACTTCGGTCTTCATTCAATTCTGTATATTTTTTGCTGTAGGCTATATAATCTCAAAATCACTTGTCTAGCAATCCTAGTCATTTTGGGGAGGTGATCGTATTTTAAAAGTTTTGTTTTCCTCTGAAAATAAGATTACGTTTGCATTAGATGGAACAACGAATGAAAGAAATGATGCATTTATATTAATTGGAGAACATTTAGGAGCGTGGTGGAAAGCATATGAGCAGAGGGAAGTGAAGTGGTGTGGAGTTTTCAGCACCACGGTCAGCGGGATCTGAAGCCAAACTCTTATTGGTTTATGCAGTCTAAAAGATACCAGCAATCTAGGCTAATTAGGTGTAATTTTATATTAGGTTACCTGAGGATACATATCACTGAAAAGTATAAAAGGTATATGTTTCATCTCTCTAGGAGGACAAAAAAATATATAAATAAATAAATAAAATTCCAGAAATTGCCAGTATACAACTGTCAATAAATAACACCAGCAGTTAAACCAATGAGTTAACCAGAGGAATAGTCCAGAGGAACGTCATCATCATATACAGCATAATGTAATTGTGAGGAACTTCTTTTATATTTAAAAATGACAGTGATGACCATATTGATCTCATCTTACAAATATTTCATGATTATTCCATATCGAGGAAGATGCATTTGGAGGATCTTTCACCAACAGTGAATTCTAGAAAAAATAATTAAAAGGCAAAACATAAACCTACTTATATTTGGACCCATTTGAGTGGTTTTAATATAGCATTACATGATGCCTTACTTAACCAGCCAAATACAGCCACACAGAACACTGTTCTATATAAACAGCTGAATGATCAAGCTAACATTGGAATGTAGCACTAGAATTTGTTAAAACCAACAAGTACGTAAACAGTAAACAGCATTGCCACACCAAAAAAAACAAGAAAAGAGATTTAAATTACTCAATCAAGCATACAGTTGAGGGGAAAAATACAATGTTTTATACAGTCACAGTTATAGCCCATGTTTGTCCCTGAATGACATTTGTGCATTGCCAGTTATACACAACGTATTATCAAGTAAATCTCAGGTTTAACACAAAAAAGTACAGAAAAAGTGAACAAAATCTTGTCAAGTAAAGATATTTTAAAAGGTATGTTTTTATCAATCCCATATCATTAAACAACATGCTACATGACAGCAACATATATACTATACATTAACCATGAAAAATTACTGCATTTATCAAAGTGCAGAGTTCAGTCATACTGTACCACATATGGTAAGCATAAATTTAAGAAATCATTAAATATTATACATATTCAATTCATGTCATCTATACTCAGCTTTGAGTTTCCAACTCCCTTCTTGTCCAGGGAGCCTGTGGAAGTCACAGATGTTCCTAAGCAATTCTCTGAACACTGGAGTCTGAGTGGAGGTTAGTCTCGGAGTGAAATACTCCAGGATCTCCCGAGTGTTGGCTTGGCCATCAACCTGAGCCTGGAAGGCCACAAAGTTCCTCAAATCCACCAGCAGCTCATCATGCTCAGTAGCGGAAGCATGTGGAGTGGAAGACTGTGCTCTTTGCTCGTTATCATCTTCTTCTTCATTATGGCTCTGAGGTAAACTGACGTGATTCCTGGCCCTCATTCTGGCTAACAGTGAGGAGGAGGAGAGGGAGGTAGAAAGCGCCTCTTCTTCCACTCCCTCACCACTGAAGTGGGTAGTTGATCTTAGTTTCTTGATGCATGCTTTCTTTATGAACTCTGCATCCTAAATAAAAACACAACTTATTCGATTAAGCTAGATTAAATAGGTAACACTTAATAGGGTACACAAGACAATGTAGTTTTTTTTTTTTACCTTGCATTTCTCGCCTGCTTTTTGTGCTGTGTTTGAGGGCTGGTTGAGAAGAGAGTTCTTCTTCTGTCCAAATCGTTTTCTAAAACAGAAGTATACAAATTTTATACATTATATTATATTATACATATACATTATATATATATATATATATATATATATATATATATATATATATATATATATATATATATATATATATATATATATATATATATACACATTTTATTTACACACACACACACACACACACACACACACACAAGGAATAAAAAAAAGGCACATGATTCTGTAGCGGCTAAACCTAGCTTACCTGGCAGAGGTTGGTGTTGCTGTTGCAGATCCTCTGAATGGCAGTCTGCAGTGCTGTCTGGACACTTTCAGAGCTTTAAGGGCATCTTTAGCTACCCGGTTGGCCTCAGCTTCCACAAGGACATAGTCTGGGTTTGATGCCTCCATGATTGTGTCATGTTTCATAACACTGTGGATCCCAGACTTCCTGAAGAGTTTGGCGAGAACATAGTCGTCGTTCTTCTGCTCATCTTTTGTCTCCTTCTGATCCTCGTTGTCTTCTCTTTTATATCTCCTCTTCTTCACCAGGTGAGAGATACGATGACCCTCAAACCAGACGTCTTCGCCGTGCTTACGTTTTTTATGCTTGCGTTTATGCTTATCTGAGGGCTGGCTCGCAACGTCCGTCACGTCACAGTGCTTTTTCTTTTCCCTGTGTTTCTGAGGAGTGTTGGCAATAAAGAGATCTTGCTGATGACCGTTTGTTAATGAACCATCAGCAGAGTGTGATGTGGATGTAATGTTTAAAGAATCACTTTCCTTGTTGGAGTTACTGTTGGATAGGCCATTAAGAGTTGGAGTGTTTCTCTTTAAAGGCTCAGGTGAAGAGTTTTCTTTACACAGTAAAGATGACTGAGGTTTCTCTGGCTTTGATGACATCTGTTTTGGGTTTGATGGCGAACGATGAGGCGCCTTGTGTCTCTTTGGAATCTGTACATCTGAGCCAGTGCCTAAAAAGAGTAGTAGCATAAGTGAATTATTGTCAGTTTGTGAAATGTATGGTTTGGATTACAAATGAAATTACAAATGAAAGTTCAATTTTCAAAATATGATGAGTGATAAGTGATGCAATGAATAATAAAGTGACGGAATCTAATAAATATAACAAATGATACCTCGAAGTTACATTTTCAAGTAATCTCCAAAACGTGCTACATTCAAGATGGAACTGCTTATTGTCTTCATACAGAGAATCAACTCCTGGCTTTTTATCATTTCATTAATACCTGCAAATATTGCACTGGTCTCAGTTCCCTGGGAGCCGTCAGGACTGGTAAGGGTGAAGAGCTCGTAAATGTCATTGGACTTGAAAAAACGCCGCTGCTTTGGATCCTTGAGCACTCGGTTTGTGAGAAACTGCTTGAAGATTTGTCTATGGAATTAAACAAGAAAAGCAACATATTAGATTTTCAGTGAGATCTTTTACGACACATGCTAGACCCACATTTGAGTCATTTCAATAATGACTCAAATGATACTACTGATGGTAGAAGTATATCAGCTTGTAAATCAGCCACAAACTAATAAATTAATATATTAATAATATTATTTTATGTTGTCTGAGAACTCCCCATCTTCTCCTTTTTTAAAATCACATGATTATTTAGGATTGCCTTAAGTGGCCAATTTGCAAATTCTGTTTTAATACGTAATACAACCCATTTCAATTTCTGTCAATTAAACCATCTGCAAAGAGTAGCACAGAGGAATAGAAAGCAAAGTATTCTTATTATCAACTACTAGGCAAAAGAACCATTAGAAATAAAGCAATTATCTTAAAAAATTACAATAAAAAACAGGCTAAACCCAGCAGAAAAGTCTAAATGGCTTACTCAAACCTACATCATCACTAAGAACTAACCTGTGGTAAATCTTCTCTTCGATGGTCCCAGCGGTGAGCAGCCTGTACACAGTCACCTGCTGTTTCTGCCCTATTCTCCAAGCACGTTCCCGGGCCTAAAGACAAGACACAAGTACAGTCTAGAGACACTGTTTAATCAGAGCTCCTACTGAAAACATTCAATCAGCTGTAACAGCCATGGTGGATACATGCACTTTTTACCAAAACATTGCAAGTATGTTCAACTGTGGCAAACCTGAGTGTCTGTGCTAGGGTTCCAGTCCGGATCGTAGATAATTACTCTGTTCGCACCAGTCAAGTTGATCCCCAATCCTCCAACTTTGGTCGTCAAAAGGAAAATAAATATATCCTTGTTCTGCAGAAAATAGTTGATCGCAATTTCGAAGATAAAACAAGATCGCATGTATAGCTTAGAATACCACAGTAGGTACGAGCAATCAATAATCACTCACCTCATTGTACTGCGCTATGAGCGGCTGCCTAGACGCGATGGTGGTGGTGCCATCCATTTTGAGGCAGGTGTATCCATTTTCCCTGACAAACACCTCCAGGATCTCCAGCATCTGTGTGTGTGGGAGAAATGGTTTCAGACAGAGCATTGAGAACAGGATTAGTGCTAATAGGATTAAGGGAGATTAATATTACATGTACAGAAGTACCAACTGTGTGGGTTTTAGGTTCTCTCTGAAGCCAAATCTCATTTCTATTGAACAAAGACAGCTGGGTCCTGACAGACACCCTACAATGCAATAAGAGCTCATAATGAATTCTGTTAGAGAGGAAAATGACATAATAACTTTATTGGTGCTTTAGCTGCTTCTTCTTGAGACACGGCAAGTGCAGATTATCCATCATGTACAGGCTATATTCACATGTTTTTACTTAAAGTCATGTCCACAGAGGCAAACAATAAATGGGTGCTCTTAAAGGGATTTTGAAAACACAATGGCAAAATATTTCTCAATTGTGCAATCTTTTTAGTCCACCAACTTAATAAACGGACAATGTCATCAGAGCTATGCCACTATTTGAAAGGTGTTAATGTTGTGATTGGGAGTTGGTTGAAAATAATTCAGTAAGGTACCCTCCCTGTTCCTGTTCTATTGAAATAATATATTAAAAATAACTGGGGGAAAGAAATTTCATAGCATAGATATTCACACATCAGTATTTATTTCATGAGATCATATTTCTTTCAAAAGACTGTAGAAAGTTGTGGTCTTTTGTCATATCTCTCAGAAATTCTCTTTATTCAGTCTTTAATGTGCTGCTCTGCTTGAAACACTGACCTGTCTAGACTGAGTGAAGAGCAAGACTCTGTGTCCCTGTTTGAACCACAACCTGAGCAGAGACTCCACCACTATTAGCTTGCCCGAGCGCTTCCAGTAGCCAAAGTGCTCCTCCTCAGTCAGTTCCTCCGCAGGTATGCCCCTCAGCATGCGTGGCCCACCGGTGAACAGGTCTGGGTGGTTACAAATCTTCCTCAACGCTATCAAGCCAGAGAAAATCTGGACAATGAAAATAATACGGTTTCGCTTCATATTGATGGAAATAACAGAAAAAAAAAATCAGAAAATAGATTCCTTATGTCAAACACTACTCTCATGAAGCCTTTAATAAATTCAATTGATTTAATAAGGGTCATTGAGCAGGGTAAAGTCTCTTACTTCAGAGTGTTCAATGTTGCATTATATATGTGGGTTAATGGACTACAGTGACCACAAAAAATGGGGTTTGTAAACTGCACTAAAGTTGCACAGCTTTCACTTCCGCTCACATTTAGAGCTCTGTGATGAATTGCTTATTTGGAAAAAAAAATATTTATTACCGTGTAGATAAAAGTAAAGAATTGTGGAGTTGTTGATCGTATAAACACACAATATATTTGAGAATCTGTCAGTTTTTGCATTGTGTGAATGTAATTAATATATTGGGAAAACCTTAAACAGGTTATAATAATAGATATGTATAGTTGTGATGAAGTAAGAAATAGTAGATATATCTGCAAATAAAATTAGGAATTTAAAAGCGGAAGGACCGCTACATTTGAGAAAGTGAAGCAAAGGTACAGCCATTTTGCTAGAGAGTAAAGTGAATAATGAATAAGGCTTTCTTATTCCAGGAAACAAATGAACAATGAATGAACATAGTACCCCATCTGGAAACGTTTATTTATTTGAGTACTACATCTATGGATAGTCTACACTAATCCATCTCTAAGTTATCAATAGTTAATCAGTAGCTTGCTATCTATGGCTACAGTTATAAGCCATTTTCAACAATAAAACGTCCTACATTCGAATTTTTCACACAATCTTAGGACCACTTGACTTCACTGCCAAGGTGAAAAAATACCTGCATATCTCCGTTCAGAATCTGATACACTTCCTTGGAATCCAAAAAGTTCTGATAGACTTGCCGCTGTTCTTCAGTTAATCTACAGAACAGTACCTGAAAAAAAATATACATATGCATATTACACAACTGCAACAATTAGTCAGGTTGCCGAAGTCAGATTTATCTGAAAATGCCTTTTTGAAGGCAGACTGGTGTCATATGTACATGTGTAAGACACTAGCATTGTTTGTATGCAGACCTGCTCATTTTTGTCTGGTAATGAGAGATTGGCCTTTACATCTGCCTTCATCCTCCTCAGCAGGTACGGATTGATGCTGTCGCGCAAGACACAGGCACATTTATAGGCTGTCTGCACCTGAAGAGACAAGCAGAGGAAAAAATATCAACAACCTCCTGAAATACTTTTCCTGAACCTTGATGATCATAACTTCAGCAGGACTGACAGAAGTTTTTGAAAACTACAAGTTTTCAATTTCATCGAACCTATCCGAATTCAACTGCCTTTTCTTGGATGCAGAAAAGATTCACTTTAAATAAGGGCAAACAAGTCACACTTTATGAAGTTCTAGCAGAGCAGTGTGTCCTGAGGCATGTCAGCAGCAGCAGCAGCAGCCCCCCCTCTTCCTTTCAGCAGATTGACACATTAAAGATTCATAAGAGTGCTGCTGGACTCCAGAGGGGGCCCAAACGCTTTTATCAATAATGTTCTCCTGATCCAGTGTTAGGCCAAATGCCATTTAGCAGTAATTTAAAGGGATCCGCAGATCAAAAGGAAGCCAGCAGTCGGCCCACAACACTGCAGGGCACACAATAAGCCTGGATTAGAGCCCACTCGAGAAAACAAAAGAGAGCACCATGGAGAGGGAAGAAGAAAAGACTGAGGGGAGGACAGTGCGATTAGATGAATGAGAGCATGTGTAGGGTGGGACAGCATATGCTACAGTAATGGAGCTTATGGAAAAGGCTCAAGGCATCATGTACACCTCTCATCGCTGATTAACTCAGCAGCAATATCAGTCCTGACATATGGATACTCAGAGGAAATTGCTAAATTATATTAAGTAAATTACTACCATTTACTTACAGTATTTTTATTGTGTATTATTTTTTAAAATCTTTTATTGGGTAAATAAATATAATTCTCTATCAGCGAAAATAAATAGCATGCTTATAAAATTGAGATTTATGAGTATACAATGATGCAAAACTTTTTATGTAAATACATAAAGGTATATGATATCAATCATACGATCATTTCTATTTTTGGTAATGGAAGCATTAGGAGTTGAACCCTTTCAACAAAGAACAAATGTATATGGTTAAAGAATTAATAAACATGCATCCATATAGCTTTCATGACACTTAAACATCCTTGGTCTGGATTCTAAACACTATATTTTTGTCTGTTTTAATTAATTAACTCAGGTTAATGATTTTCAGTACAGGCAGTTGATGAAACGGTGAAGGCCATAAAATGCTCCTCATTAAAATCAGAGGATTTATTGCAACAGAAATGAAAATGTATACAGCAGAGTACAGGGGAAAAAAATAATTTTAAAAATATTATATATATTTATTATTTTTATAATATAAATATTATATGTGTGTGTGTGTATATATATATATATATATATATATATATATATATATATATATATATACACACACACACACACACACATACACACACACACACACACTCTTGCATTCCAGCTCCAATGTCATGTTTCCACCTGGTTAGAACAAAGACATGGTTAATTCTGGTCCTTTCAGAGGATCTATAAAATCAGGCAGACCTATTAAATTGGTTTAGATATAGTGTTTGTATTGATGGCTATGGAATTTAGTCTAACAAATAACGTTGAAATAGCTCATAATAATTTACCAGAGGGTGTTATCAAAATAAGTCCAAATGCAATGTTACATTTGATCAGTAGGGTTCCATTTCCTTTGTTTCAGTTCAGTTCCAGAACAGTTAAGTATTATTATATTTCCAGCTTTTCTTTTTGTTCCTTGAAACAGTCTGAAGCCCTGGTATAGCTTGACCATCTATTTACATTAAAAAGCCATTCATGTTAGAGGAATAAGACTATGATTTTTATTAGCATTAAGTTTAAGCTTATGTATATGATGTAGGCTCAAGTTTAAATCATGTGAGTCACTGTTTTACCCTTCCTATTATGTTATGGGTCAATTTGACCCATTTCCACATTCAAGATATCTGAAATACTGGTTAATCTCTCTTTTTCTTTTTGAATTTTTTTTTACTTTTCTCATTTAGGGTCATAAACTTGGATGAAAATATTTCTTCTTATGGCTTGTCTCGGACATAATAAAGGTTTACTGTTTTAAGACGTTCTTTGCTATTTTTTTTTGTGTGTGTATTTAAACTGTAGAAGTCTTTGTGACCCATGACATAAAGGATGAAACTTTTTCCCCCCAACATAATAGGAGGGTTAAAGTGTGCATCAGCTCAGCCTCACCTGCACAGGAGAGGCATTAGAATAGCCCCCCATGGTGATAGGCACTGAGAACTGCTCCATGAAGACAGGAAGTGTCCCCAGTTTCCCGGGGAACACAAAGTCAAAAAGGGACCAAAGTTCCTTCAGGTTATTCTGCATTGGTGAGCCAGAGAGGATGAACCGATGAGGGGTCCGGAACTGAGGAAGAAAACAGAGACACTGATCAAATTGAAATAATATGAAGCATTCTTTCAAAAACAGATTGTACAAGCAAAGATGTGGACTGAGAAAATTTTTGGAGCCTCATTGGTACAAGTATGCCGTTATTAATCAGAAAATGATTTGACAATCAAAACTCTTCATGATACATTAGTTCTAGAAGCACCATTAGCTTCAGTTTATTCAATATTAAATCGAAACAATGTGGAATTTCCAATGGACTTTTTAATACAGTAATCCATAAGGCTACAGCACACATAAATTAATTAAGAAGTGGATGGCAGTAAAATAAGATATCTATGCAAGGTAAGCTGATATTCCAGACTACAACTAAGACGATAGAGTGAATGCTTTAATCGGAGCTAAAGATTCCGTTAAGCTAAATAACACAGTTTGCTTATATACCTCCGTCGCCTCATCTGAACACTAAATCTGTAGCTTTATAGTTCATACGAAGTGAAATAAAGGCACGGTTACCTGCTTGCATGCAACAGTCACGCCTGCATTTGGGTTCCTGATTTTGTGGCCCTCATCCAAGATGATGTAATGCCAGTCGTATTTCTGAATGTAATCCTGCATAATGCGTACATATGAGTAAGACGTAATGAGGATCCCGTGGCTAGCGGCTATCTCAGGGATGAGCTTCTCCTGAAAAACATGACAAAATGTTTATGATTATGACGCTGCTTAGAAAAATGTGTCCAGTTACATTCATACATTATAGTAGGTCACTTGCACTAGGCTCCCGTCTTTATAACATGCTGGAGTCCATGTCCACCTCCAGAATTCACACCAAAAGCCTCAAGTGAATTCCAATTAAAAGCGCAGCAGCCATGTAACCTCTTGTTTTTCCCCCCTTTTCACTTTGCAGCCAATTAATAAGGTACATCTGTTCTGAGGCAGTGTTAGCCTGAGCATGAAAACGCTGTCATTAGGCACAAACGCAGCACAACTAAAACCCCTCCTCCCCACACCCCCAACTCCTGAGACCAATCCTCCTCCTAGAGGGCAAAGCGTGGATTGCCAGGCAACAGCCCCCATTAATCACTGTGTCAGGCAGGGAGACGGGGAGAGTAGAGAAGAGCATTCAGAGTAAACACTTCACAGCAGCCCTATAGCAGCTCCAGCTACCTTAGCCTTAATTAATTTAACATTTCCTTGGAGCCAGATCTACTCCACACTAGGATATCTGTTTACGGGAGGAAAAACACCATGCTGGCATAAATACAGTAAATCAAAGCTGCACTGCTTCATCTCAGTCTTGTTGTCATGTTAGGCTTTGGTGTGGGAAAGTTTACGAACATTTCAGGGGAGCTTTTTCATATATTGCACAAAACATATCATCAACTCTCACTGAGGGCCGATTATGCTGTTATTAAAAATAACCCAATCCTTTACAAAATGTTCCACTTTTTTTTCCTTCCATTTTAACTGGTTATATTACTTGCACTACATTTACATATATTCATTTGGCAGATGTTTTTATCCAAAAAGACTCACAAGTGAGGCAGAATATGGGCTCTTGACTGGCGCAACAGATAATCGGTTGCTCAATCATTACAACAATGCCACAGCCATCCATGGCTAGGAGCCATAAGAGCAAAATTGGCAGTGCTCTCTGGGTGGGATGGATGGCATTACTCGCTCCCCTGTCAATCAGAACACCACTAGCTAATTGTGGGCGCCTGGGAGCTCACATACGCAGAAGAGTGCAGTTAGTGCCTTCCTACGAGTGAGTTCAGCTGCCTTGTGACGTATTGAACAGACACAGTGGCTGGAGGACTCGCGTGCTAGTCTTCACCCTACCTGTTTGGTAGCTGGCATGTGATAGTGGAATGCTAGCAGGTGGATGGAAATTGGCAAAAGGCTGACTTGTGAGAAAAATGGGGTAAAAATACAACAAAAAAGTAAGTGAGGCAAGAATTAAGTAAGTTGATGTAACCCCAACTCCCAAACTGGCATGTAACCCATTTTGAAAACCCTATCACGCACAAAAAATGAGAAAAAGTCTACTTATTTATTTATTTAACCTCATGCTTTTTTTAGGCTTAAAAAATCATCCTGCTAACAGCAAATTGATGGCCATCTCTGACAGGTGGAATCTACCAAAGATTCACAATAAGATTCACAATTGGCTAAAGCCTACACATGGACCTCATAGCTGGACTCCTGGATAATACTTTATGATGCACCTTCTTATTATTAAAGGAACCCGTTTCATGGAGAACTGCTACACGGAATGGAGGCCACCAGGTATGGAACTCCTTCACCCACTGATGCATGACTGTGGCTGGGCATACGATGACTGTGGGCCCCAATCCAGCATACCTGCACATATACAAAGCCATCAGAAATATTTACCACACAAGAGCGATATTTTTTTTTTTATGGTGGTTATGGAAATTTGCATAAAAATGCCACATATGTCCCGAATGGTATGTAGGAAAAATTAGGAGTAGGAGAATAAATTCAGTCAAGTGATTAATTAATTAATTAATGTGTAGACGACAATAACACTGCATACAACAGCAAGGACTGGTCAAATGAACACACCTTAGCAGTTTATTGAGAGCACGAGGTAAATGAAGTTTCTAAATTCAGGTGAGATTCTTATTCAAAGGCTAAACAACAAACAAAAAAAAACCCCTGAAGGGCTGACATTTCCAATCAACGTTAAGAGAAAATGGTGAGGAAAAATTATTCTGCAGCACATTTAAACGAAATGAGGAGGTCATGAACTCTGAGTTGAAGCTAGGCCAAGATAATGTTCCCTTTGAGCGTTCGCCAATGGAGATGAATCGACAAAATGCACTAAATGGCTCTAGGAGCCTTACAGCATATGATATGATATTCCGGATCACGGCAGCCATTGATATTGAGCCATAATTGAGTTTGCAAAACAATCAATTTGTGGATGGACGACGCCAGACATAGTAGTATTGACTAGGAATGAGGCCCCCACCCTAAGCAAACACGGTGCTGAAAAACAAAAAGGCACTGCTTTAAACGTATTTAATTATGTGTTTCATGTTTAATTTCCCTCCCTGCCCCTCCCCTACAGTTACTCTCATTTCACGTCCTTGTTCTTCCTTTGATGTCGCCACTAAGAGAATTAGAGGGATATCATAATTGAAACGTCTTTAATAATTCACACCAAACCTCTCTCCACCAGCAATCCAGCTGCTGAAATATTCATTGCAATCAAGACTTTCCAGTCTGGAGGGATGGGGTGAGGGTGGGCGTGGTGTAAGATAGTGTGCGCTTGTGTACGTTTTACAAAGAAAGCCTGGGAGAATAGACATCTGAGAGTTAGGATTACAGAGTTACAAATAATTCAATTATTTTCCTAAGTTCTAAGTATGACTATTGTGGCCAGTGAATGTGTATGTATGTGTGTATGTGTGTGAGAGACCACAGGAGCATTTAAGGGGTTTGGACACGTGTGGTCTCTTGCCTGTAATTGGAGCCACGTGTCTTCAACTTGCTGTAGCTCAGGCCTGCCAGGAAAGCTATTACTTGGATGGTCTTGCCAAGGCCCATCTCATCTCCCAGAATGCCTCCTGCCTGCTGGCAGTGCAGTTCCCACATCCACCTGACACCTGTCTGCTGATACCTGGACAACAAAAGCAGGCATGTAGTACAAAACGCCAGGCCAGCACAACACAAACAACACACCTGATCAATTAATCATAGGGCCATTATCTCCATTGATTCTAAATAAATGGCCTGTAAGTGTTGCCCAATTGATTTGTTGTAAAACACAATACAATAACTGAGGCTTCCTGTTGTAAGCTTAAACTCTAAACATACACAACCATAAATCTATCTACCAGAAATCTGCTTTCCATGAACTAGTTTTCTTTACAGAGCTTACACATAATCCTATCAAATAAATAAGTCATTTTAATAAAAAATAAATAAAAGAAAATCAATCATGGCTCTCAAAAGCTGATACTCTGCATACTGCCTAAACAAATACAGGTCAGTATATACAGAATAAAATAAAGTGTAACTCCCATTTCCTCACTTGAAGAGTTTCTTCCAAAGAAATCCGGGCACCTTAAAACCTTCATCAAACTCAGCATCACTCTCTTCAAACTCGTCCTCCCCTGCTTGCCTCTTCTGCTCTTTCTCTTGGAGTCTCTGCCTCTTCCAATTCCTGCAGGAGGACAGTCAGTGTGTTACCGGAAATAGCTCTCGCGCTGATTTGACATAATGTCCAATCTAGGTTTTGATTAGCCAAATGAGTCTGACACGACCGAAACGATTCGACGCATTCTTAATTTGACTCAGCAAGCACTGTTTATTTAACCACCTCTGGGAAACTTGGTTTAACATGGTGAAGTACTGTATGGGCAGGTAGTTTTAATTTCCTTTCCTGACAAAGAGAGAAAGAGGGGGAGAGAGAGAGAGAGAGAGAGAGAGAGAGAGAGAGAGAGAGAGAGAGAGGCCACTGCACTGCCTTAGTTAGCTCCCTCGCCATCATTCTTGCTGGGCAGCTTTAATTGAACCACTTCTGGCTGCAGGGATACGGCAGTTAGTGGCAGTGTCATCATCGAAGCAAATTAAGATTGATACAGACAATTAGGAGTTTGAGCTCCCCAAGAAAGGTGTGCAGAAAGGAGTGAAAGGGGAAAAAAAAATCCATCTTCATTTGGACCTGGCCCTGTCACTCCACAATGAAACTGTTCCCTTTATCTGGGGCTTCCGAGACTGCACTTGTAATTAAGTCAAGACTAAGCATTGGTTCAGTTAATTACGCTTTTTTCCCCCCCTTCCTCCTTCACTCCACACGGTCACACAGCGCCAACAAACTGCCAATGTGTATCTGCATTCACTTCCAAATCACAAAAAAGTACAGAAAACAGTCACTGTGCCAACTCAATTTCTTACTATAAATACGAATTCTAAATCTTGTTAGGTTTGGTACCATCTATTTTCACATTAGCATATATTTTCACATTGTGGAATAAATACATGCCCATTATAATGAGAAGCCTATGAATGGACTCTTAGTTGAGGAACAGCTGCCAGATTATCGATTCCAGCACTCGTAATAAGCAAATGATGGTCACATGAATCCTTAACTGAATTTTTTTGTTTGTGACAAACAATAAACTTTCTAAAATATTAACACAGACCAGGCAATTAGGCCTTACCGAATTCTTTTCCTGTAGGATTCAATATCCCCATCGTCTTTGTGTTTCTTCACCTTGACTTTTCTCTCCGCGTCCTCGTCCTCAGAACTGCTAGGAAGGTATTCCTCGCTTCCGTCTTCTTTTTTTGACTTCTTGGTTTTAGCTTCCTTCTTCTTATACGGCTTAAGTTCATATTCTTCATTTTCATCCAGCCAGAACTCGTCATCTCGCTCTGGTTCCTCGGGATCCATAAGCTCATCACTAGGCACGTACTCGGAACCCTCGCTGTCTGTGCCGTCATCCCTGTAGCCCTTCTGTCTGGCCTGGGGAAATGCTTTCTCTGTTTTAGGCCTTGCTTTGGGGTGAGCCTTTAGAGCAGTCCTTTGGAGTTTCCGCATCCGTTTCTGCAGTTTCTTTTCTTGCTTGGAGGACGCCTTGTTATTTGGGGCGCCTGCAGAGGAACTCCTGGAAACTGTCCTCTTCTTCTTTGGTGTTGGTTTCTTTCTTCTCTCTGCCATAATGGCTTGGTCAGCGAGGTACTTGTCGAAGCCAGAGTTTTCGCTCAGCATCACCTTGCGTGGTTCCTTCTTCTCTTGCTTTTGAGGGATGCGTGTGCCAAAAGGCGTCATTTGACCTGTGCGGATGAGCTCTTCCCACTCCGTCTCCTGAGCAGGCATGAGCATGCTGCCCTGTGTGGATGGGCCTGCCTCTGACACACACACACACACACACACATACACAGTTAATAAAGATACATAGTTATGTGACCCTGCAGCCTACTTGTTTCTGTACATCATTTTATTGTTCAAAGTGTTTTTCAACTGAAGGAAACTGGAAGGTAGAAAAAGTTTGGAAGAAACTTTAGTATCATATCATTGGCACTGCAAGGGAAGGAATGTCAAGGCCACAGATCTGTATCACTCTCTGTTCTGTTGTGGCCTTTCAAATTGAATATACTTTAGTGAAAATAGAGAACATCATAAATCATCTTCCCCATGATTGTGGTTGTGTGTACTGAACCGGACTGAGAGATTAAAGACTCAGAAAACCTTTGCAGGTGTTTTCAGTTAATTAGCTGATTAGAGCTCTTCTCAGGTCAACATTTCTGTATTATAAATTCTTTATTTGAATATTTTGAGATGCTGGATTTTTGATTTCCGTGAGCTGTAACCTGTAATCATCAAGATTAAAGCAAAAAAAAAAAAAAAAAAAAAAAACCCAAGAAATATTTCACTTTATGTGTAATGAATCTAGAATATATGAAAGTTCCACTTTTTTAAATAAAATTACGAAAAAAAAAATGAACTTTTCCACAATATTTGAATTTTTAAATTTTTTGTCCTGTATACAGGACAAAATGGGTGGGACAAAATGGGACCAGAATGATTATTTCTGCATATAAAAAACTGACTGTATTAAAACCAGCACATAAATGTTACATCAGTTCTGATTTTGCCACGGCCGGAAGAAGCCTCACTGGCTGAAATTGTTGATTCTGTGACCGGTCATTACTGGTACCGTGATAGCCCAGCGCTCCTCAAAGCATAAGAAATGAAAGCAATGACACTGTGATTAGATGTGAGCAAATGCAGGATAATGAGCCTGGGATCCAAATTACTTTAACCTAACTGTGTGCTTGTTTATATTCACAGTTCACACTGCATTGTTCCTTTTTAGTCTTGAGATGAAATGAACAGAGCAGCCAGATTTGGTGAGTCTCCAATGATTGTGCAGTGATTAGTAATCAAATCTGTGATAACTTCATGATCAACATGGACCATCTTTATGAGCTGTGGATCTCTCAGTGGCAGTACATGTTTCTGAGTGTGGAAGTTAGTGTGTGCGTGTCTTTTCTGTCTCACTGCTGCCACCTTTCGCTAGTGTTAATAGTTTGACACAACTCTGAAGCACACCTAAATACTTGCTCATTTATAAGTACATCTAAAGGTTAAAGACTTTTTGCACATTGTTCCCATTCCACTCTTAGACCCAAGTGTAGGAATAAACTTTCTGATTTAAAAGAATTTGTTGACCAATACTTTAATCAGAGTTGCTTTGCACGTACTGGCCCAGCTCACTATTTTATACCTGCCATTGATTGAGAGTATGTTATTCAATAATGAATCCCCAGGACCTTAGCAGTCTCTCCAGGATATAGCGATATAGCGACTGCAGAAATGAACGTAAAATCAAGCAAACTCTGCAATATTCGGTGGAGCTTGCAATTTTTCTAAATTACCGCCGATTTTCTGCAGATTTGGGCCTAGACGTGTCATGTGACGTCATCACAACGCGCACTCAGCCAAAACCCACTTCGATTCACGTGCATTGAACATGAGTACTAAAAGGTCTCATCACTTTGAAAGAACGAGTAAAACAATTTCATGCAATTGCCATTTTACCAATGCAAATAGTTCTCCGAAAAAAAAGCACAAAATCTCTGCAAGTTGCACAGCAATGTTTGGGGGGGAAATGCAGCAAAATCAAGCATTTTTGGCCACAGCCATCACAAAAAAAAAAAAACCCTGAAATGCGAAATCCTGTGCGACTGCCTAGGGTTGCCATACAGTACCTTAATGCTCCCCTGAAAAGCACTGGACATAGTCCAACAGTATACACAAGGCTGTATTTCATTCTCACCTGTGTCATCCTCAGTCAATAACTCTGCCTCGAGCTTCTGTATATCCTCTCCACTCAAAACGGCCTGTAACCGCCTCTGCTTGGCTCGGATCTTTTTTAACTGCTTCTCCTATAAACGATAAAAAGATTCCACAACTTACCAACATGCTGATACAGATCTCTACGCTTGTTTTATCGTCGCCAGACCTAAAACGTCATTGTGTGATAGATTACACATGGTCGTGCCTTTTGTGGAAAGTGTTAAAAACTTAATTACCTTGTTTTCCTTTTGCCTTTTGACAGAGTCGATTTTCCGGCTGATGTCCTTGCTGGAGGCGGCATGAGGAGCGAGCTGCTCTAATATCTTGTTGATGTGTTTTAGAGCACTTGTGCATGACCTAACCAGATGCAACAGAACAACGTAAATAGTTGGTATGTAAGCAGAATAAAGCCTGGGGAATTGCTTTAAAATATTAAGAGGCCATAGTAGGTCAGGTCCATCCATTTACTAAATATATGAACAAAATAACACCATGGCGCTGATGCTATAGGTGTGAATATAAATATTCATGCCAAATTATATGAATTTTAAGACAAGTCTTAAATAATGGTGCTCTGAAACCAGGTTTTTGTAATCAAAGTTCTAAATATCCTTCAAAAACCAGTACTGACTTTCTCTTAGTGTGTTTTCACTCTTGGTTCACTTCAGCCTATTAAAGTGGACTTTCAACCTGGTCCATATGTGAATGCTCCAAATGAGCTCGGATCATCTCAAGACGTGGTTCTTTTCAAGTCTACTATATGGGTTTAGTTGTTGACGCTTTATGAATGTAAAGTGTACTCAGTGCATTTCTCGAAATCCTCGAAAAGATCCAAAAGGTTTCTTCTACATTGCTTATGTGCTGTTTCAGCTGAGCTTAGTTCAATCATTTAAACCACGGCCGTGCCGAGCAGCTGTGCGCCAGCTCTCCTCGACATTTGGAGTGAGCATTATATAAGGAACCATATAGTTAAAACACTAGTTTTCTGTGTTTTAACTGTGTTTTAAGTGTTTTCTGAGTAAAAAGTGAATGGGGGATCAGCAAGACTCCTAATACGATGCTGAAACAAGCTAAAGAAAATGACACAAAGGTACATGCGAGCTGACACCGACTGAGACAGTCAGTATTTAAACACCGAGTGCACATTCAAGGCTAGAGACAGTATGAATGAAAAAAACTAGGAATGAGTTCTTATTGTCTCAGTCCACATAAACAGGGCTATATGAAATGTGAAAGCACCTTTTTGCAAAACATAACTGACATGATTATATGTTTATCCTGTTTTATGCTTTTTTTTCCCCCCTCATTTTCTATATGCCGTAGTTAAAATATAATCTGATACTGATTTTGGTGCTACACTTTCAAGTATTCCTTCCCCAAAGGATCCGGAGCCCATCCTGGGAACAATGGGCGTGAGATGGGAATACTCCCTGGATGGGACACCAGTCCATCACAGGGCACCATGCACACACACTCATTCACACCTACAGAGAATTTTGCACAGCCAAATCCACCTACTGGCATGTTTTAGGAGGCAGGAAGAAACCAGAGAGCTCAGGATCAAACCTGGGACCTTGGAATTTTAGGTCTCCGGGACAGCGTAAATAACTACATGGCGGACACTAAATTCCCTGGCGGCTCTTTGACACTGTCCATACCTGACATCATCCAGAACGGATTCGTATTCTTTCTCTGCATCGGCCCTCGCCGTGGCCATAGTGGCCTGCTGGAAGGCTCGGTCCACCTGCTGCAGGACTCCTTGCTCCAGAACATCTTGATCATAGACGTCCACTCCCAAACCCTGGAGCTCGGCTGCTTGATCGTTCCGAGCCACCGCCTGGATCTCCTGACGGTTGATATGGAGCAGGGATTTCCTGGAGTTTTCAGGCCCAGCATTACCAGGGCAGGCTGTAGCAGCTGGCTCTTCCTGACTGCTCTCAGGGATGGAGCGTCCACTCGAGGCCCTGCTGGACCCATTGTCCTCTTTCTCTCCTGGTGTTAGAGCACTCACTGGACTGGACAATGCAGGACAGTCTGGTTCCTCATTGTTGTCTATAGGCATATTAATGTAGCTAGAAACGAGGATGGGAACATCAGAATTGACAGAGATACAACATGAAGGCTGTCTAAATGTCATCACGCAGGAAATAGACAGAGACACGTGTCACAGTTTTTTCTAGCCAAGTGTGCAGAACCAGACTGTCCAGTACCAGCAGGTGTTGACTTTGGGTTTGTAAAAACTGCTCATGTAACAAGCTAACTAATTACAAATTGAAATGTAATTTAATTTTAATTTAAATGTATCCTAACCACACTGTGACAGAACCGTGTCCAAGCTAACTTTAACACAATAACACAAAGTGTCATTTCGAGCTCTACTCAGTGTCCTATTGTCTGCTAGCCACCAACATTGTTATTGCTAACTAGCTACCTGACAAGCAGCTGATATTCAGACACGGTTCTTTACTACACGTTCTCTCTATATTAAGTCAACGATGGAAAAATTATCCAAACAAGAACGAACCTTCCAAACGGTCTGTTTCTGTTCAAAAATTTATTCGTTTACAGTTACATCCATTTCAATTCGCTTTCTCTACAAGTGTACTACTCACAGCACGTATACTGCTTACACAATTAAACACGTAAGGTGTTGTGAAGGGAGAAATAATAAGTTCCAGTTCCAGTTCCGGTAAATAGTCAAAATAAAAGTCCCTGCTCTCTTTTCTTTTCGACAGCTGAAACACAGATTTTGCTAAATAAAACTGGCCAAATACGCCAGGTTATATCTACAAATTAGGACACTCTTGTAAATATCACTACAGCTCATTAATGTTTACTTATTACTTAGTCATTTCTTTATTTGAACTAGAGCTGTGATGTGTCGCTCATGAATGATTCGTTCATTTTGAATGAATCTTTACTATGATTCGGGAAGTATGAGTTGTCTCAGAGAGTGATTCATTTGAGTACGGGTACGGATAACAAACAAAGAGAGAGAGAGAGAGAGAGAGAGAGAGAGAGAGAGAGAGATTTTAATTAAATTACTTGAAAAAAATATCCGTTCATTTTGCTTGAACGAGATTCGAAGATCCGAGTCAGTAAAATCATCCGAACTTCCCATCACTACACTAGCGGGTCCCAACCCCAAAAGACGCAACATGACCACAGATAGTCTGAACTACTCGTTTATTACGGTATATTCACCTCGTGGCTAGTCATGGTAATTCCGGCTCTTTTCAGATCATTTGACACAGCTCAGTGATAGGAGCCGACTCTTTCGGCTCACAATGACTTACTGCCATTTCTTCCTTTCAGTTTGCGAACTTGTGATTGTCCTTCTTTGCATTTTATCTTGCTCTACCTTGTAATTAAAATGCTCAATTATTATTATATATTTACATGTTATACAAAATATATTTGAATAATCGTTCAATGAGCAAGTATATACAATATAAACGTGCGTTGACATGCAGTCAGTGTATATATATTGTCACAACGTTTATCCTTAAAGTAATCGTTTTTTTTATTTATTTATTCATCCTGAAACTATATATCCAACATTTATCCTTAAAACTAATCGTCTCCCCTATAATTGAGTACATAAATAAACAACATTAACAATAGTGCAGACTCCTATCATCCCTGGTGAAAAACAAACACAAAAATAGAAACCATCACAGAAATCTTAATGGTTTCCACTACAAATACTATTACAAACCATCAACTGTTAACCATTAAAACCACTAGACATAATATGCCACCAATAGAAGGCAACACATTACCAGTAGAGACCCACAGGGACCATTACGGTTTCTCTTATAACCAATACAATTGCCATTACAGGTGCATCTAAAAATTTGAATATAGTGGAAAAGTTCTTTTTTTCCCCCCACAATTTAATTCAAAAAGTGGATCTTTAATATATTCTAGATTCATTACACAAAAAGTGAAATATTTCAAACCTTTCTGTGTTTTTTAATCTTGATGATTACAGTCTTACAGCTCACAGAAATCAAAAACCCTGTATCTCACAATATTATAATTAAAAACAATTATAATACAGTATTTATAATATGTATTTCATATATGTAGTTATATTGTTCTTTAAGACGTTCAGCAAAACACCCGCTGTCTAACGATGCTTTCAGGACTGGTATCAAATGTAACATCTAGTCCAAGTTATAAACCACCTCTAGATGGCAGAAATGACCTGTTGTGTTGTCTTGCAGCTGCTCCATGTTCAAAAAGTGGCAGTTTTCTTTCTGTTCTCATTCTGCCTCCCTGTCACTCAGGATCATTCAGCAAAACCCCACCCATGTTTCTGTGCTGTCGCAATAACTTTGGAGAATTTAGCTTAAAAAAAAAAAACAACACCACAACTTTTAATGATAAATTATTCAGTTTCACTTTCACGCACTTAAAGAAAGATTTAAAGGTTTATTGGGCTGGTTAAAGGTTGTTTAAATAGTTCTACCTGAAACCTGTTCTGATAGGGAAACACTCGGTTTGGGGGTTCGACAGAGCATTGTTATATAAAACCAGGACAAAATGGCAAAATATGGCTCTTCTTATTTCTTTTGTTCATGTAATACTAGGCTACAGTCACCTGTGTTGTTTGTAGAACATTTTATAAAGGCATACATGACAAACATCAAGAATAAAAATAGAAATAAAAAATACAACATGAAATGTCAAATGTCCACCCCAGTGTTAGGTTTTATAGCTGATCTACAGCCTCATAAGGGATGTACTTTTTATTTTGTGAAATGGAATTAACACACAGTTGAGGAAGTGTTGAGTGATATTTCCATCCTTTAACTGAAGTCATCTTGACCTCACTTGTGGATGTTTTCGCTACACTGATTCTTTCACTGGCCAATTTGTCGATTTTATAGAATTGTTTTAATTGTGCACAGACATGGCATGAATGAGATCTGTTACTAAAAATGTTCTATTGTCCTAAAAATTTGTATTGTGAGGTATATGTTCAGATTCTGTCATTTTACAAAATAACTCAGAGACCAGTAAAATAATAGGTATATACTTCACATCTAGATAAAATATTTAAAGTTCAGTGTCACTGCATGGCTCTGCAATGGAACAGCATTCTATCCAGTATTCCTGCCTCATGTCCAGTGTTCCTGGGATAGGCTCTGGATATACCGTGACCTTGACAAGGATGAAGTGGTTACAGAGAGTGAGTAATTGAGTGCTTGTCTGCACAGTTACTATGTATGTATGTATGTATGTATGTATATATGTATGTATGTATGTATGTATTTATGTATGTATGTATGTATGTACTATTATTATTATTATTATTATTATTATTATTATTATTATTACCTGCATGTCCTGCTCACAAAGACATCTGGACATTATTTGAGGCCAGCGTTCGTTCCTCCACAGTGTGTGCATCTTTAGGTTAGGTTGCCTTAGACCCTGCAATGATGCAATTAATTAACCTGTCAGCTCTTTCCGCCCATTTGTAGTTTTAACCCCTGAAGTGAAGTCATATCAGAGTTAGCATTACTTCATTCTGGGGCCGCTCATTGATTAATCTGTGACCCACTGAGAGTGTCTAACAGTCCATAAATATCGGTAACTCATTTTTATCTATGAAGAGTAGAACCAGAACTGCAGTTAGTTGTTATTTATTCATTCTCAATACAGAATGGAGGCTGGCCACAGTAAAGAACACTATAAATATAAGACCCAAATAAAGTCATATTCACATAGCTCTCGTGCATCCAAAACTAAAGCAGCTGTATGTTGCATTTTGAAAATCCCCATCTGCTGATAAATGTTTTTTTAAAATTCCTTTTGCAGGAATCTCTGGTTTACCAGGTATTAAGTAATCTTCCTGGTATAAGTTGATTTATCACCCCCTAGATGATGCAGGAATCAAGTGATAGCCTGTTTTAAATCAAAGTATATAATCAGATATTATTGCTCAAGTTCAGACTGCATCAGAGCTCTACAGGCTGTTTGTTCTTTTTGTTCTCTTTACAACAGCAGCTTGATAGTTCATTACTTTTATCTGTTCTGCATCACTCCTTTTCGTTAAATTGCTTTGAGGTTGGAGGAGTGATCATAATATTTATATCTGAATGCACAGATGAAGATAAAGATATACACATGAAATATAAGGGAAGATGAGGTAAACGCTCTCAAAGGTGGGAATTGAGTTGAAGTGGCAGTTACAGTGCAAGTCTCTGCAGGCTGCTTGCTAAGTGATACGGTTCAGCTGAAGGTAATGTTCTTTGGTGTTGTTGGAGCAGTCAAGTGGAACGTGTTTGCTCATATGAACATAGGAGCCAGCAATGAATTAGTCCAGAAGGTATTGTGTTCTTAATGTCATTTTTTTTCAATCAAAGGCTTGTCTATTGAATTTTAAAAATATATATCTATATAAAAAAAAACTACCTCCGCATCATATTACTCACTAGAATGAGCCATGTTTTAATAGTGTTTTATATAGTGTTTATTTTCTTCTAATAATTTTATCCCACTCTGAATCTTGTTAACATGTGGTAGGAAAGAACGTTTAGGGCCTAGACCTAAAAAAAAAAAAAAAAAAGCATGCACTTCATTTTTCATAATAGAGCATTGTGTTATATTTCAGGTGAACTTTATTTACAGTGTGTTTGAGAAAGCAGACACTGTTCAGTTTCCACTTGGTTATGGTACTTTTACACAGTTGTACCACACCAATGCTCCTCAGAGACTAATATTTCCACTCTTTAGCCATTCAGATCCTGGTTTCTGAGAGTTTTTTGTTAGTGGGTCAGCCATATCAGTTGCAGGCAATAACATTTGTAGTGGTCTAGTTACTTACCACAGTGATTAAATGAAGAAAATAATAATAATAATAAAATAAATAAAGATATGAACTCTGTAATGTGTATTTATAAATGTACACCAGAGTGCAGGATTACAGTAATAATGTTTGAGAGGAGGTAAATGTCTACGTGTGTGAAGCCGAAGGTTTCTTCAACAAAATGGCAAAGAGTCTTAGGGACATGCAAAGAAATGCTGTAGAGCAAGGATGACTTCAAAAATAATTCAATGAAATGTGTCTATATTGAAAAAACAATATAAAGAGCAGTAAACAGTAATAAATGTAACAAAGTCAATAATAAAAACCTTTGCTTTAAAAAAAATTAGTAGTCTTAGGAAGAATTAGTGCAGTTTTATAAGGAAATTAGCTGATACGTTTTATTGAGCATCTTGCAGAACCGGCCACAGTTCCTCTGGAGGCTTGCTTCTTGTTTTTGCAGCAAAATCCAGCAGCCTTCATTGTTTTTTTTTTGTTTGTTTTTTTGTCTGAAAAGTGGTCTCCTACGTAATATGCTAAAAATATGCTAAAAATAAAAATATTAGTATAAGTAAAAATAGGGTGCCTAAAATTTTTGCACAGTGCTCTATATTTCATGCAGGTGGAATGTACTGATTTCACAGTCTCTGCCTCATCCATGGTGAGTGCTGTATATTACTGTCATAGCTACAGTCTTGGACAAATAAAAGGTTCCATCTTAAGGGAACTCATAAAGAATCTATATTGGAGCCATTCATCATTTCAGAAATGCTTTTTACAGAACCATCAACTACTAAGTAAATCAGAAATATTATTATGTGTTGATTAAATTTACATCAAATCCTCTGTTGTTCTATTGTTTGGTTCTACATAGAACATTTAAAGAGGAATGAACCACAGTGAAGCTTAAGGGGTTTTCTTTTTTCAGATAGGACCAGTTTAGAAAACTGAGAAATATCATACCCTATCCAAACCCGTCTTAAGAACGTTTTTTTTTCCTAAGAGGTTTGAACATACTCACACGTTCAGTTGCCTCTTTATCCTGGTCAGGGTCACAATGAGTCTTAAGAGTCTATCCCGGGAACATTGGTCCCGAGGCGAAAACGCACCCTGAATGGGACACCAGTCCATCTCTGGGTTGTCAGGCTTGAACAGTTTATTAACATTATTGTTGCAATGTGTTGATGAGTGATCTTCTCTTTCATACACCTGAATATTATAAAAATGGCATTATACACTATACTGTATGGCCAAAAGTATATCAACACCTGACCATCACACCCATATGTGGGTCACAAACTGTTGCCATAAAGTTCGGAACACACATTTGTCTAGAATGCCTTTATATACTGTAGAATTACAATTTCCTTTCACTGAAACTAAATGGCCCAAACCTGTTCCAGCATGACAATGCCCCTGTGCACAAAGCGACGTCCATGAAAACATGGTTTGCCAAGGTTGGAGTGGAAGAACTTTAGTGGCCTGCACAGATCCCTGGCCTCATCTCCACTGAACACCTTTGAGATAAACTGGAATGCAGACTGCACACCAAGTTTCCTCGCCCTGCACCAATGCCCAACCTCATTAATGCTCTTGTGGCTAAATGAGCACAAACCCCCACAGCTATGTTCCAAGATCTAGTGGAAAGCCTTCCCAGAAGAGTGGAGGCTGTTATAACAGAAAAGCTTGGACCAATTCTGTTTTAATGCCCATAGTTTTGCAATAGCCACATATGGCGTGATGGTTAGGTGTCCACATACTTTTGGACTTATAGTGTAAAATAACAGGCTTTCTCTCACATCCCTATTCTAATGCTAGTTCCTAGTATTCTCAATATGGTTGTAATTACACTTCACCTCCAGCTATATCAGAATGCTTCTGCATATGGTTCAGGTGAACAGTTAGGCATGCCTTTGACCATGATTAACGGCGTGGGTCTTTGCAACATATCTGGCTTGGAATCTTCTTGTCCATTCCCCATCCAGTGCTGTGCTAAATATACAGAACACCTGCAAGCCATTTGATAAAAGGAAGGTCCATTTGATCCTTCTCTGAGCTGGCACTTCTATCAATATTGCTAATGGAGCAGGGAGGTCTTGTGGCTGCTGGTGTTTTGCACCTGTGTTGAACAACCATACACCCTCTCTGTAGACTTGTGTCTTTCTCCCGCTGATGTTCTGATGATTTGGATCCTGTACTGTACAAACAGTGCACAATTGCTCAGCTTATTGGATTGGTGCCACCATATGTCTTCACCTCGGCAGTATTTTAAAATGTAACATATGACTCCCAGAGCTCTGTAACACTTATCAAATCATAGCCATGTTATTGCTACCTCACTGCTCTGTGTCCCAGTGGAGTATGAAAGTTCATGAAACATGAGTGAAAGCAGCTGTAGTCTAAATAGCTATTAGCCCAATGACTAGACATCTACCCCAGGCAGTAAAACGTGGTGTCTGTAGCCATGTACGAGTGCGTGCTAAAATATGCTGTGTGTGCATCAGTGGTACAGACAATCCCACTCACGGACATGACTATGAGGGTTAGAGTTACCAATTTGAAGGAGCTTGTTCCTGGCTGATTAATAGCCAAAGAAATGAGTGAACAGTCACAACACAAGCATGTCTTAATCTGCCATCTGAAGCCTGGTTGATATTGAGCAGTCTGCATGCTTCAGCTCTTAGTAAAATAGAGAGCTCTTTGTTCCCTGTAAAGGCAATGATATGGGATGGCAAGTTCTTTAAAATCCTAATGGAAGACAAGTGATCCTCAGCACAGAGTGTCGTAACATGAATTTTCCTGCTGAATGCATTTTCATTCATGGAAGAAATTGGACAGGATGAGAGAAAATGTACAAACGTCTAATGAAATTATAAATCATAAAGGACTCATGTAAGTCCAAATGCTTTGAAGTGTAGCTACAAGAGAAATTTAGAGTTCTGTGGTTCCAGATAGATTTTGGAGATATTAGCCTTTTTAGATTCAGAAACATGAGGAGCATATGGTCCTAACTCATTCCAAGTGTCTAGAGAATTAGAGTGAGAAGGTAAAGTCGCATCCTCAACCTTCTCATAAAACAGGTCAAAAGCTTTACGTTAAATTCATGTTTTCCAGACCTTAGACTGACCCAGTGGGCACACACTATTCCTGCAGGAAATCTGTTTTTATTTATTGTTCCTCTCCCTTCTGAGTATTCCTCTTTGTTTTCATCTCCTTCTATGAGAATTTAGTCTTGGCAGTATTAAGTAACCATCTTCCATCCCTGTATACCCAGGCCATTTTATTTTTTACCCATGCATTTAATTTTCTGCTGGAGTGACAAGATATAACGATTAATCATGAATAATCTTTTGCTTTTGCCACATACAGGAAGAAGGGATTTAGGTTTATCCAGCTTTTAGCTTGCATTATTGTTCATTATTAGTCTTCTTTGAAGACATTCTTTATAAATAAGACAACTGGAGCCCAGTGGTAGCATTTAAACTGATAACATATTATTCCCCCAAGGTCAGTTTGTTTGCAGCAGGCTCCATTGTTTCAAATGCAGAGATGATCAACTGCTCAGCATAATTGCTGAATTCCTGCTGATGAAAAGAGTTTACAGTATGTTCAGTTCACGTTTGTTCCTTAGTTTATTTTTTTGAATTACTTTTTTTGGCAAAATCCTCTGGCATATTAGGAAATGCACTGACTTTCTTTAATAGGCAGGAAAGCCTGGATTTATCCAAATGTGTTTTGCTTCATATAAACACCAACTAATACTTTGATTCCTAGGGAATACTTTTAATACATTTACAAAAGTGCACGGGTCTGTGCATTTTATTGTTGAAACTTGAAGTTTACTGTTGAAATTTGATAATGAAGTTTTATCTCTTAAATTGATAATGAGAATAAATCTAGGCCAGTAGTAAATATAGGGAGTAATATATGAGTGGATAGAGTAGTTATAATGTTTTGGTTCTCGAAATCTTGTAATCCTATAGCCCAGGCCCTGGAAGCCTGAGGTTCTGAAGCTCTTTAATGGCAAGATTACCAAAATCAATAGAATGAGGTAAAAGTAGGTTGTGTTTACAGTCCTTTGTTTTTTGTTGCAAGCACACTGTGCATGCTTGTGCTTCCATTTTTTACCAGCAGTAAGTGTTTTTGTGTGGGTTATTTTTGTATGTTTATAGTCATTGTTTGATGGTTTAGATAGGGTGTGGGTCAAGTGCAGCACCTGATCACTTTTGAAGTATGTGTTGCTCTTGTTGGTGGAATAAAAAAAAAAAAAAAACGTTTTCTCCTTCACAAATGTATGGCTTTTAAATTTTTTCACATCTGTAATTAATCAATTTATCTATAATAATGCTTTATCCTGATCAGGGCTGGGGCAGGAAGCGATAGTACACACTATATGGACCACCAGTCCATTCCAGGGCAACGTTCACACATACATTCACATCTAGGGGTGATTTAATTAAATCCACCTACCAGCATGTTTTTGAGAGGTGAGAGGAAATCCACAAGGACCTGGGTGGAACATGCACAGAAACCCCACACAGAGAGTAATCCGAGCTCAGGAGCTGGGAGGTGGCAACACTACCCGCTGCCCCACCGTGCTGCCCACATGAATTTTTACTTAAACTTAAAGCGATTCAAAATAAAATTAGTAGTTCATATACAGTACTGTGCAAAAGTCTTACACTCATGCAAAGAAATGCTGTAGAGCAAAGATGCCTTCAAAATTACAAAATTAAATGAAAACTGGTTCTTGCAGAACCAGTCACGGTTCTTCTGGAGACTTTGACTGTCCCACTTGCTTCTTATTTTTGCAGCAAAATAAAGCAGCTTTCATTATCTTTTTTGTCTGAAAAGTGTCTTTTACGTAATATAATGCTTTCTTTACTGACATACAAACATTTTTCTGTAACATCTCATTTTGTGCTAGAAAACTAATATTTGGGAATCTAAAATGTTTTTTGTACTGACTCGATAATGTAGAGGTCATAAAATAACAAATCTATAACAAAGTTTGTACAAAAGAAAATAGGGTGCCTAAAACGTCTGCACAGTACTGTATATGTATATTACTCTTTCCATAAGCAGAACTATGTGGTCCATATGCTAGTATGCTAAACATTTAATGTTACGTGACGCCAACTTCAAGCAATTACAACATTTATTATTATATTTATGGGGATAATTAGCATTTTACACTAAGAAGGAGGAGTGAAAAATGTGTTGTTGGGTTGAATAGCATTTGCTTTATAGATGTGTGCACTTGGTTCCTGGCCAACATCTTAGCAGTCCATTATTTCTAATGAGACAGTCGTGTGTGGCATTGTCCTTTACAAGTCTGGTGACTGAATCAGCAAAAGTATGATGTCTCCATAAAGATCCCACTTAGGGGCAGGAAGCAGGGTTGTGTGAGGTTCAGCAGGCAGGAACACCGTGTTAGCCGGGGTTTAGTGCTCCCACTTACTTTCACATCCTCTTTTACTGAATAGTGATTGTGTTGTTTGGGAAAAACAAACTGATATAGCAAAGTTTAACAGCTGGTCAGTTCATTTGTCCTGGGCTTTGTTTTAATTTTCTCAACAGACAAACTATCTCAACAGTACTATTAACATATTGCAGTTATCCACTTTAAAATTCATAACATTTATTTCTCAAAGCTTTGCTTTTATGTTTGTGATTTGTTCTGGTTATCTGATGTTTATTCAGTCTCCAGCCATTTGGTGCATTACAGCATTTATTATTGCCTCAAATATCTTTTTGTGTGCAGATATCCTAAAACACTGTTACAGTTCCTCCACTTATAAAGCAGCCAGTGGCAAGGAACCGAAATGCTTGACTGGGCTTCAGATTCGGGGGACACACCATGTCCTTGGCCTCAAGAGGTCGGTCAGGGCCAGGGAAAGGACACAGGATTGGTTGACTGAGCCTTGTGCTCATGGGGTACCATTAATCTTCTAGTCTTTTTTCCTGTGTCAGCTGCTGGAACCATACATTTGTTCCAGTGTCTGGATGAGGCTGAAGAGGTACAGAGTGGGGCGGTTTTTTTCAACTGGTGAAGGAGATCAACATCAGGCCCCTACAGATGATTATGTTGATGTGTTCCAGAGCCAAATCATTCACATATCCTAGGCTTTGTACCAATTGGACAGGGAAAAAGCCTGCACAAAAGTAGTTTATGTTTCCTGCAGGCCTATGATTGCATGCTCTGAAATTTAGAAATGTAATTTACATTGAAAGGTTGGCGCACGCTTAGAGTCTAAAGTCTGTTCTGTCTCTATAGATTTTAGAAAAACAAAGTAGCATGCCCTTCTTGGCCTGTTGGAAATAGACACTGCACTTGAGAAGCATTTGTCCCTGTTAGAATGGCATTAAGCCTACTGTAAATGTAACCTTTTCCTGTACTTAGTACCTCTTTGGGAATTGGTCGATGCTCATTATGTTATCATCTTGACATAAGTACATATTTCTCTACCCAAGTGGTGAACTACAGTAGTGATATCACATTTTTCCACTGAATGGTGATATTTTACTTTCATTGCAATTCTATCTTTGTTTTGAGTTTTCATTCATTTACACAGTGTATCAGGATATGTTTTGTGTTCCAATTTTTTTCTATCTGTATCTGTGTTTGGACTTAAATCCAAAATGGAAATGAACCCCAGAAGGGGTTTTGGGGGGAATTAAATACGAACCCTACTACTCTGCTTCCAGAAACACTACTTGTAAAAAAACATTTACTCAAGTAACAGTAAAAGTAATAATGTTAATAATTACTTGAGTAAGAGTAATAAAGTATCCAATGAGAAGACTAGTCAAGTAGAAAGTTACTAGTAACTACGGATCTAATTAAAATTAAGGGAAAATCCTGAAACTCAGACTCCATGGAGAACTGTAAGTCACACCTCTCCTTGAAAGTCTGTCTGTTCTGTTTATATGATATAAAACCTTGGTTCAAGATGATGCAGCATATCCCAGTCCTGTGAGGCATACAATGACACACAACCTGTCATTTTCAACACAAAATCTCTCACAAAAAACAAACATTTCCACAACAGTTGACTGTCTTTCTTTTCTCAACATGTTAACAACACAAACTTGTCAGCATCTGCATTTAAACAAGACAACAGAGAACAAAATAACAGACTATGGAACAGAACAGAAGAGAAAATGTGTGTAGAGAGAGAGTGAGTGTTTGTGTGTTTTAGTATGTTTGTCAGTGTGTGTGAGTCTGCACGCATCTGTGGATGTCCTGCCTCCGATGACACGCTCACTTCTTCCCCCTCTCCCGGATTTAGCCGCTAAAAAAGTGAGCGGTTGTTACATCCGCATTCAGACCACAGCAGTGTATGGCAAGACTCACGACCTCATTATACGTGATATAAATTAATTATTAAAATTACATATATTCATTAACATTTAACAGTAATGGAGGAACGTCACCGAATGTAGCGAAGTAAAAGTACATTTCAGTGATTATAAATTTACTTGAGTAAGAGCAAGTATGGCCAGTTAAACCTATTTTTAAAAGTTTTTTTTTTTTTTTTTTAAAACTTACTCAAGTAAATGTAACGATGTAAATGTTTCTGACAGTACCTCAACCTCAGCTACATCACCCAAGTTTATAATTGATCTCAACTAGAGATGTACTCAGGACTGTTTTTTTTTTTTTAAATTCCGCTCATACAATTATTATTTTTGTGTGTACACGCCCACAACATTTTTGAACAATTTTAGTCGGTTATTTTTCCCAAAATATATCTCAGTATCCTAATTTAAACAATGACCTTGACCAGGCAGATACTAAGGATGAGTGAATGAACCTTGTAAATGCATCATGCCATGACTCACATTCAAGCCTTCTTTGTCCTGCAAGCTTCATGTTTGACTGCTTGTTCATGCCCACAAGCTTCATATCTGACCGCTGCCTGCTTGAAAGTAAAGACGTGCGTCCCACAGGATCCCAGTCTGATGAAGAAAAAACAAAAAGTGCACCTCCTATTCATATCTGTATTTGTATCTGTTTAGAAATAATTATCTGTCCTTCCAAATATTATTGCTATATATTTGCTCAGTCAGTGCAAATGGAAGCCATTAAGAGGATTAGTTATAAGTTTAGACTTACTCAAGTTCATTATCTTTTAATTATCATCATTTTATTATCAAAATATATCTGATCTTCCGATTTCTTTTTCTATTACATATAAGGGGAGTTGTGAAAATGTTCACACTTTATACAGACCTCAAAAAAGAACATTTATTGGTTTTAGTGAACACATCATTAATTTCTGATTATAACCCGTGTAATGGCCTCAGGCAGAAATATAGTGTTCTTGCTCTTATTTAAGCAGCTAGAAGAACAGTTATGCAATAAGAAGTTGGGACACTGGCGTGTTCTGGGGGAAAAAAAGGAATGATAAAAAAAAGTTGTATTTAATGATAAATTTGCAGATTGTTGCAGCTAGAGCTGTAAGGGTTGAAAGTGTCTCTTAAATCTGAAAAGTTCACTGAACTAAAAGGGTGTAAAAATGCATGAATGCAGCTATGAATAACCAGCAAGCTCTGACACAAACCAGAGGTCTGAGATTGTAAATAATAGTTGCTCAGGAGTCAAGCAAACAACATTGGGGTTATGTAACATCCATTGTTACAACATAACAAGAAGATAACCCTTACTGACCATGAAAAAATATGGGAATAAATTGTTTAGGGCAGTACTTAAGACAAGCTCAACAAATTTGACAGCAATTTCTACTAAATAATTAAATTTCTTCCAGTCTTGCAGACCGCCCAGTGTCAGGCAGTGTTGCCAGGTGGTTGAGTTTTGATGGAATGCATCAGAGTTGAATAAATAATTACTTTTTAAACAAGCAAAGTCAAAGTATATTTAAACTAAATTATGCCTGGTGTATTGTTTGCATGCTGGAAGAGAAGGATTGGCTTGGCATTGTAGAATGGCATGTTCTTGGCTGTGTTTCATTATATCTCCTGTTTTTACTGGGAAGTGACCAAGTTGTCATCAGTCAGCACCTGGCACTGATGCCAGTCAGGTGGAGAAGGGTCACTAGAAACACCATATGGGGCTGAATTTTTAGCTGGTGTTGTTTCCTCTTCCCAAGATCATGCTTTTCATGATTGCATCAGCTCATTTTGATAATATTAATCTTGACTTTGGGCTTTATGTCAGCATGTTTATCTAACTTTTAGGGATGTGACATCTATCTTATTTTAATATTCAGCTATTTATAACAGATAATGGTTAATGAATGCGTAATCAGATAACCACTAAGAGAAGGAAAATGTGTGAAAGGGTTGAAATGTGACATAATCAAGCATAATGGTTCCACAGCAATTAATCTGTCCTCATGCCGGCTGTGACATACATGTGTACATGTTTGTTGTATACAATACAGAGAAATAATGAAAAATACTAAACTCACAGCAAAATTTTCTCTGGATACCAACTCAATAGTTCAGTCTGTATGCTAGGAATGAAAATCTCATTGCCACTGGATTAACAACATTTATGTGATCACAGCGGTAACACCATTGTAATAATTTCTCACTGCATTTACAGTGGTGCTTGAAAGATTTTGAGCACTTCAGAATTGTCTATATTCCTGCAAAAATATGACCTAAAACATCATCAGATTGATTTCAGAGAACCCAATTAAACAAATGTGATACAAATATTATACTTGGTCACTTATGTATTGAGGAAAATGATCCAATATTACACATGTAAGTGGCAAATGTATGTGGACCTTTGCTTTCAGTATCTGGTGTGGCCCTCTTCTGCAGCAATAACTGCAACTAAACGTTTCCAGTGTCTGTTGAACAGTCTTGCACATCGGCTTGGAGGAATTTTAGCCCATTCCTCAGTACAGAACAGCTTCAACTCTGGGATGCTGGTGGGTTTCCTCATTGATGGCAAGTCATCCTGGTCCAGATGAAGCAAAACAGGCCCAAACCATGATACTCCCACCACCATGTTTCACAGATAGGATAAGGTTCTTATGCTGGAATGCAGTGTTTTCCTTTCTCCAAACACAATGCTTCTCATTTAAACCAAAAAGTTCTATTTTGATCTCATCCATCCACAAAACATTTTTCCAATAACCTTCTGGCTTGTCCACGTGATCTTGACCACTGCAGGCAGACAGCAATATTCTTTTTGGAGAGCAGGGGTTTTCTCCTTGCAACCCTGCCATGCAAACCATTGTTGTTCAGTGTTCTCCTGATGGTGGACTCATGAACATTAATGTTAGCCAATGTAAGAGTGGCCTTCAGTTGCTTAGAAATTGAGAAAAGTTTGAAAAAGTATTGGCCCCCTGTGAACAAGTATTTGCGCTGATCCTGATTTCTTCTGTTGTTGTGCATCTCTCATATTAAATTATTTCAGAAATGAAATCAAAATCTAAGATAAAAGTAGTGAACTTTCCCAGAATTCCTCCAAGAGCACAGCAACTATTCATCCAACAAGTCACAAAAGAGCCAAAGACAATGTCAAAGGACCTACAGGCCTCTCTTGCATCAACACTGTTCATGCATCAACATTGTTCATGACTCTACTATCAGAAAGACACTGGGCAAAAAATGGCTTCCATGGAAGAGGGGTGAGGTGAAAACTACTGCTAACCCAGAAGAACGTTAAGGCTTGTCTGAATTTTGCAAAACACACCTTGATGATCCTCAAACCTTTTCGTAGAATGTTCTGTGGATTGATGAGTCGAAGATGGAACTGTTTGGAAGACAGGTGTCCCATTACATCTGCCGTAAACCAACCAGAGAATTCCACAAAATGAACATCATATCCATGTTCAAGCATGGTGGTGGAAGTGTGATGGTGTGGGGATGCTTTGCTGTTTCAGGGCCTGGGCAACTTGTAATAATTGAGGGAAACATGAATTCTGCTCTCTACTAGAAAAATCCTAAAGACGAACGCTCTGTGTTCAGTCCGTAAGTTGAAACTCAAGTGCAACTGGCAAAACAATGATCCAAAGCATAGAAGTAAATCCTAGTCTTAAGCACTATTCAGACAGGACAGTTAAAATTCTTATCACTCGACCTCTGTGATTGCATGTACAGATTCGGATGGGACTAACATCTCCATATTTATTACAGAGGTGGGAGTGTCTGTTTTGTACATCTGGGCAATTCAGAAGATCACGTGCTCTGGATGCGTGCATTGTGTGCCTAAGTACTTTTAAGTTTAAAAAGTAAAATTTCTTAATTTACTGATTTGATTGTAATTTAAAATTTGATTTACTTTATAATAGTTAATTTAATTAATAAAACTTAATTTAATTTAAAAACTCTATCAATTTTGACAATAAACCTGATTTCAATGGGGGTTGAATAATTTTGATTGCAACTGTAATTGAGTGCAGAAATGAAGGTGAGTAATCCCCTGACACTGATATTTATGTGAGTTGACTCTTCTTGTTGATTTTATTTTTTTATTTCCAGGTATCAAAAACACTTACATCCTTACGGAATTACACACAGCAACGGTAGTTCACGTTGGCTAAAACACAAGGAAAATTGTTGTGAAAAAATATTATCGCAATCACAGGCATTGTCATTCAGACGGGATTAGATTTCTCATCGGATCACTGAGTTAGCTGAAAAACAGTAGATAATTTGCTCTGGACTTTTTACAGAGGTTGTGTGAGAAAAACACAGACTTGGCAGATTCAGACAAGATTAAAATCACGAAGTACATCTGTGAAACACAAATTTCTCTAACGTTCACCTGGAAAACTAGTCCAGTCCGAATAGTGCTCTAGAAGTAAAATAAAGACAGATCTCCAGTTATCAGAAGCGTTTGGTTGCAGTTATTTCTGCTAATGGTGACACAACCTGTGTTTAATCAGGTTGCCTTTGTTTTATGTTATATTTCTTTTGAAGATCTAAAACTATTTAATATGAGATATACACAAAAACAGAAGGATCAGGGCAAATACTTTTTCACAGCACTGTACATGTTTTACTCTTAGAGTGATCTTTGTTGGTCGACCACTCCTGGGGAGGGTAACAATGGCCTTGAACTTCCTCCATTTGTATATAATCTGTCTGACTGTGGATTGGTGGAGTCCAAATTCTGAGGTCCTCAAAATCCAATTATAATTATTTTTGTTTCATTTGTTTGGGTTCTCTTTGTCTACATTTATGAAAATCCGATAATGTTTTATTTCATATTTATGCAGAAATATAGAACATTCTTATATACAAAATATACTAACTTTCAAGCACCACTGTATTTGCATGTTATACTTACTAAGCCAGTGAGTGATAACGAGTGATAAAGAGTGCTCCATATTAGAGGAGAGTCAAGTGTAAAATGAAAATAGTAGTCAAGTGTAAAATTGGCTTAATCTGCAACCCAAGGTTCCTAAACTGTCTCAAATGTAGTTTAATATTTAAAGGAATTATATTAAATGTTCACGGTCGCCTCTCACCTCCAGGGTTGGGGGTTCGATTCCCGCCCCTGCCCTGTGTGTGCAGAGTTTGAATGTTCTCCCCGTGCTGCCGGGGTTTCCTCCGGGTACTCCGGTTTCCTCCCCCAGTCCAAAGACATGCATTGTAGGCTTATTGGCATGTCCAAAGTGTCCGTAGTGTATGAATGGGTATGTGAATATGTATGTGAGTGTGCCCTGTGATGGATTGGCACCCTGTCCAGGGTGTACCTCGCCTTTTGCCCGACGCTTCCTAGGATATGCTCCAGGTTCCCCGCAACCCTGTAGAATAAGTGGTAGAGAAAATGGATAGATGGATATTAAATGTTATTTTAAATATAAGGTTTCTCTTCTATTCCACAAGCTTCATATCTGATATCTGCCTGCTCGCATCCACATGTAGAGTATAAAACACACTCTCCTGAGAATATTTTAGTCCTTATGCGTACCTCTGACTTGCACACTATGATCATGCTGTTCTCTGCATAAAATATTCCCAGATGTGGCTTTTCTTTTTCATGTTCGCTCATGTGGATGTGGGGCATAATGAATACCCAAATAGTGATTACATTACCCGAATACTGGTGAAAACCCGTTACCCATGTATTTCAATACCTGACTACACCCGTAGTAATTTGAGGTTTTTAGGTATTTTGATATTGTATATGTATTTCATTACTCACAAGGGAGCTCTCTTGCTTCATCTGGGGTTTTTTGTTTTGTTAAATATAATGGGGTGTAACGGACTGTTGTCCAAAATGTTTAGTATTAAGCTTAGACATGTTGGACAAAGGTTAGACATAAGGAATCTAGTAGGATTTATTTAGCCTTTCAGTGGAGGTTATGAAAAACTTATTCTGAGTTTTTTCCATAACAGGACCCTTAACAAAGACTCAAAGTGACATAGGATTTATACAACAAAAATGTCCATATGAAGACCAAGGTGAATTATATACTGTACATATGAATTATAACAAGTGAACAGATTGTTAAAAAAATTGATTAATATTAGCAATTAGCCACTTCTGGCACTTTTCCATTGCACGGTACGGCTCGACTCGACTCGACTCTACTTGCTTTGTGTCTAGTTATCCAGTTTAGCGCACTGTATCAGGAGAACACAATCTATCACAGTGTCTATGCAGTAAATATTATTTTAGTCATTGTTGCAAAATAAGTGTAATGCTATCTGTGTTTGAAAATATTGCATGCTGAAAATTCCACAAGCACATTTATTTTTCTTCTGATCCAAGAACTGATCTTTGGACAGACTTTCAATGGTATGAAATGCTATAGTACTTTTCCACTCTACCTGAGAGAGGTGAGCTGGTCATGTCAGTGAGAGGTGATATATGTTGGAGACACATTTCCTTTATTGGTTTCCCACAAGACACTGCTGATGTCTTACATATGACACATTCAGATGTTTTGCCACAAGGGATGCAGCACCTTTTGCAAAATGTCTATGGAGGAGCTTTGGAGGATTTGTTCCACTCTTAGTAAAAATGACCCTTTTGTTAGTTCACTTGCTCTTTAGAGAAGTGCTTGGATGAAATATGTAGGACATATGGTTAGTTAGGTCCTCTGTTGTTTTTTGGATGTTATGTTTGTCTGAATGTGGTACAGTTTCACTGTGAAATTGTAGATACCACCTAAGAAGGGAGAAGGCAGTAAATCATGTGATATCACATCCCTGTGATTAACCTCTTAAACTCCCAGGATTCCAGGTGGATCCGGGTTTATGTTCCTGTCTTGTACCTACATACCTTTCCGATTAGTTTCATTGAAGTCACTGAATAATTCATAGTAGCTACTGAATAATATGATAAATAAAATGAATAAATGAGTAAATGCCAAGAGTTTTAGGGCAATACTGATTTTACTGCTCATCCCCATATTACTTTATAGTGTCTTCACAGTATATAATGAATGGCAGTTAAAATATTTGTTCTGAATATTAATGCCAATCCGCATTTGCTACTTGCTTTGATGTATCATTTTGACTAAGCTCATAAAGATCTTTTATGTGTGTGTATTACATACATACACTCACCAGCCGCTTTAATAGAAACACCTGTATACCTGCTCATTCATGCAATTATCTAATCAGCCAACCTTATGGCAATGGCACAATGTAAAAACAAATAAACATGCAGATACAGGTCAAAAACTTCACATCACACATCAGAAATTCGCAAAAATGTGGCATGGTTGTTGGTGCCAGATGGGCTGGTTTGAGTATTTCAGAAACTGCTGGTCTCCTGGGATTTTCACACTCAACAGTCTCTACAGTTTACATAGAACAGTGCAAAAACAAGATTGGAAAAAAGATCAGGTGATGTTTTCCCCCAAATCTTTATCTGCCCAGTTTCAGTGAATCTGTGCCCAGTGTAGTCTCATATTCCTATGGGAAGACAAACAACTCAAAAGCTGGTCCAAACTGAGCTACTCAGAAGAACTGCACAGTGTGGACCAAATACCTGCGCGACACACTGGGTAGCGTGGCGCGAACCACTGAAGAGCACAGTGCGGACCAATTGACATGCACGACTCACTGGACAGCGACAAGGGGCATGGACAGCACAGCGCAAATTCATTTGAATTATTCCTAAAAAATTCTACTCTAAAATATTACGCTACTGCTGTGAAAGTTCCTTTAACAGATTACAAACAGGGCTAGGAGAATATTTGAAGCTATTTAAATAGTCCTAAAATTCTTAATGGTATTGACAAAGTCCTTGAAAGAAACAATAATAGACCCACAGCAGAGAACAGTTTATGAACAGAAGAAAACTTCAGACTTCAGAGGTCTCACTGAAGTGTATTCATATTCAGATTGTTTATCTTTAAAGAGCAGGAACATGTAACTATAAGCCTATTTACATGGCTGTAAGTAATTAAAGGATTATCTATTTAGTCTCTCCCGGTTTATTTTGCACTGTAAAGCTCAGTGGCTCACGCAGATCTCATGGCTCATGCTTGGAGATCCAAACTGGTCCGCTCAACATGGTTAAAATGCCCCCAACGCTGCGCTGTCCAGTGGGTCACACATATCAATTGGTCCACTATAACTAATCTTCTGAGTAGCTCAGTTTGGACCAGCTTTTGAGTTGTTTGGCTTCCCATAGATTCCTGTTCCTGGCTGACAGGAGTGAAATCAAATGTGGTCTACTGTTGTTATAACCCATCCCCCTCAAGTTTTGACATATTGGGTGCTCCTCTGACCTCTGTCTTCAACAAGCCGTTTCCGCCCAAAGAACTGCCACTCACTGGATGTTTTTTGTTTTGAACACCATTCTATGTTAACTCTGGAGACTTTTGTGGGGAAACCTGGCTGATTGGATAATTGAGTAACTGAGCCGGGGTGTATATGTTCTTAATAAAGTGGCCAGCAAATATACACTTGTATTTGAACTTCAGAAGCTACAGCTTTAAATAATAGAATCCTTAAATGTTATCATCTGGTAAGTTATTAGCCTATGACATAAAAGAAAAAAAAACATCGTCCTCGATCTGAAGGCTGTTAAAGGTCATGTCAAAAACCGACCATCCAAATATATCCTATTCTCATTCCACCCCAAGGGAGTAAAATCTGCCAGAGAAAACAATATATGAGACACAATTCCCAAATTAAATAGATTTTTGTTTACTTAAGGACTGGAAAATAGTAGGGACTCTGCCTTGTGAGAATAAATAGCTGTACTGGCTGCTGTTTGCTCTCTTGATCCATAAGTCATTTTGACAATAACATACACAATGATCCAGCACAGTGTTTGAGAACATGCGCGCTGGACACATTTTTGGATGTTGGTGGAGGAAAGAATATATACCTGTACATTTTTTTTTACTGCCAATCATATATGACTATCCTAACCTACAATGATCCTCTTAATACTGCTTTAAAACAAACAAAAAAAACATTAATGTTGCCCCACTGCTCTTCATTATGTTGCTTCAATTCTGACTTCCATCAGATACCTAGATTTCCAGCTTCGCTGCTATTGATTGAGCTGGATCTGAATAAGGATTTCTGTTTAGACACAGACAGTGAAGTAGGCCCAATTTGTGACACAGATAAAAACGTTGAAGCCCCACTGAGCTGTATTTAAGCCAGTCTCTATTATCCTTCACACTTCCAAAACAGCACAGAGCTCTTTCAAGAAAATCTCCCTCTTAGGAAAACAAGACCCTGGTCAGAGCAGCTCGCTAAGTGTGTGAAATCCCTGAACGCTAGTGTTTTTAGAAACTCAGTCGCCCACAGCCAAAGGTCAGGAGCACTCGTCAGGGCTATACATCAAACTGCCCCAGCAATGTTTCTGAGTACCATGAAAAGTGTATAAACTTCCTCCCAATTTCTAAGTCTGTGATAAAAAAGATCCATCTGACAGACGAACAAATGGATCTTTTAGTTATAGAACACCTAATTGCTCATGTGATTTGATTTGTTTAAAATCTTATCAGTTTTACGTACTGATACAAATCTAGTTTAAAGCATTTTGCAGATAGTCATGCTTAACTTTTTAACACATTTTTAAACAATTTTCCAGACCTAGTCCATTTGAGTTTTACCTTGAATCAATTCTTTAGTTTTTATAATGTCACAATTTTGTCAAGTTACAGATGGTGTTTTCACAGGTTTTAAGGGAGCAGGGGAGATTATCTTGTTTAGGTAGCCTACACAAAATCGTCACCAACTGCATTCCAGATTTTCAGTTATTATAAGCTATTTTGTTTTTCATAACAAATAGAGCTGCAGAGAGGATTTTTGTCAACAAGATTTTGAGCAATTAATAAGACCACCTTTTATGTGACTACTCAGGAAGCAGAAAACCCATGTCTCATACTGCTTAGCATGGACATACAGCAACAGTGTTTCATCATATCCAGGGCTTCCTTTATTTGTGTCTGAGTTCTTTGACTCCTGAACCAAACTGCATCCATATTTGCTTAGTATCGTGTCAAGACTACATTTTATATTATATTTGATTATGACATTGAATATCCCCCCATGCCATTTAACTAAATATAATGATAGTGATCACATATACATTACAGCACAGTGAAATTCTTTTCTTCACATACCCCAACGTGTCAGGAAGCTGGGGTCAGAGCACAGGGTCAGCCATAATACAGCACCCCTGGAGCAGAGAAGGTTAAGGGCCTTGCTCAAGGGCCCAAAAGTGGCAGCTTGGCAGTGCTGGGGCTTGAACCCCTGACCTTCCAATCACTAACCCAGAGCCTTGACCGCCAAGCCACCATTGCCCATAAATATAAATTAACCATCCATCCATTTTCTGTACTGCTTATCCTACACAGGGTTATGGGGAGCCTGGAGTCTATCCCAGGGAACTTGGGGAACAAGGCAGGGGACACTCTAGATGGGGTGCCAACCCATCACACACACATTCACACACTATGGACAATTTGGAAATGCCAATCAGCCTACAAAATATGTCTTTGGACTGGGGAAGGAAACTGGATTGCCCGGAGGAAACCCTGAAGCATGGGGAGAACATGAAAACTTGCACACAGGAATCGAACCCCCGACCCTGGAGGTGTGAGGCAAATGAAGTCAGAAGACACAGCCTATTTAAAGACTATTTAATTGGGCTTTTACTGGATTTGTACTCTTATTCCTCTAAACATTTGTAAATACTCTCCGACCACATTTCCAGCAGGAGAATTTGAGATCCGGGCCTAGCTTTCAGACTTTGGGTTGAGTTTTATAGGGCATCATTCCTTAACATTTACAAAATCACCCAATTTGCTTTAATATTGAGCTCAGTTTTCTTGCAACACTACTTATTAAGGCTTTACTGCTCTAAAAATGGTTGCTTTGCAATACACCATGAGTAACGTTCAGAAGCAATATGGTGAGTAGCCCCCATCCTGTTAAAAAAAAAGTGTATTGATTACTCCACTCACATCCACTGAGCTCTTAGTGGGAAAGAACAAGATAAATATACATTCATCCTGACCTCCTGCTGTTCATGGTGAAATGATAACCTTCCTTTATAGCATACATACAGCAATCCAAACAAACTGGACTTTTTTGTCAGGTTCCCACTTAATTTCATACAAATACGCTCTTATTTCTGTGGAGTACAAGTTGTTAACCATTTGAGTATACCATTTGCTTAAAAAACAAATAAATTAATAGCCGACTACGCTATTATGGTTACTGATAGCTAACAGCAACCCCTGCATTACCCTGTTATTACTGTAAACACTCTTGGATGCGCCCCATTTAAAACGAAGCTCCAACACAGACCATATGGCCTTTAAATTGGATTACAGTAGGTAGCTCCATCACACTCTTTGATGTGAGAATGGGGTCTTTAGCTCAGTGAGTAGTGAGATGTTTTCCATCAGCATGTTTCTGAAGTCATGTATCATATCTGATCTCTGTAGTTCTATCTAGGCTTGATGACAAAGAACACAAACATGAACAAAGCGCTGAGTTTCTGACTAACTACAAACTTAAATAGCTTTGATGCTCTCAGTTAGGGCTCTGAATATTTTTCTCTTGGCAGAGCTCAGTGAGTTCTGTAGTCTGAAACCTGTACTCTTTTCACCAGGGTTTCTTTGGCAGCTGACCCAAAGCGCAACCCTGGCAAAGGGCAGATATTTCAGTGTTGATTTACATGTGTCCATCAACGTGACTGTGACAACCTGGGTCTATAAATATACCAGGTTGGCAGAGAGCTGCCCCATGGCCTTACCTAGGTGTCACTGCTAAGAGAGAGTTTTCAACCAGCTCTGCCACAGAGGGATCATATGTGCAGACAGAGGCAAGTGTTTCAGTGCAAGCAGGAAAATAGGTAACAAACTGCCTGTGCACAATATACATGAGGCAATGTCATAGGATCTTACCAGAATGTTATTAGTGCATCTGCATTCAGCAGGCATGTGACCTGGGTTATGAATTCTGAATGCAGTATAGCTGATGGTCCAAAATGCTCTGTTAATGCTTTCATTTAAGTCTTTGTATTGTGCCACAGTGAAACCTTTCATGACCACCTCTATGCGAAAGAGTATTTGGTCCTGTGACTCACCATACAGTCCTTTGACTCACCAAGATGACTGTCATGGCTTGTTCAGAGGCTGCCAGTGGTGCATGAAAGCTGACATAAGCAGGTCTGGCTGCCATTGAATACATTGCACTGTTAGCCTTCTTCTCCCTGAAGAAGCCATAGACATAGCAGAAAGACTGATCCACAGGCTGTAAGGAGATCTCTGATGAAGGACATATGCACTGACTACAGATGGCTTCAGCTGAGCTATATCTGATGTCAGGTCTGAAAAGAGACTTGGATAGCTTTCTTGGCTTCTTGGTCTGCTATGCAGTCAACAGTAAATACAGGAGATCAGAGTCTTCTTCCTTAAGATGGTGAATACTGTGGTACTGAGCACGTAATGGTTCTCATCTTCGGCAATTCAGCTAATGTAGCTGGCTAACCCTGGGAAGTTGCCCAGACCCTGAAGCAGCAAAGCATCCCCATACCATCCCCACCCCATACGTGTTTGGTCTATGCCAGATGTAATTTGACCCCTGTCTTCCAAACAGTTCCACTTTTGACTCATCAGTCCACAGAACATTCTCCCAAAAGGTTTGAGGATCATTAAGGTGTGTTTTGGCAAAATTCCGATGAGCCTTAATGTTCTTCTCGGTTAGCAGTGGTTTTCACCTCGCCACTCTTCCATGGAAGCCATTTTTGCCCAGTGTCTTTCTGATAGTGGACATGAACAGTGACCTTTACTGATGTAAGAGAGCCCTGTAGGCCCTTTGAAGTTGTCCTTGGCTCTTTTGTGACTTCCTGGATGAGTCGTTGCTGTGCTATTGGAGGAATTTTGGAAGGTCGGCCACTTCTGGGAAGGTTCACTACTGTGCTGAGTTTGGAGTCCCAAAGCCTTTTAAATAGCTTTGAAACCCTTCACAGACTGATGTATTTCAATCACCTTCTTCCTAATTATTTCTGGAATTTCTTTCAATTTTGGCATAGTGTGTTACTGGTTAAGACATTTTAACCAACTTCATGCTGTTGAAAAATTTCTATTTAAGTGTTGATTTGATTGAACAGGGTTTGCAGTAATCAGGCCTGGTTGTGTCTAGTCCAGCTGAACCCCATTATGAATGCAGTTTCATAGATTTGGGAAATTAGTAACTATGGGGGCAAATACATTTTCACACAGGCCCAGTTGGTATTGGATAACTTTTTTGCTTCAATAAATAACACTATCATTTAAAAACTATATTTTGTGTTTACTCAGGTTGCCTTTGTTTTATCTTAGACTTTGTTTTAATTATTGAAACAGTTTAGTACTAGACACACACAAAAACTGAAGACATCTGGACTGTATGTATGAGACAAGAAAAGGAAAAGGAAAGATGTCTGGTATGACAGTTTATCTGTTGCAAATACTGTGTGACATATCGTCTTGGGACTTTGTTAAAGGTTGTATCATGCATACACATGCACACAAGACCCGTGCACAAACATGCAGGTAGATTGGAAGGATAAAATAGAACTGCATATTACCAAAAGAATAAAACAATACAAAAAACTACTGTAATTAACTTTCAATCTGTAGAACATATAGCAGACAAACAAAACTGATGTACAAATGTCTTATTTAACAAAACATACACGTCATAAAAATTGTTTTTTAAAAAGCAGAATTGGTTTCAACTGTGTAGTTTGTTTCTGCAACATAAATATTTATGTATTGCACAGTGTCTGTGATAGCAGAGTTGTGTCTGTCTGTTGAGCTAAGCAAATGTCTTAAAAATCCACATACATAACTTAACTTAAATGTCTATAACAAAAGTGAAACCACATCAGAAACCTATTTAATTTGCAAAGCTTATTCCTTAAAGCCTTTTTTTTTTCATATCATACACTATAATTAATACACAGTAGTAAGATTGGCTATTGCACCAAAAAACAATAATCTGAGTTTGGTCTCATGGGTTTGTAATTACACAGAAACTAATATCCCTATAATTTCCCAGGGTCACAATGAACTGCATGCTTCTCACCTTTACAATAACAGACAAAGCAGAGGTGTGAGGTGCTCCTTCGTGGTGTTGTTTCTACTTTTCAAACTGGTCCGTTTTGGACACAAGTTTCAATTTAAAACCCTGAAGCAGCTTTGCTGTCCCTATATCAAATGTTATCTAATAATTACTTATACAAAATTCATTATTGAAATATTGTCATAGATTTTTTTTATTGAGATATTGTGTATTGAATAATCTATAGCATCATTAGCCTTTGCTGCTCATACAAATGTATGCCTTCCTAAATGGGCAAACGCCTCTGAAATAGTTTAGATTTCTTCCAGATGACAACTCATTACAGCCTTTGCAGTCTGGGTCTGGAATCATACTAAAAGAATACATATTCTTTGATTAATATAATCACATCACTTATCTTTTGGCAATTTGTAGTCTGGAAGAGAAGTAATATCAGTCAGAGGCTTCATGTAAAGAATTAAATCATACCTAACTGGCTGAGCTTGTGCTACCATATGGACATCATCAAATTCTCACTTGCCTCTCCTTTTCTTCGTTTATTCTTAAAGTCGTATACAAGATTGTAAAGTCGGATACAAGGATACAAATTCATTGAGAAGTTTTAAATTGCAACAGCACAATGTAGAATTTCAAGCAGATACAGGCCAAGAGCTTCAGTTAATGTTCTCATCAAACATCAGAGTGTGGAAAAAATGCCAGACAGCCATGTTTGAGAGTATTTCAGAAACTGCTGATATATTGGAATTTTCATACAAAACAATCTCTTGAGTTTACACAGAATTGTCAGGAAAACAAAAAAACAAACATTGGCAGAAATGTCTTGTTGGTCACATAATCAGTATTTACAACTGTGGTGAGGAGAAAAGCATCTCCGAAAGTACAACATGCTGAACCCTGAGAAAGATGGGAAAACAAAATGTAATACAAAAGCAACCTCAATAAACACAAGGTACAATTTTCATTTTTTTAATTGAAGCAAAAAAAAGGTTATCCAACATTATTACCAATGTGAAAAACTAATTGCCGCCTTAAACATAAAATCTGGTTGTGCCACCTTTAGCAGCAATAACTGCAAACAAACGCTTCAGATAACTTCTTTCAATTACTTCTAGGACTAGGATTTACTCCTATACTTTGGATCATTGTCTTGCTGCATAATCCAGTTCCTCTTGAGTTTCAATTTACGGACTGAAGACCGGACATTCTCCTGTTTCCTTCAATTATGCAAGTTTCGCAGGCCCTGAAGCAGCAAAGCATCTCCACACCATCACACTACCACCAGTGTTTGGCTGAATAAGTATTCTCTCCTGGGGAAGATGAGGGTGTGTATCTGTATGGGATCTGTTATGCAAATATATTTTTGTGTATTTTGATTAATAATTCTATGTTTGTCAGGAAGACCATTGTATTTGAATTAATATGTCCTAGTGTCAAAGAGCAACAGAAATTGTCTTACAGAGCATTTCCTGTTCCCTACAGTGATCGTCAATATGACTCACTTGTGAACCTGATGGTGTGTTTCTTTGGAGGAAGTAGTTCTCAGAGATTAAAAATAATGATGTACTGACTATTAATTGAACTTACTATTGGTTATGGCTGTGGTTCTTACACAGTTTGGCCTTAAAAGTTTGAAAACCTTTATGATTTAAATGTGAAAGTGAAAAAGAGCTATATATATATTTCTAAACAACAGTCATATCATACAAATCAGTTGCTTGAAATCATGCTCTCTTGGTTATGTGAATGATTGATGACTATGGCCATTTATTACTTTATGCATTGTACTTTATTCCTTGCATCATATGTTGTCTCATCCTAGCTGTGTTAGTGTGGTTCTTGTCATTCATTAAGTCGTATCTGGCATTGTGGTTTGGCTTCAGTTAAAGGTTTTGCTTAATTCTTTTTCACGAAACTCCCTCAGAACATTGTGCAATAAGAATTTCCCCAGAGCATGCTGACATTTGATGACATAGAGAAACAATTTAAAGTTTATTTTCATGTTCTTTCAAGTGTTAGCTTTCACAGTGCATGTGTTGTGTGTTAGAATATGACCACTTGCTTTGATTTATTATTTACACAGTATAGTAGCTGTTTTTCTAAGAATGTACTGCAGGGTGTTTTCTGTATGCTTCAGGGTGTTTCTGAATTAAGGAAGATCTTGATTCTTGTATATGTGGATTACTTGGTTAACCTTAATAAAGCCACTTGGGGAGATGGCATATGAACTTTGACCTGGTATGAGTTACCTCTGCATCTCCACTAGTGGAAAGTTCACCCAGGTCATTTGGAGGGCTCTGAGACTATTTGGGTCAGTTACTTGTGTCCACACACTTCTTGGACACATATAGGCTGTGGCTGGCTTCTGTGTGTTACTAGTGGTGGTTTATGGATGTTGATAGATTTATTGCCCATGGAAGAATCCAGCTGCAGTTTATACACAGCTAAAAATGCCAAGCGTGAAACTTGTGTCAGCTTTCAGTTCCAGTAGGACTACTATAATTTTGATAATCCATGGCAGTGAATTATGGGAAGTCTGATCAACATGACATGAGAGCAGTATAATCCTTCGGGCCTTCTCAGATTAAATAAAAAAAAATTTAAAAAAAAAAAAAAAAAAGGACAGTGAAAAGTCATTTGTATCAGAATGACATGCAGTGGTCTGTGTGTGTGAGTGTGTGTTTGTGTGTGTATATACATAGTTTCTTTTCTACAAGAAAGGAATAATATATAAATTATGATTAAGGCATTAAAAAAGAGAAAGAAACAGGGTCCAAAAGAAAAACTACATCTGCAAAGCCCAGCTTATTAATAGATGACAACATATATTCTCTTTCAGGCTAGTTGTTTTTTTTCATCTCTTATACAGGGTTTTAGGATGCTGGTAGCTTATACAAATTGCAAAATGTATATATTATAAGATTTTAAAGCTAGATTTTGTAGCTTTTATACTATTATTTACTGTTTTTGAGAAGGTTTAAAAAAAAAAAAAAAAAAAATCCAGTACACGTTGCAGATTACTTTACTATGTCAGTGTGTTTGTGTAATCTCAGTCTGTGCTTCTGATTCTGCACTGGGAAACTGTAACGTTGCATTTGTCGAGATGCACTACAGAGTGTGAACGACAGCCTCCAAACCAAATGACGTAAAAGAGAGGAGAAGAATTCTGACAATTCATCCACCATTTACTTTAAAATAAATTACACTGTGGGATCGAGGCTGTGGGTTCTTGGAAATCCTCCAAGTGTAACACATTGTTGACTCAATAGCATGGCACAACAGTACATGAAACATTTTGATAAAGAGTTCAGCTTGTTGGGATCATTAGATAAGTTTCAGAGACTGTTTTGACTTTTTGTTTGCTGTTGTTTTTACACTAATGCTTCTATAAACCCAGACATTCTTAAACATGCTTTATGGTTTGTGCAAGGCATGTAAAATTTTGGTTACTTGAACTGGTGTGCTGTATTTTATTTCCAAGTACTGGCAATAGTAATGTAAGCATTTAGGCATTTCAAATAAATTGTAATTGAATATTATATTTAAACTATTTAATTCATATTTAATATCCATATACTATAATTAATGTATATGTAAATACTGTAACAATGGATATTCAGTATCCCTTACATCAATATGGGCTATGCATTGCTTATATACTAAAGCTGAAAGGATTGTTCCGAAAGGAATCTTTACTCTGATCGCTCTTGTTTTTGCTGTTACAAAGGTTGTTTTTTTTTTTTTAATTATAATTAAATGCACTCAGCCTATAAACAAAATTAACTTCATGCGGGCACACTATTTTTGTGTTGTCAGCCCTTTAAACATTTCCAGTCATTAGTGAGTTGTTTAAAGTTAGATTCAAAGGTCTGCGCCAATTATTTATCCACACTGTCTATGATTCAAGCAGAAAACTGCATGTCTGTAGCTACTCACTCACAGCTGTTAGGTATCTTTGAAAAAAAATATGGAATGACTCAAAGAGTTGCTTAAATGGATCTGTGTACACATAATGCACTCTGTTTAAATATACGCTTGGCTCAGTCGGATTCCAGTACCCCTGATTAATCAAAATGAAGAAAGCTTGACACTGGTTTGGTCAGCCAAATCATTAAAACAAAGCAACATCCTTTGGCAGTTTATTTATCATGCATTTGCATTTTGTTTCCTGTTGATTATTGGCTACAGAGGAGGATTAAATCTCAATTGTTAACATATTCTCTGTGTTTCTGAGATAGAAACCAAGTCCAATAGTAGTGTGGGAGGATTGTCAGAATGTTCAGGAATAAGTGTAGGAATAATCATTAATTCATTCATTCATTCAACTAGAATACACCCTGGATGGGATGTTAGTCCATCAGAGGGCACCAGTCACACATTCATTCACACCTAGGGGCAATTCATTGACCTTATCCACCTACTGGCATGTTTTTGGGAGGTGGGAGGAAACCAGTGAACCCAGAGCAAACCCGCAGAAACTCTACTCTGGAACATCCCCCATGATTTTGGGGTTGGGGTACTGATACATTTCCTCACTCCATAGCAGAGGGAAGCTCTATCACAATAAGTCTAAGTCTCCAACAGAGACTAATGCCATTTATTCTCCTGGGAAACTTAATTTAATTGATTTTTGGATAGTTCTCCTTAGAAATCATATTGCATTTAGATCATGTTGAAAAGCATTACGCACACAATTAAGAACACAATTATTCAATATAAATAAAGGTTAAGTGGCTTAGACGCCACTTGCTTGTGTCCACAGATTTGTTCAGTCTAAACCTAGAGATCTTTACACTTCATGAGACGTGAGAAATGTGGAGCCTACATGCTGTGCATACTGAATCACTCTAAAGTGATGTTATAAGAAGGATTAGACAAAGGAATGTGGGCCCAGACAAGAGGAGCAGCAAGAATTAGTGCACTTATTCAAGATCTATAAATCTTACTTGGTTCTCCCAGTTTCTGTTTTTATTACCAATATAGACATGTGTGCCATGATGTCAGTTGTTTCTCTGTGAAGGGCACATGAACCAGTTCTGCATTGGTCACTGCCCTCTTCGTAGCTTTAAGAAAAAATAAACCACAGTCACTAGAGGGGGGAAAAACTGGCATGATTTTGAATAGAAAGGCCCACTCCATTTGAGGCTAAATAGTGGAAAAAAGATTCAAACCTTCTTAGGCTTTGCCTTGGAGCTAAACCCCATGCTGCCCATGCTGCCCTGGGTGGGCCCTTGTTGAAGTCTATAGATGAATAATCCTTGGATGTTCATGTCCTCTAATAACCTCCTTCTCATATTAACACATGAAAGCTAAAGCAGCCATTGGGGGCCATTTTCTGTGATCGTTCAAATCCTGAAGGCCCCAATAAATCTGTTATGCACTTCTACTCTGTTCATCTTCCCAAAAAATTGATTCTTACAGGTCTTCTGAGACATTCGACCATATTTTGCTCTAAAACAGATTTATGTTTCATTTGGTTGGGAGCACAATTAAAGACATTAAATGACCATTTTAACTCTGCGTAATCAGTGAAACTTTCAAACACAACCATTTTGCAATCATTACTGCCATTTCACAGAAAGTATGTGAACTTTCTCTATTGTGCAAGGTCATCAGATACAGGAACCTTTTGTGAATGTGGCATGATTATCCAGAGGATGCTAGCTGTGTTCCACAAACTCCCCCATGCTTTGACCACATGTTTGCAATATGGAAATAAGCTAAATAACCATGTGCTAAATCACAAAATGCTAGTGACATGGTGCTGAAAAAGTGCAGCAGTCCTTGTTCTGTTTGATCTTTAGAGATGCATTTATAGGAGATTATCTGAAAGATATGATTCATATATGGCTTGAAGCAAGTTAAGATAAATGCATTTAAATGGAATCAAATGGAATTAAATCAATTATTTATATACAGGCATTCTGGCAACATTTTATATCATTATAGTGTTGACATTTTTTAATCACCCTGTATATGTGTACACTGTCTAGCCTTGCCTAACGCCCAACATTTTGACCCACATATTTTGATTACATGCTAATGGATCCCCTGGGCCCTTACACAGTGCTCCAACTTCCCAATGCTCAAAAAAGGACACACACACACACACAAACACACACACACACACACACACACACACACACATACATACATACATACATGTGAGTGGACTGCGTTCTTATATAATAATAAAGCACAGTCTACTACATAATGTATTTGAATTAGATTGCAGAAAGGTCAAGTGCTCAAACATTAAAATGAGGTAATGTGAGAGATGTCGGATATATTTGTCAAGTTGTGTAACTAGTACGTTTGGTCGAAATGAATTTTACGTTGTCTATAATGTTTATAAAGTATAAAGTGTTTTCTGAAGTGTTACAGCCTTAGCATATGTTGTAATTTCCCCTTGGCTCCACATCTCATTTGAAATACAACTCAATGTTCTTTAAACACTTCATTACCTAATGAGTAATTCTAAACAGTTTTCACTGGGTAGTAACAGCCATACAGCAATAATTTGCAGGAAAAAAGCACTGATCAAAAAGCATGTACAAAGCATACAATAATGGTGGCTAAATTACAATGGATATAAAAAGTCTACACCCCTGTTAAAATGGCAGGCTTTTGTGAAGTAAAAGAATGACAATAAGATAAATGATGTCAGAACGTTTCACACCTTTAATGTGAAATTGTATCGTATACAGATACAGTGAAAAATGATCAGAATCTTTTTAGGGAGAAAAAGAATAATAACAAATTTGTAATAACCTAGTTGCAGTAAGTGTGCACACCCGTAAACTGATACTTTGATGAAGAACCTTGTGATTTTATTACACCACTCAGTCGTTTTGGGTAAGAGTATCACATCAGTGGCACATCTTGACTTAGCAATATTTTCCCACTCTTTCTTCCAGAAACATTCCAGACCCATCAAATTGTAAGGGCATCTCCTGTACACAGCCCACTTCAGGTCATCCCACAGATTTTTAGCTGGATTCAGGTCTGGGCTCTGGCTAGGTCATTCAAAAACATTTATCTTCTTTTGGTTACGCCATACATTTGTTGATTTGGATGTAGGCTTTGGGTCACTGTTGCACGGAAAGGTGAAATTCATTTTCATCTTCAGTTTACTATCAGATGACTGAACATTTTGCACTAAAATTGACTGGTATTTGTAGCTATTCATGATTCAGGAAAAGTACTCCTAAAGCATGATGCTGCCACCACCATGCTTCACTGTGGTTATGGTGTTCTTTTTGGTGATTTTTTTGCACCAAATATACCTTTTGGAATTATGGAATTATTATACTTTTTGGAATTGTTTTCATCAGACCATAACACATTTTGCCACATGGTTTGGGGTGACTTAGTTGAGCTTGGACGTTTTTTGTGAGAAGGGGCTTCTATCTAGCCACCCTAGCCCATAGCCCAGACATGTGAAGAATATGAAAGATTGTTGTCATGTGCAGAGAGTAATCAGTAATTGTCAGATATTCCTGCAGCTACTTTAATGTTACTGTAGGTCTCTTGATAGCCCTCCTGGTAAATTTTTGTCTTTTGTCATTTTTGGAGGGGGTGTCCTAGTCTTGGTAATGTCACTGTGGTGCACACTGGGGTGTGTAGAATTTTTATATCCACTGTATATGTGTATCTAATACACAGGTAATATCTAATACACAGGGTGTATTTTCGCCTTAATGCCCAGTGGTCCCAGTATAGCCTCTGGATCCACCATGTCCCCGACCACGATAAAGCAGTTACTGAAAATGAGTGGGTGAGTAAATGACCACTTTTTTCCCTCTGTTCATAGCTTTTCTTTGTACAATATACCTAAATATGTCAATAAGATCATGAAATAAAATTTATCAAGTGGCACTACATGTGGACAATGTTATAGTATTGTAGTGTCATGCTACACCACATTATTGACCTTATTCAAAACTTTTGAAACTATTATACAGGTTATTTACTCAACAGTTCATGGGAATGTGGCATCAAGGGGGCCAAACAGTGGCTAAAAATAATAAAACTGTCCTTAGTGAAATGAGTGAGGTAGATCCTGAATAGAAAGTTGCACTTTTCCCTATTCTTTACCTTCTGTCAATTTGCCATAATTTTACATTAGGATTAAGACTATAGTAGAACACATGATGTCCTGAGGTTGTGTATTCACATTAAGTATAATGTCATCCATGGTGAAGTGTAAACTGTGTCTAATAAAACTCGCTTGTCGGCTGTTAGATCATTCTAACCCATATATATTGAAAGATGTGTGACTTGGTGGTATATGAAGGTGCTGGAATGTACCTCATGTGGTCATGTGGAATTGTCTGACAACATGTCTATCACTATGCATTAAAGAAACATTTCAGACAGAGTTCATACATCCAAGATGATTTATTTTTAAAATAACCAGTTTATAAATGAAATTAAACATGGGTACAGATACAAAATATGTAATAGAAAAAGCTGCCATCTATAAAGTAATGTCCTTCACATTATTTGGGAGGTATGAGGGGAAAATGTACATATTATCAAATGCCTCAATCACATGTTGATGACTATAGCATCTTATTTTATAAAGTGATAGATCAACACACAGATCTCATCTGTTTACAGAAAGTGCCATGGCTAGGTGTAGTGTTTATTCTTTAAATAACAAAAAAAAAAAGCCCATTAATGTTAAGATGGTAAAGTATTATTCGAATGTGTGGTCAACTGATTGCTACTGATAATTTTCATTATCGTTATCATTTTGAGACACTCCCCATAATTTTGTTATTCTGTTTCTCTCATTGTTAGTTGGGTAAACATTTTTGTCTAGCAAGTATAATAACCCTTGTAATGGGCAGGATTTACTGACATCTTCCTTTACATATCCAGTACGTAACCTCCCAGTGTTGCTTCATTCAAGTTAAATTGATCCTGAATTTGATGTTGCATAGTTCATGCTATTCACTGACACTACAGAAATGTATTGTTAATGCCCAATAAGTGAGATAATCAAGTTATAAGTTATCAAGCTCACTGTTTAGATTTTCTTGTATAAGCACAAGTATTTTCTCGATATGTATGCTCTTAGTCAGTATGAACCAGGGGTGGAAATGGGTAATTAATCATTAGGGTCTGTTAGATTTTTACTTCTTTTTTTTCACCTCACTGTATGAAATGGAGTGTAACTGTTGGCCTAACCCCCACAACATTGCCTACAGCCTTCCTCCCTAATGCTGATTGGGCATTATGTTTCCTGGCCTGTGTGCCTGCAGGCTGCCAGTGTAAAAGAGGCCTGGCTGCTTTAATGACTGCTTTAAATCGCTTGACAAGATCATTTTGGCAGTCATGTTACTGACAAATTTCATATACTAATTTCCTTCAGAGGTGTCTGGCTGACAGAAATATAGGTTAGTTTTATAGTACACTGAATGTTTTTTACTCGTCAGAATAGCTGTACACACTGCTGTGAAACAATATTTTTCTATTTGGAATCGCTGTGTAAAATTAATTGTTATAAGGGCTTGTTTTCCCAAAATCAAAAGTACATTTGTCCAATCTAACTACTGCTTAACCAAAGAAAAGTGAACTATTTGCTGTGGATGGTATTCCTTATAATAGATCAGCTCCCTTTTTACAACAGGACACAGTAAATAAAGTGCATTATTATACCATTAATGAAAGGTATTAAGTATTTTAGTACAGTAATTTAAAATTTCTACCTCTACCTCTTTTTAATCAATCTCATTGTATTGTGTGTAACAATATTCTAATCTAGTTAGCACATTAGTATGATTTCTGTAGAAGCTTGTTTCCCTGACATTGAGAACATATTATACAGATTTATCTCATAATTGCGAGTTAATATTACACAATTACAACTTCTTATCTTGCAGGCGAGAGATATCATGCAATTGAGACTTTTTATCCTGCAATTGAGATTTTAGATCACAAAATTGAGACTTTTTATCCTGCCGTTGAGATTTTAGATCACAAAATTGAGACTTTTTATCCTGCAATTGCAAGTTAATATCTCACAGTTGTGAGCTGACTTCATGCTTCCGCTTATTAAGTTGTCCCCCTACCCCTAACCAAGCCACAGCAACACCACAGGCACGCTATACTGTTCAGCCTAAGAAATGGAGTGGAGAGAGATCAAAAGTCACAGATGTGATTTATCTTAAAATTATGAGACAAATAGAGTATGATATTAACTCACAATTGTGAGAATGATTGTGTGGCAGCCAGTTCTGAAATTTAAAAAAAGTAATTGCAATTACTTTCACGCAACTACAACTTTTCTTTCTCAGGGTTCCATGATATTTATTAACTCACATCTGTTTGGTAAAAGCTGCCATTGCAAGAAAAAAAATTGCATGTTTTCTTTTTTATACATGGTGGAAAAAAACTTCCGTATATTTCATATCTTCTGTGTCGACTGTTTATTTTTATATCGTGTTTAATTTTATGTGCATTTAATGAAATTATTCTGGTTAATTCGAAATAATTTGGGTTAATTCTCAATGATTCTGCTTGCATGTGAATCTGTTTTATGTTTTTTTTGCCTTCTATACACTGCCTGCTCAATTAAGTTAGTTTGACTCCAGATGTTTCTTTGCTTACACAATGATAAAAATGAGAAAAAAGAGCATTCCTTTCCATTTCTTTTCTCACAAACTGTTTCAAGGGGAGTATGTTCCTTGAAGGAATTCAGATTGCTTAGGTTGATCTAAGTTCAAGGTTTTTTTTTGGTTTACGTTTGTATAAAATAACACCCTGTTAGTCATAGAACAAAAACACAAGCAAGTTTTCACTTTTCGTGTATATATACATGTAATATTACATTCACATGCAATATGCAGTGTTACATTTTTTTTTAAAGATATGGGTTAATTAAATATGATTATTAAATGAGTGGAGAAAGTTGACTCCCTTCCTATTTGTTCTCCTGTCAGGTATTCTGCCATTGGGACTCAGCTCTGCACCAGTGTGTGATTCCTACTTTACTATTTCCTATTGTATGATATAGTGTAAGAATACTGTAAGTTTGCAGAGTTTCGGATGTTTGCTCCAAAATCATCAGTACTACATTCAGGTCTACCTAACTCTGTAACAGACAGGCAAGGAGCAAACACAACTCCAAAAATATCTCTTTACTGTTTAACGTTGATATAAAAAAACATTTTATATACATCTCATACGTATAAAAACACACTCATACATATATATAATTGCACATTGTGCTAACACAGGAGGTGCCTATAGCGGCGGCAGACGTGGTGATGATGACGTGGCGAATCATTGAGAGGCAAGCAAGGTTTGCAGGTTAAGTGCTGGTTCAGCAAGCATGCCAGAGCAGTATATGGTACAGGTACATATCTGTGGTGGTGGCTCACAAATGGGCTTGCCATCCAGCTGCTTCCTTAGTTGCCCTGTTGCTTGGCCTTCTTCATTCTGAAAAAGAGACAAAGAAAAAAATCCCATTAATATAACATTGAACTTGCATGTACATATATTTTCCACTACATCCTACCAAAATTACGAAGACCTAAGTAAGCACTTTAGGTAGTGAGCAGCACCATGATATTAATAGCCAGTTGTTAATATTGAGTGCTAAAGCAATGTGACAGTGAATGGAAACAGGACCATTTCATAGTCTGCCAAACTCTGAACAGGGAAAGCACTTAGAACATGGAGCCAGTGATGTTGGCCATGCTGCACAGCAGACATGTCAATGGGTTTTACAAGCAGTTTATACTTGTAAACTGTAACTACATAGTTAGCGAAAGGTTTTGGCTTTCCCCATGAGAACCTGTCTGCGTCCAAATATCCCTACTACCTTACTATACTGTAGGCGAAAAGCAGTACGCCAAAGAAGTAGTATATCTGAATTCTCAGTATTCATAAAACTGGACGTTTCAAAATACCCGGATGACCAACTGCTTCCACTGAGAGTCTGCAGTATGAAACTCATGGACATTGCACTATACCAAAAGACAATCGGACTGGTGCGGAAGAGCTGTCCAAATCAAAATGGCAGAAGGCAAAACGTCGGCCCTTTTTTTGTTAACTTGTTGAAAAACAGCTGCAGTGCAGGTTCTCTAATCTCTTAAAGTTTTTGCGGTTATGATGGCGTCGTAGGTTACATGACAATGCCAACACGGCGGACGTCATATGTACGGATTGTATTGTTACTACACACATATACTGATCAGTACGCACTGTATCAACAGCCGAGGACTAGGTGCTGAATTGAATGCAGTACATACTGTCACAGTATGTGATTTCCGATGCAGCCACTATCATGACAGTGATCTACCTATTAAAACATTGACCCACAATTCAGCAGTCAGTTCAACAGCAAATCTAATAAATCTGAAAACTATAATACAAATGTGGTACATCTCACATATCTAATATATCAGGAGTATGCCAACTTCAGTTCCCTTTATTTAAGGCAAATGTACAACTTCCCCTCTCTCTGAATGAACACTGGTCCTGATTGCACAGTATGAGCTCATCAGCACCTAGCAGCTTTTCAGAGGAACTTGTGTCCATTGTCCACTGGACATCTAGGACTGTTTTGTTGTGCAGACTAGACTGTTCACACCTTTTACATAGTGTTTATATCAGATGCCCAGTGGACACTTTTAAAATGTGTGTGTCATCTGTGGATGTAGTAGTATACAAACATTCTTTTACCTAGAAGGATCCCTGGCAAAATATGATTAACAATTGTTTGTGTTAGAAAAAAAATCAGGACTGACAGTGTAGTGTGCACTTAGGAAAATTTAGTGCTGTACAGTAACTTAAATGAGGCCTTCCTGGGACACACAGAAAAAATGTATGCCTTTTCAACTTTCCTGTATTTTCCTGAACTGTATTTCATAAAAATCTAAATATCAAGTATATATAACTTCATGTGGTTTAAGGTAAGTATACACTAATTTCAGCATGCCATTATCTTGATGCTATTTGGTGGTTTAGAAAGGCATCCAACTGGAAATCCTAATCCTTCACTGCTTGCTAGCTATGCTCATGTTGTAGTTCCCAGAAATCCTATAAAACCTACATTTGGACACCAAGCATGTCTTGTCTGATTAAAAATATCTGCAGTAAGTGAAAAATCTGTATAAATGTGAATTTTCCTTGAACGAGGCCATGACATGAGAGCATGTTTTGCATTAGGACTGTAGACATGGGCTGGTAAGCATTAAAATTATGTTCAGCAACCAAAGGTATACATATTTCACAGCTGCTTTTGAAGTATGAAACCAGGTTTCATGACTAAAAAACACATGGACAAGGGCATTTGTGGAAATGTGAGAAACAGGAAAGCATGAAATATCACTGTATCTTCAGTTACCTGTTTTAATGCGAGTACTATGCATACCGTATATTTAGGAAAAACTGAGGGTGTGTTTATAGATCTGGTTGATCACGATGTAGACATGCTGATCATGTTTGGCAAGTCTGATTGGCAATATGTTAAAAGACGTGAAAAAAGTGCAGTATTTCAGTATTTCTTTCCTCATGCAAAAGATTTCCTACTTACTTTTCAAGGGCTTTGTCAAGGTACTGCTGTAGCCATTTTGTCTCCGGATTGAGGCACACCTCTTTATTGCTCTTCAGTTTGGCACTGTGGGGGAAAAAATACATAAAATAATTCAACTATATTTATTCAATCATACTTATTCATCCGTACAACTCATCCATGTAATTATTGCATGTCTTTTAAAGCATTAAAGCATTTGGTCCATTGTAAAGAAGGTTTGAATGCAACACAATAGATATGCCATAGTCAGCATTAGCTATACAAAGGCACACATAAACAAGGGCTGAAGCAGCCGAAAAGCTCACTGCCGCTCACTGAAGCAGTTATTTTCTCTTCTAGTAAGTGATATACCGTGGCAGGCTTTTATTGTCTGTTATTGTTTTTCTTTGTCTCCTTTCCACATCCACTTTCCCATCTTGGCAGACTGTCTTACAGATCACCTTTCAAGCCTTCAACAAGGACTGCTAAAGCTTTGTCAGATTCATGTGTGCTCTAGTAAGCAAGCACAAAGTTATGGATGCAAACAAACTACCAAACTGTGTATCTATATTTAGTTTATATTTTGAATTCCTTTTTTATATATAAAGGGTGCTCTAGTTTCTCAAGATATGTAGGATTATGGTTAATATTTTATTACACATAATTACCAATGATCAATAATCAAACATCCTACTTAACCCTCCTATTTTGTTCGGGGGAAAAAAGTTACATCCATTATGTTACGGATCAAGGTGACTTCCACAGTTTAAATACAAACCTAAAAAAAACATTTAAAAAAAAACCCATCTTAAAACAGTAAACCTTTTTATGGCTTGTCCAAGACATATTTGCATAAGTTCATGACCCTAAAAGAGGAAAATTATTCCTCAATGATTGAAAGAGAGATTAACCAGTATTTCAGACATCTCAAATGTGGAAATGGGTTAACCACATACATTAAGTATAAAACTTCCACTGAAGGTCACACATTCAGGACAGAAGCATTTCTAACCCCTTGAGGATCCAGAACCGACTGGCAGATCCATACGTACATTTCTGCCTCTCAAAATCACATATTTTCCCAGACTTCCCACCTTAGTTGAATTATCTTATCACTTAGCACTTTGTCATACTGCTGTATCATCATGCCGTGCACTCTTAACAGAAGCTATAGGTATCTTTGCTGATATTTTCTGTTTATAGGAGTGCATCAGAGACTGGTATTTGAAGGTGTGTCTAGATTTTACTAAGAGGAGTTATGCATGTCAGGTCTCTGGACAGCAGGTAGTAATTACTTCACAGCAAGTGACGGCCAATAAAAAACTGTGGCATATAATGTTACCAGTTTCACTCATCAGGACAGTTTTATGGTATAAAGGATCCCTGGGTTTTGAGTACTGCTTCTGATCTGTCCTCTGGGGATTTCACGATAAGTCCTGTGTCAGTTACATAGATCCATGTATCTGTCCATGTGTGCACAGCTGTTTTGTTTATCCTTGCATTGCTGACTTGGTTTGAATGCTATAGATTTTTTTTTTTGAAGTTGTAGATTGGAGACATGTCATAATATATTACAGTTAAATTTTACAGTGTTGTTGTGTTTGTTTGGTAACTATATTGAACCTCCAAAGAATGTGCTTTATTCCTAAATGTTTTATTTGAGCACCGTTTAAGGTAAGTTTTAGGTGACTGGTTGGTAATTGCTGGATGTTTTAAGTGTTTCCTGTCAACTGAGATGGAAACAAAAGATTATAGAAGATTCTCATCAGCATGCAATAATATGGCATGTGAGAAGGATTTTCAGGCACAATAGATGAGAAAATCCTTCAAGTGGAACCCTGTGACATCTTCCTGTACGAAACAAAACTACATCGATGTCTAGAAGACCCCCCCCATGCACACATACATAACATTTCCTCTGCATGTGTGCAATTGTGAGAGCGTGACCCACAGCATAATGCCAGAAAGGGGAAGCCTATTCCGTCTCCATTCACTGCTCCTTCAGCAGCAGGAGATTGATGGTGTGAAATGATGGGTCGAGGGGTTCCGTAAGACACCCCCCAAGAAGCAGTGCTGCATCAGGATCAGTGGGTGTGTGAGAAAGGCAACAAGGTTGATACTCACATGACTTGGAAAGGACAGTTGGGTGTGTGGACGAACTTTAGTTCACGGATGTTTCTCTGTGGGATTGTGCTGACTGTAGAACGGCACCAACACCTCTCGACCAGGCTGATAGGCTTGGCTGTACAGTGTTAAATAGTAAAATAAAGACGCATTTAAAAACCCACCTTTAAATTTACTGTGTATAATACCCACCAAAGCTAAAACAGAAATCACAGCTTGAACAAAACCAATATTTCAACATCTTTGTGCATTATAACAATTCTAAGGAAGTTAAGTGCATTCCTGATTTATTAGATCGTGAAACATATATGAAATATTACCACTTTGAATTTGTATAATCCCATGTTATTGGTGGAGAATATATATATATTTTTTTTAAATAAAAATATAAAAAGCACAAATACATCACAATATTCTGATACCAGTGTTGGTTGGCGAACAATACTATTTCCTTATTCTAATGTAACCTAACATTTGTAGCAGAGGAATATTTTAACACAATTTGTAGGTGTTCACAAAATGTTTATAGAACATTCATCTATAAATTTAGCACAAATTACACCATGTACAATGTAGCCACCTCTTAGTCATTGACATTCAGCTCTAGTGAGAGCTTCTGCATTGCAAGACATTTGAAAGTGTGTTAGTAACATAGACTGATAATTATTAGCCTACATTTTCATTTTTGTTTCTACAGTATTCTTTTTTTTTTTCAGGTTTTGGGTTGTTTTTTTGTTTTGCTTTTTTTTTGTTTTTTTTTTGCTCCTCAGACATGTTTGGAGACCTGCAACACTAATTACTGAGTTTTACAGAGGTATTTGGCCTTTTGCTTTTAAAGTGTGATGCAAAACAGATGTGCTCAATCACAGAAAATCATAATGATGTTTCAAAATCTTCGCTGCAGGTAGTTAGGTTGAATAATGAAAAAATATCATATCGCACCTTTCCAGCATCATAATTAGTTATGCAAGGTAAGACTTCTTAAATTCCTATAAAGCCTTTCAGTTTGCTCGTTAAAAGTTCTTCACTGCTGTGAGACATTAAAATGAGGAAAACAACTTAATGTTATAAAAAAAAAAAAAGCAGCTTTGTTGGGAAGTAAATAAATAAATGACCGGCAAGCAGTTTTTTAATGGTGTTTGTTTGTGCAGGCGCTTTGACTTTGGATTTGATGTGTAGATGTTTATTGTCCAATCCACATGTTCTGGGAATGGAATTTTTTTATTTGCACAAATAGGAAAATGTGTGATTGGACCTTAAAACAGTGGGGGAAACGATGACAGGTTCAACTAATTACAACGATTTCCCACGGTGTAGTAGAAATAGCATAATTGTTATGTCAGCACTGCAAGGTGTTGATTCATCACATGCTTTTTTGGCAATATTTCCCTCACATTCATGCTGAATGGATTTTTTAAGCAATTTTATTGAGCTCCTAGAGGGAGCTTGGTGCCCCAGTTGCAAACGTGCGCGCATAATAAACAATGATTACTTTTGATTATAGGCTACACAGTCATGGCGCAATATACGTCAGTGGAAAACATGGACAATGCGCACTAAGACAATGTATGCATCCAAACTCCTAGCACGATGTGAGCCCTTAGGGTGTTAAATTAACTCTTGCAGTGTTCGTTTGTCCCTATACAAACACTGTAGGTGTGAACTGAACACAGGGATTTTTTTTATTTTATTTTATTTTTTTAATATTGTTTTACTACGTGCAGGAGGAGGCGCACGTAGCCCAAACGGACATTGCCCACTCTCACAGAGGCTCAAGGGTGAGAATTACCTGCACTGAATCGACTGCTTTAAGATATGCAAACACCATTCCAGGTAATCTGTCAGCATTGTTATGCTAAAGAGAGATGGATAGAGCCCCTGAGCTTTTGTTCCACTTAAGTGCAGTCTGGCTCTATCTCTCACTTTCTCCCTCTCTGCTGTTTATGTCCTGGTCCCTCATTTGTGGGTAATTAAAGGAAAACAAAGAGAGTGACAAATACACATATTAATCAACCACATGTTGCATGTGCAGGCTGTTCCGCAACACGTTGGGTGCGTTGGAATATGATGCGGGAGGATTTATGTACAAATAAATTGCACTGAACTATTTTGGGAACTATTTATGAGTCGGACAAGAAATAAAAGTGAAAGAGTTTATACTGATTGAAAAGACAAGCTGGATTTAATAATAGCATGTTTGCATTCATTACAGTCGCAAAAAAATAATGGTATAATCTGACAGACTATTTAGACTTTTCCAAATTTTGCGTTTATGCACAGGATTACGCATATCAGCAGCCGCCAGATTAAATGAAAGGATTAGGATTATTTTACTTTAAATTATGATTAGGATTATTTTACTTTAAATTCAACATGTTTGATGGCAAAGTATCCTTATGAATAAGAATTTGCGCATGAATTATTTCTATAAATAAGCATGGGTAACTTACCGTCTGAAACAGATCCGTAGATAGTCACCGTTACCAGAACTGCCACTAAGATCACTCTCACATCCATGTTGCGTGTGAAGAAGAGAACCGCACTGCAGAATCCCGCAATGAGGAGAGAAGTGACCGCGTGCGCGTGTTAAACTCATCCATAGCCTCTCTACACCCCTATCCTGCCCCCTTTTCACCGACAGAGTAGGCGTTCACTCTGTGATTTACCGCCTCCTGGCATCCTCCACACTATTAAACATTTTTTGGCTTTGCTTATTGATCTTGGCTTTGCTTACTTATTATGAACCGTGACGTTAGATTTTTATTCTCATTTTTATATCTTGCTATGCACCCCTGACTGTAAACCAGATCCCAGCTCTGTCATTGCATTATTTCATTATTTGAATTTTTCCCATCACAATGTTTTTTTTTTCATGTTCACTTTCCAAAGAAGAACAAGGGTTGCCAAACAGCTCTGCATCCTTCAGAGGAATAAATAAAAGCAGGAAAGCTTATTCATCACCCCCCCACCACCACCACCACATTTAGTCTGTACATCAAATAAGATTTGTCACTTAATGTTGTGCTTTACTGAAATTCACTTGCTTTACTGAAACTTAACTTGCTGTGGTAAACCATGTCAGTGTTCAAACATGTTTTTGCAAACACGTGTGAGAGAAGTCCTGTGGTTTCTTTTTTTTTTTCTTTTTAAAAAAAATAACAATTAGATTTTCACTGGGCTAGAACTTTCCATTAAGTTATCCAGCCTAATCTCTGATGAGGTGGAATGAAGCAGTATGGGTATATTAGGATGTGCTGCATAACAGGACACAGATGTGAGCTCGGTTTCCAGGAGTATGACTCGAGCGTGCCAAGTCACTCACCTAAAATAAAGCTGAAGAGAAGAAAAGAGAGACCAGAACAACACAACCGTGCATTACCCATAGAAAAACCAGCATTTCATGCGGCTCAGTCTTTACACAGCCTTCTCAGAGTGCTTGCATGAATTACCAGCTTTTAGAGGTTGATGAGGCAAACACAGTGCTTTTTTTTTGCATACAGATCTATCCAAAGTGAACCATTGGTCTGATTACAGTTTGCACCTTAATGCCATTCAGAGTTTCTAATTAACCAACAGTTTTCATCGAAAATTCTAAATGGCTGTCTGTAAATGTTTTTGCATCTCCTTCATTTGTATGTGTTGATGGTTTACCATCACTTCATTGCCTTTAAAGTACTTTGAGTTATTAGCTTTCCTCTCTTCAAAAGCCAGGCACTGAATGGAGATTTCATTTTACAAGGTGGCACTAGTGGGAGAGTTCACACCCGCTCTGAGATTCTGCAGACCCGTTCCCAGTTGGCCCTGGCTAACGAGAGCGAGTCAGAATGGGAAGAAAATGAGACGAGGAGGCACAACTGTGGGTGGAAAGCACTAGGAGTAATTCATCAGATCCCAATTATTAAAGAGACAGAGCGAGAGACAAGGCTCAATGTTCTGGCGCTGCACAGTGTGTACATTCGCTTATCTGTGAATTAGCCCTGAAGGCTGGCAGATCAGCACCTCTGGTGGTTTAAAAGCCTGGCCATATGCTGACCCAGACAAAAGAAGCTGTCTATTATCACACCAAAGCACACCACAAACTCACTAGTAAGGATTTCATTTTTAGCTGTTTTCCAATTTATGTTTATTTGTGTGTTTGTTTCTTTGCCAATAATGTTATTCTTGTGCAGTATAGTTCTCAGGGGTCATATGTAAAACAACCCCAAGCATGTATGTAACCATGACTAATAAACACCATGGATTACGCAGCCCAATCTTTCATCTAAGCATATTTTTTATCTGAAATGTTAGAATGCAGCAGATTTGCTGTGATAACCTGGCAGCCACACTAATAAGTAGTTTGATGGAGATGATGAAAAGTCATAACTCTTGTGATTTTTCTTATCCAAACATAACTTTGAAAGCTAATACACATATTAAACTGGCCCAGTCTGAAACCACTGCTTCATTTTCAAATGGCAAATTCCTTTACTCTTTACATGGCTTCAAACAGCCCAGTGTTTTAATGTTAGAGATTTGCTTTGTGATTCAAATAAGCTGAGTTTACTTTGTAGAGGGGAAGTTAGATTTAACATAATGTGGAGATGGAAACCATTTAAAATGGACAATACACTGGATCGAGTAACTGTATAAAGTTTTGGTTTATGGTTTAGTCTTTCAGTGGCATGACCTAACAACATTTCTGTTTTCCTTTCAAAGTCTTTTAGATCAGCAACGCATTTCAAATGACTTTGGAAGGAACGTCATTATGGTAATGTGGTATTTATCAGGAATTTCTGGATTAAAGCTCATTAACTATTCTGCCTATCATCTACTTGTAATGAGGGAAATGCCATTTACAATGAAGTGTGAGGTCAGTCTTTGATTACCCTCTCTCCCTGTAAGTCCTGCATATGAAGATGAGTCTTGCTGAGCAACACTCCTGAGATAAGTAAACACGGGGCCAAAGGGAGTATAGGAGTTGAAGGTGTTATCACTGACGCTGGCATGGCCTGTTGGGATTTTGCTGAGCCCCGCTGACTCCAAGTATCCTGAGATCCTGTAGAGTGATGGAGCTCTGCTCAGACCGCAGGGCAGCAAGCCCAGGCTCCTTCGAAATAAAACAATCAACCCCCGTGCCCACTGTAAGGAACTGACAAAGTAAATCAAGAGTTTATATTATACCATTCCTGTTTGCAATAAAAAAAATGAGCTAAACAGATGCGTGTCATTCTCCAATCAGTGCATTCAAAATATGAAAAATCTACTTTTCAGACACTGCTTCAAAACTGGATACATGTGTCTAGCTAAAAAAAACAAAAAAACATTAAATATATATTCCGGAAGAAATTGTAGTGCAAGACAATTAAGAACAGGCTGTGTAAAAGGTCTGTCTCCAGTCAGTGAATGCTCCTTATAGTGACATTCTTTGTATTTTTTTGCTGAATGATTGATGATTTCATTAATTGGCAATGATGGTAGATTGTTTTCTTTTTTAAAAAAAAAAAAAACATACTGAGACAGTCTTTCTCGTAACGCAAGGGTTTATTTTTTTATTTTTGTTTGCCTGTTTTTTAAACAACGCTTGTCAGAAAGATTCACATGACATGGTGAGTGGTCACATATGAAGCTCTCAGGACAGAAATACATTAACATGAGCTCTTTTACAGTGTTTATTCTATCATCCTTAATAACTGCCTGGTCAGGGTCATGGTGGTTGGCTGCCAGTTTATTTATATTTTGTCAACTACAACTAACTAAATTTGTAAGAAATGTCACAAGTGGGAACAAACAAAAGTAATAACTTTGTGAGGGGGGGGGCAGTCCCACAATCATCTATTGCTTAATCCGTCCAGTTTAGGTCACACACACTACAGATTTAAATACGAATATAGAGTCCAGTATATACAGATATTTGGAGGACTAAACAAATTTAGATACAGATTGCTTGGCATTTCATTACACAGATGATTTAAACGGGTTAGAGATTTTCTCAGATTTATTCATTATATCTATATGTATCACATAGATCATTTTAAGTTTTAAAAATTGTGGTATGAATGTCATCCCCAATTAAATATATTTACCCCTTCCACTGGCAGATGAGAGAATGCAAATGTGGTTGCTTTAGTATGAATTGTATTTTCATAGCAAGTCAGGAGTGTAAATGCCTCTTTAATAGGTTCCCCACAGGAAGCCTCTATGCTGTTTGTCCTGTACATTTTGCGCTGTAATCATCGACCGACACTCTGACTGAGATGGAAATGAGGGTCCGACTGCAGTTAAGCCCCGACGAGGGTGCTCAGAGGGGGCAGGGGTTGCTGATGGCCCAAAGTTGAGCGGCAGGCATGTTCACTCAGTGGACAACATCTAACATGCATGCCACAGGTTTCAATATCACAGGGTTTAATTTTGAGTGCAAAGGAAGTAATAAATAATTGTGAAGACAGTGTAAACATGCACTTATGTTTATTTTTAGTGTGTTGATCCTTTCTTAATTGTACCCCCACTGCCTCCCTTAATCATTTCACTTTTATTAGAGGTTTATTGATTGGTTTGTCTGATCCTTGATTCTTCTTGTGGCCTTGTGCAGCTGTTGAGACATTGTGTGGGGTTGTGTGCATGACAACTGCTATTGCTCTTTTTTTCCAAATGAAGAATCCATTTTTTTTGGTCAATGCCTCTATGGCAACTACAGTTTGACTATGATGATTCTTGGGGGAGTGAAATCAATTGAACCAGAGATCAAGAGCAAACTGAAAGAACTAAAAGCACCACACATATTTACTTATCTCACAGCCCGAGAAGAGGCCATGTTTGTGCAGCCGATCGTCTGCAGAAAATCACATGCATGAGAGAATGGCCACGTCACTTTGCCAGAAGGCATCGTATGTGACACAGATCAAAGCGGGCTTTGATTACTAGGACAAATAGAACACTTTCTTTCCACCTTAACATCCCTGATAAGTTTCATATCTTAGACTGAGCTCACCCTGAGTCCCATTTTTGTAAATCAGTGTGCATCTTATATCTACTGGCCTGAAGTCAGAAACTTGACTTAGTTAAAGTCGGCCTTGGTTCTCACTGTTAGATTGATATAGCTAATTCAGGCTGTATGTGTGCTGAAAGGAGACAACCCTTACGGAAAAATCACATACAAATTCATGTGATCATACGTTTTTCACATGTGAAACACCTGTGAAGGTGCATTTCACTATGCATGACTATGCATGTGAATTCAAGAGAATATGTGACATCGTGTGAAAAATGTGATCAAACATGCAAAAGAATCACCTTCGAAAAATTGAAACCACACACCCCACATATGAAAAATGTGAAAATAAAGTATACTGTGAAAAAATCATGTGTGTGTGTATGGGGGGGTGGCTGATTATGTGAACATAAATGAATCATGTAAAATCACATTAAAAAATGACTCATAAAAGAAATTGTGAATAAAGAAACCATGTGCAATACATGTGAAAAGGTAACGTGAAAATGAATGCACCATGTGGTAAAATATATATATATATATATATATATATATATATATATATATATATATATATATATATATATATATATATATATATATATTAAACAAATAAAAACATACACGACATTTGAAAAATGTGTGAAACATAACAGTGTCTAAAACCCATGTGTATATTTCTTTTGTGAATCATGCAATTATTCATGTGAAACATTTCTGTAAGATTTCAGCAGTGCTGTCTCACACCACCTTGTAGGGATTAAATACAGAGTAGAGGGTCCATATGTTCAGTCTGGAATGTCATCAGATTGTGTATGAAACTATTGTGGTCACCATGAATGGCAGATGATGTGAGAGCCTGACTGAGTTACTCAGTTACTCTGTGTGAAAATGTTTCTGTCATGTGGGAGACGGCGCAGTTCTCAGAAAGGGTAAGGACTCTTTTCTTTTGCTTTGTTCTTATTTTTTAATGGTGAATATAAAGAGGTATTTTGTCTTAGATGAGGACTGACCCAGTAAGGAATATTTCCTGGTTTCTTCTGTTTCATATATCAGATGTTAGGAAAGATGTTGAGGTCATAAACTATACATCAACCAGATCTCCAGAATTTCTCTAAAAAGTGGTTACATGATCATATTTATTAAGGTTAAGTTTTAAGTTTGAATCATTTTAAAGCCACCATATGGGATACCTTGGCACATCACATAGAATTGCAAATGAATGTGTGAAGAATTTTATCTAATCTCATATCTTTTGTCAGATAAAAAGGTGAAGTATGATAGGGTCTGTTATTTTTGTTTGCAGATTGAAGCCAGTGTTACGAGTGTGTTACTTTAATGTCTACACTACTATAATACTTTTTTCACTATTAAATTATTGAATTTCAAATTGATGTATACGTGCATGAAGATTTTTTTTTTTTAAATATTATTTGGATCGGGCGCACGTTAGCACGTTAGTGGTTAGCACGTTCGCCTCACACCTCCAAGGTTGGGGGTTTGATTCCCACCGCTGCTCTGTGTGCGGAGTTTACATGTTCTCCCCGTGCTGCGGGGGTTTCCTCCGGGTACTGCGGTTTCCTCCCTCAGTCTAAAGACATGCATGGTAGGCTGATTGGCATGTCTAAAGTGTCCGTAGTGTATGAATGGGTGTGTGAATGTGTGTGTGATTGTGTCCTGCAATGGATTGGCACCCTGTCCAGGGTGTACCCCGCCTTGCGCCCGATGCTCCCGGGGATATGCTCCAGGTTCCCCGTGACTCTGAAAAGGATAAGCAGTATAGAAGATGTATGGATGGATGGATAATTGGATTTCCCTAAGCACTGATAAAATTTTGCTATGCAAATTAGGTTATGCAAGCTATTTTGGCACAACAATTTGGAATCTGTTATCAGTGTTCTGTCTTAACAAGTCTACTGTATTCATGGTACAGTGCAAAAAAAAGAAACATGGTGTTCTTCGTTGTCAGTAACTGCTCTTTTTAAGCGTTTCATATTCTGATCGCTTTCTCTCAGGCGTTTCAGTGACGTTAAAAAAAACGTCAGCAGGATCTGCATCCCGTTTATACAGCAACAAAGTAAGAAGTGTTAGTCTTGAACATTGCACAATTGACATTGAGATCTGTATATAATGCCACCACCAGACTTTTTGGACCCAGTGCCAACTGTAGTTACATAACCTCCTGAATTAGGAGACAGTTTATAGTAGAACACACAAGAAGCTTATTATACTGGAGTACAATGTTTACCAGACACGAATGAATTCCTAACTCTGTTTTGTGTGAATTTATTTATCTGAACTTGTGAATACTAGCCTGTTGCTAATCTATCATTTCATTCTGACTGTTGCGTGGCAGTGTTTCAAAGCTTTAGCAGAAAGACCAATGGGAGGTTTGATATAGTAGACCTGTTATTCTTCTGAGGATTTGTTGCACTTCTCTCGAGGACACTGACGTCTTTCGCTCTTCTGCATATACATTAACCTAGAGGGGAGACGAAACATTTACAGTTCACCTTAATCATTCACAACTGTTACACCACACTCGAATATATGTCTGACTTATAAATCTACACCGTTGGAAAGGATTGTAACTCCAAACCTTGACTTCACTAAGCAATTTGATCATAATGTGCTCAGATTTATTTGCCCTGCTTACATACTGAAGGATATTCTTAGTAGTTCTTTGTTAAAAAAAAAAAAGAAAAAAAAAAAAAAGTATATGTAAAATTATAGTCTCTATATGAACAATGTTTAGACGAGCACATGACACAGCTTGGCACTGTGGTTCAGTAGCATCTGAATGGTGGTACACATAATAAGAGGGAAGTCTTCTGGGCTCAGATAAAGGCCCACATGTAAGGTTCACCCTGGGGAGAGGGCGGCACTGAAGTATCAGACCCAGCGGGGATGACTACCGCTGGCTTATTGTGGATCTGAAGTGGCGAGAATTGCGCCTTTGTGCTTCTTCCTTTACTTCCTCTGCTCCAACGCAAGCTTTTCCTACATGTGTTACCAGATGGGCTAATCAACAGATGGTACAGCACTTCACTGATTGAGGAAAAGGGTTCTTTCATGGTTGAGGCAGTGAAAGCACAAGACAATGCACAGTTGCACAAGGTCTTGACTTCAGTAACGCATGGGGGGAAGAGAGTGATTGAGCTTCTTATTGAGTGCAGACAACAAGTAAAATCTACATATAGAAACCAAATGCTGTTGGTTACTGAATCCAGGAATCCAAGAGTTAAAAATGATTACTGTGTTTTGTTATGTGTTGCTGCTTCAATTCCCAATTCCTTTAGATGTTATACTTTCACTTTATGAACAGCTCATTCTTCAAATAAGCTGGAGGGCTAATGTGCTTTTCTTTCTGACTTTCTTCTGAAATCATAGGCCAGCGACCTCTGTTGTGAAATAAGAATTCCTGGAAATTCCGAAAGACCTGAAATGTACTGGTGTTTGCTGGGAAGAGGACGTCACAATTAACTCATGTCATGTCTCAGCATAAAACACAAAGTAAGTCATGAACCCTTACAGTAAAGATATACAAAGCTTTGCAAGTGAATAATCACATGTGGAATTTACACAACATAATACATTATTTAAATAACTTCACACGTTAGGGTTTACACATTTTTCACATATATAGGGTATCGCAAAAGTCCCCATATATACAGGATTATGTTTGCCAGCACCGCGTCAGTTTTGTCTTCGTAAGATGATGTTCCCTGACGTCCACTTCTCAGCTGGTCCGCAACATATATGTGTGTGTGTGTGTGTATATATATATATATATATATATATATATATATATATATATATATATATATATATATATATATACAGTACTGTGCAAAAGTCTTAGGCACATGCAAATAAATGATGTACAGCAAAGATGCCTTCTAAAATAAATAAATAAAATTGTTCTACATTTCAGTAATAAACAATAATAAATGAAACAAAGTCACTATTTAGTTTGACAACCCTTTCTTTAAAAAAATATTTAGTAGTCTCAGGTACACTTTCTGCATTTTTATAAGGAAATGAGCTGTAAGTTTTTTTGAGCATCTTGCAGAACTAGCCACGGTTCTTCTGGAGATTTTGACTGTCAAACTTGCTTCTTATTTTTGCAGCAAAATCCAGCAGCCTTCATTGTGGTTTTTTCTTCTGAAAAGTGTCTCTTACTTAATATACTGCTTTCTTTACTGACATACAAACATTTTTCTGTAACATTTAACTTTGTGCTGGAAAATTTGAAATCTAAAATGTTTTTGTACTGACTCGATAATGTAGAAGTCATAAAATAAAAAATCTGTAACAAAGTTTGTACTAAAAAAATAGGGTGCCTAAAACTTTTGCACAATACAGTACAGAGTGTGTATATATAAGTATGAAAAATTTTGGAAGACATTTTGCTAAAAAGTGTTAATTTCCCCTATGTATGAGTCTTTTGGGACCTCATGTAGTGCATGTGATTTAAAAAAAAAAAAAAAAAAAAACCTGATTCACGTCAGATTTTTGCCATGATTTATTTATTTTTATGTCTTTTTTTTTCACATTTTAATTCTTCACATGTAAGACATGTGGTTTTATTTATCAGCTTATTTGCATGATATCATGTGTTCACATGATTACACATTACGTTCACATGTGTAATTTCAAGGCACAGCATGTTTACACATTTTCACATGACCATTCACAGTCACATATGAAATGAATGTGATTTATATCCATAAAGGAAATCTGATTTTTTTTTTTTTTTTAAAAGTAGCTATATATATATTTCCTTGTCAAATAAACTCTGAACATTATTTTCCTTAGAAAACACATCATAGTGCAGGACGTAATTGAATTCTGTTTTTCTGTGTGTGTGCCCTGTCAACTGATAATGATAAGCTCATTTCCTATAGGCTTTGATGTATTTGTTGCTCAAATCAAAGAAATTGAGTGTTGACATAAACAGTGTTTACATCGGTGTGATGACAACATGCTAAGTGTAGACTGATCTGTTGAAAGTAGCAGTCAACATGGTATAGGAGTTCTGTGTTGTGAGTGCCTTTTCTGAGCGTAAAACAGGACTAAATGTTTGCTTGAACAAATCAGTCAGTAGTATCAGTCCCTAAAGGCTTACCGAAAACACTGACCAGCTCATTGGAATGGATGTCAGTCAGCTCCAGTCATTAAGTCGGGTTATATCCTGCTGTAAGAGAACAACGTCCTCCTTCCTTTCCTGAGGCCAGTGAGAATGATATCAATAATTCAACACCGCAGAGGTTGTGCTGAACAAATGTTAATCATATTAACAAATTATAACCTATGAAGAGTTCAACGAATTCAATTCTGATTCATTCATTTGTCATATTCATTTCTTAACTAGGCAGTGATGGGCTTGAGAGGGAAGGTGGGATACTTGTGGGCTGTGATCATTCTTTATTCAACATAAAAATTTAAAAAAGAGAGAAACAGTGGTCAGACAAGAAACACAAACATTTTGCTTCTGAAGCATAAACAGTTTAACTGTTCAGACAATGTTCAAACTATAGTTTGTAGCAGAAATTTAAAACCCATACCACAACAGACTGCATCAGGCATAAAATCAGACCACAGCATTCCTCCTCCTAACACTATCCATTAACTCTTTCGGTTTGGGATTACTGTGGACAGCACCGGTGCGAGATTGGTTTAGTCAGATTGCAGGAAAGCTTGTGGAACGTCATTCACTGAGCTCTGAGAGGGAAAGCAGTCAAGCATGGCCAGGACAAGTATGGAACATATATAGACTGGGTGTCACAAAATGGTGGCCAACAGTTAAGTGGCTTTCCTCATGCCTTCCAGAATCATAAGGAGCACACAACAATCCTGACTATTTAATTCTCCAAGGAAAAAAAAAATCACAAGCAGCTGTCGTTTAAAACCCTTTGACTCACAGGTTTGAGTTGCTTCCTGCTGGAAACGTGTAATACTCTTATTTGCTTTAATCAGTTAATGGACTCCCTCATCTGGCACAACATTAGAGAAAATGTGTCTTTTATCCTTTTTCTTTCGTTTTACTGTAGATAATTATGATCAGGCAAAGGAAATCAGAGCCCGGTAATTTAGAGGAAGTCAAACATTGATTTTATCTTAATATATATCAATATAAATCCATTTTACAAATGCCTTTAAAGACATTGTTGAACATTTCTTTTCATTATTTGCCTTTGCTTTTACAGCTTCTTATGCTGCTTTATTGGCTGGTTTTATTACAGCAGCTTGTTTCATTAATACTTGCTTTATCAGTTTTTACTCCTTCGTGCATTTTAATTGTAAAAAGTTAATTGGAAAATGGAAATTTTTATCTTAAAATGTGTGTGTGTGGGGGGGGGTAATTAAAGCTGTAATTAAAGTCTTCGAGCTTTGAGATCAGCGTAGACTAATTTCGGTTAAGATCACAGGTAAAGCAGCATGGCTGATCCCTCTGACAGACCTTGTTGACACAGTTGATGGGCTCTGCATGTGTCAGTGAAAGTGCATAGGTAAAGCTTTTTCTCTCAGAGAACATTACAGAGTCTTTTTCAGGGTTGTGTGTTGCTGTCCATCACACCTTTTTTTTCTCAGAGCTGACACTCAGGCTTTAGTGCTGTGTGCTCCATAAACTGGCATCTGTTAACACTTTACAGCACTATTTGGCATCATCATAAAGAATAAAAGAGTTTATGAGTGTATTATAGGTGCATCTGTATCTAGGCAGTAGCTGTCCATCAAGACAGTAGATAAGAGCACTCAGCTTTTTTCCATTTTCTTCAGTTCTTCCATTTTTTGCATGAATTTGCTGTATTTACAAACTAGAAGCATTAAATTTTCCCCATTTTTTTAAATGAAAATTTCTTAATTGGTTACTGGACAAACTGTTGTTGCTTTTATATACAATTTATAGAACTCTGCTTCAGTGTGTGCTGGGAGCAGGCTGCTTTATAAAATGATTTGAACTTCTCAGGACACCACTCCATTTTTCTGAATTTGCCTCTGCGTCATAGAGCACTTTGGGCAATGCCAACAGTCATTTTGGGCAGCGCTGTTTACCCAAAATGGCTTCATTGTTTAATTTGACTTGATTGTTTTTGCTCCAGTTTTGTGTGGTTCCTAATTTTGCATGCATAACAGGCTTCTGCGTTTAAAAACATGGAAGTGTTGCAAAGTTGTGGTAGTTTCTCTGCTCATTCCTCTACCGTGGAGCCGAGCACTCTGGTTACTTCACCAAATGCCAGACCATCCAGACTCAACTCCATAGAGAGAGACTGCGAGAGAGAGTGTGTGTGAGAGAGAGAGATAGAGACAAAGAAAGGAGAGAGGAATGAGGGTAAACGGAGGTTGTCTCCAGTGTTTCCAGAGCTGTGTTTGATTAGCCGCTCATGGCCATGCTCTGTTCTCAATTAACTCCGCTGCCTTAATGCATTACTCCAATGACTTTTCACTTTTTTTTTCTTTTTTTTATTTTAAGTCACCATTCTGGGTGGGTTAGGAAAATGCATGAGATTTCATCAGCCATGTCATTTACATCCTGAGAGAGATAGAAAACGTGTAATTGCCTCAATGGTGTATACACATATGTATTCACATTTCTCAATGTGTTATTCTATGATTTATCAGCAGATCATTATTATTAGTACAGAAAACAAAAGCTATCACATTTCATTTTGTTTGGAAAATGATTCCACAAATAAAGTTTCCAAAATCACCATTAGTACCATTAGTACCATGTGTAGTACCATTCCATTCCTGTGACACAGATTCCTTTAGTCTGCAATATTTCGGTATGTATTAGATAATTAATCACAATGTTTATATGACCCACATTCATTCTTAAATCATTTTATTAGGGAAAAAATTATTACTTTTTAAAAGCCACTTCACTTCAATATTCACGTAATTTGCATTTAAACAACCATCACTGCTCATTGTATAATATCACTGTTATAACATTGGCCATTTGGTAGAGGCAGATGAGAAAGAAAAACGGTTTGGCTGTCAAGGTCCAGGTGATGTGGTATGACTATATAGCTGGCACGACTCTGATGTTTAGGCAGCTGTGCATGTTAGGTATGCGAGAATGCACTTCAGCATGAATCAGCAATCTGGTATGGTTGAAGCCCCCTGCTCCTGTGTGGTGGCCTCCATAAAATCCCATCCAGATTTCCTCATGTTCTTATCATGATGGAGAGGGCAGGAATCCACAGGAGGTTCTCCACTTAACACCAATTTGCATCCCTGCATGTGCTCTTTGATGTAGCTATTGTAGAAGAGAGGGGGAGGCTTAAATATGTGCACTTTTCAACTTGCCCCTCTGCTGCGCAGGCACAGGGACCAGACCTGGCAACATTTCCGATCCAGAGGTCATAAACCAACCAGACAAGACAACCAGGCACCACCAACCACCAACAGCCTCAGTACACACAGTTCTACATTAAATTCAGCCTTATATCGTAATCCGAGTTATACAGTAAAATATGTACAATTCATCAAATGTTTAATAATCCATATTGTTTAGCTAATATTCATTTGTTTTTTACCTGATGAGTTCAGTTTATTATGTATTTTAACAATAATTGTTATCTTGTCTGAATTATTATTTCAGGAAGCAAAAGAAAGAAAACAAATTTTAATATTTCAAATAATAGTTAGATCTTAGTCAACGTTTTTCAAAATCATTATTAATCAAATGTTTCATAATCACCTACATTATTTTGCAAATATTACTTTATTCATTATCTGCTGAGTTCAGTATACAATATCTCAGAGTGTATATCACTCAAAACAAATCCAAAAGAAAGACCATAGTGTCTAAGCCAAAGTACGTTTTATGAGCAATTTAAAAATTTTGTCATGTAGCCATATCCTGAAAAGATGATGATGCCAACTGGCAGCCAGAAGGTGTTGACAGTGCCCACTCCTCTCACACAGCAAGAGCTCTGACCAGAGCAACGAAGATCCTTGACCTGGTACTGCAATGCAAACTTGAATTATGCAGCGCTGACAAGGCAGTACAAAGAAAAGCAGACTGTTGTGGGAAGTACAGAATATATGGTTTGCATGGTTAGAGTGTAAATACATCAATCAATATTGTGGGCAGGCACTTTTTGTGGGAGGAATTTACAACAAGTGTCTATTCCTCAAAATCATTCCCATCTTTTCCCAGTGCTTCCATGCTGATAAATAACAAACAGAGAGTAGATGATGGCCTTTGGATGTTCAGAGAGCTGGGGAAATCCATCTGGCTGGCAAGGTTTTGTTCAAAAGAGTGTCGATGTTGCCCTGTTGCACACAAAAAGGGGCCTTCTTGTTAGGCCTCAAAGACGAACACAAGAATGAAATGCTTGGAGACCACTTCAGTGGATGGAGAAGGGTCGTCTCCGGATACTGACAGAATTCTGTTAACCCCTGACTTACAACACAAAAGCTGTCATTGTAGCAGCGGGCTGGATGTGCATTTTTGGGGCGCTGTGAGTGAATGTAAAATAAGGCTTTCTTCCTTTTTGGCATTTTCTTTCACTCTCCTGCTTTTATTTCAGACAAATGTAAGGAAAAGCCATTTATTTCAAATTCAGCCCCATTAAAACAAATTATAATAGTCCAGAAAGCCTGCTGGGAAAATAATCTGCTGTTTTCAGTAATGGGCCTGTCTTTGAAGCACAGGCCTGTGAAAGCCTGGGTTTCAGCTGTTGTTCTCTGACTTGAATCCCATTAACACAACACGGGGAATAAACCTGTTTGCAGAGGGTCACAGGCCTTGAGTGAACTCCTGCTTTTCTTCCCCCACTGCAGGCTGCCCAGTGACACAATGCAATTTACTGGGGAACAAAAAAGAACGGCTTGGCAATGCTCTAAATGAAACAGAATTCAGCTTTTATCAAGCACAGGCAGGCTGTGGCTCCATGTGGTATGAATTACAGCATGGTGAGAACCAACAGGCTGTGCTGCGGATGGTGGAAGTGGCCTCTGCAATGTCATTGCAGCATTTTAACTGGCCAGTAATCTGTAACACAAGCAGCCAGCGTTGATGGAGAACGCTTTATATTGTGGAGTGCCATTGTGAGAATCGTATTAAAACCATCTGTACTGAGGATCACCTCCAGCACCTCGGATTGCTTCTACAAACGTAACAGAATGCCACAGGAAGCACAAGAAATGTCTCTCAGTGACCTCAGTCCAGGTGTTAGATTCAGCCGCGACAGGAGTGACTTCGATAAATGCCTGAAATCAGAAAATCGGTAATGAGAGAGATGTATAAATCTAATATAGAAACCTTTGTTGTAATTTTATCTGTAATGAGATAAATGATACATAATTTTCAATCAATAGAATGTTACCATACGTAAAGTATGTATTAAATGACACACATTTATTCAGGCACAGTACAGATCCACTTGTTAAGGAGAATTCCCTACTCTCTCAGTGTGTGGCACACATTTAAGTGTAGTTAGGGACTGCGTTATGTAAGCATGTTCTCACAACGTGTGGTGTGTGGATGCAATGCTGAAGGAGCTGTTTTCAATAATGCAGTCGTGATTTGGCAAACGTTTTTGAATCTGGAGCAAGTTATATTTACTAAACAATGCCAGTTTTCTGTTACAGAGACAATAGCACATCTCCCAAGCACTGTAATTTAAATGAATGTTTTAAGAGGATGTTTTTGATGATTGATGGTGGTAAACCAAATCTATATACTTTGGAAAAGTGATTTGGTACTTAGATAAAATGTCCATATTTTTTATGCTGTTGTTGATTCAATCCTTATTCCCTGCTGGTAATGTTCTTTTAAGAGTGAAATGGTCCCATCCCCAGCATTAATGAGCTCTTTATTGTGCAGCTGTTTTCTAGCCTGGGACTTGTGTAGCTGTTTGCATCTATCTGCTTGTCTGATTCCCTGCTGTTCTGTGGCTGTGGGAGCAAACAAACCTCAGTATGCTTTCTCGCACTGGACAGTGGGCTCTGCTGAGCAACCATAAGCCCTATTTCCAGGATCAATCTCAGATAAAGCGGGATACCAGGTGACAGACCACAGATCTGCGGTTTGTGAAGCCCTTTGTTTATGTGTGCCTCTTCAGAAACGACTCTTGATGATGGGTCAGTGAGGAGATAAGCACTCCTGGTGAAAGGGGGAAAGTGGCAGGGGAAGAGGCTATGATCATTACATGAGACATAAAGCCATAAACTAAGTGAGTGACAACATAAAAGGTCTGTTTAACCTCACATTCCACAACAGTTGTTTAGACATGAAAACTCATGTTTGCACGAAGAAGGCTTGTGGTGGAAACACAAAACAGGAAAATGGTCGTTGTTTACTCACCCATGTTTTATAACTCTGATGAGTTGCTCTGTACTCATGTAATAAGCTCAGGTGTTAAATGTGATTCATTTGGTTTCCTGTTTCACTCTATAGTCTCGTTTGAAACATACATTATCACTGCAATTCCTGTTCTTTGTGAATGATTCCATGGGAATTCAACATCAAGAGTTACATGTTGATATAAATAGCACAGATATCCATGAATAAATTTGTTCTCCATAAAACTAAATATATCTCTGTTAGTCATTTATAACTGCCATGTCTGTATCCAAGAAAAACATGCTTTTCTATTTTCCTAATACCCCTTTAATTTTCTGTTGAAAAGCATACTAAATTAACATCCAACTTTTTTCGAAAGCGCTTCCGAGAACACACATTGAAAGTAAACCTCTGGCTGGACGAGGACTCCTCAGCCATTGACACTGCGCTTGCACAAGAATTGAAATACATATTCCCTTTGGGTCGACCAATTCATATTTGTGCAGCTGGTGGAATGAAGATGGGACATGCTAAAGGTGTTTACAAAACTAAGCAAATATAACGAAAGATCTATTAACATTCCATGGTGGCAAAGGTTATGTCAGAATGTTCTGACATCTCACATATGCAAAAAGGGGTTTAAACCATTTTCTCTTCTGAACCAGAACTATAATGGCGCTTTAGGAGTGGAGAAACTTTACTTAAGTAAACATATGTGTACTGTGTCATAAGCGTACTGAATTAAAGGTATGGAGGCAAAAATCTATTTGAGTGAAAGTCAAATTGTATCTACACTTAAATATAATCAAGTATTCAAGGTGTTCCCTTTGCTATAGAGGTGTATGGTGTCATCATGCCAAGATCTAAAGAGTTCTATAAGGCTTTCAAAAAAAAGGTTGTGGATGCCTATGAGTCTGGCAAGGGATTTAAAAAGATCTCCAGATTATTTGAAAAACCTCATTCTACTGTAAGGAAAAATAATCTACTAGTGGTGCAGATTTCAAACGATTGACAATTTGTCCATGACTGGCCGTCCCAGCAAATTCAGCCCAAGAGCAGACCGTCTGATGCAAAATAAGTCTCCAAGAACCACAAAATTTCATCCCAGGATCTGCTAGTACGTCAAAGTGCATGCTTTTACAATCAGAAAGAGATTGTACAAATTTGACCTGCATGGGAGGCGTGCCAGGAAAAAGCATTTGCTGTCTAATAAGAACATTAGAGTAAGACTACAGTTTGCCAATGTGCATATAGGCAAAGACCGGTCCTTTTGGAATAATGTGTTCTGGACAGATGTATCAAAGATAGAGTTGTTTTGCCACAGTAACAGCAGACATGTTTGGCGCAGACCAAAGATAGCTTTTCAGGTGAAGCACCTCACACTAACTGTGAAGCACGGTGGTGGAAATGTTATGGTTTGGGGCTGCTTCACTGCCTCAGGGACTGGACAGTGTCACGTACCGTGAGGAGCACGGAAGCAGAAGCGGGCGGCAGGATCAGTACGTAAGTCCAAGGCTGTTCAAAGTTCGTGGTCGTAAGGCGGGCAGAGGTCAGGCGATCGGGCGAACAAAACAATAAAGGGCAAGGCAGAATGTGTGGTCGGGAACGTGAGCAAAGGTCAAGGAAACTAAGCGAACAAACACTAGAAACAACGGCTTGGAATATCGACAGAGAACAAGTCTACTGAACGTATTCTTCGCAAAGTGAGATGCGTTCAAGGTCTCTAAATAGTTGTGGTGCGAGAGTGACGTGAGTGGCTGCAGGTGTGTGTGATTAGAACTCCGGGGAAGGTGAGCGCATGCGTGTGTGTGGGGGGGTGCTTCTTGGGAAACTGAGTCATGGCTGGACTGGGATATGACAGACAGCTTGCATTCATTGATTCAGCTATGAATTCTGCATCATATCAAAGAGTACTTGAAGATAGTGTATCGGAAGTGGACCTTTCAACAGGATAATGATCCTAAGCACACTAGCAAATCCAACTGAAATAGCTATTTTTCCATGTGGTTTGTTCAAGTATATCAGCTTTATTAATAGTCACTGTTTCAAAGATGATCAAATGTTTGCTTGTCCAAATATGTCAAAAAAGCCATATTTTTTTATTTTTCACATGACTAGGTGTTTATGGAAGTAATTAATGTTAGGTTTGAGTAATGAAATCCCTGACTGTTAATTGCACAAAGAAACTACTTGGTTCCTTAACTGGTGTTAGGCTTCAATTTCCTCTGTAAACCATGGCGCTCTTAGCTGTCCACATGGTTCCCTATTAAACCACATTAAAGAGCGAGGAATGCTGCAACTCTGAGGGATGTTAACATTCCCCTCTAGCTGATGAGGGGAAGATAGGGCACAGCCTGATTGTTTTACTGCCCTGTGAATGAGGGTGGCTTTTAAGAGACCCAGAGGACAGAAGCTTTACTTAGTGTCCTGTCAGTCAGTGAACCCAAACATGAAGGTTCATCTCACCATTCATTGTTTATCACTGTTTGCTTTACTGCTAAGCATTTCTGACAGTGTTTTGTCTTGATAACCATGCAGATAAAATGTTATAAGCTTTTCTGCTTATATAAAGGAGTGCACAAGTTAATCTCTTACAATGACAAATCCATCTACACTCGCAAATCAGAACCTTAACACTTAACAGAAGAGACCGTTTTTAACCTAAAGGATCAAAGAGCTTCACATCTCTCAGCGTAGATGTCAGTCAAAGAAGTGGAGTGTTTTATGTGTTGTGTTTAGGGGCCTCCAGGAGCTTATAGGGTTTCAGGGCATAGAGTCTTGGGCCAGGAAATGCGCACCATAGGCACAGGTTTCAGCACTTTAGTACATGAGGGAGGCATGATGGGTTTGTCTGCTGCTTGGTGTTTTATAGCCGTATAAAAACCACATGGATAAATAAACCTTATCCTTATCAGTACTAATGTCACTTTGCACCATGTGTTGAGGTTTAAGGAGACTGTTTCTTATAAACTTTTCATATAGTTATTTTCCCTTGTCCTTGTGTTGTTGTTCTTCTAACCCTTATATACTGTATGTATATTGTATGTATATTTTATATATATATATATATATATATATATATATATATATATATATATATATATATATATATATATACACACACACACACACACACACACACACACACACACACACACACACACACACACGCACACACACCTTGGTCCACATTATAAGGCATGTCATGAATGCAGCAAAAACATTAAATAAAGTTTTGTGTGGATCATGAGATGAGATCATGCTCTTAAATCATGCCAGGATATGTTTGTGCTTTACTCCAATGTCTGAGTATTAGTGTATTGTATTGAATACCCAACTTCACAAAAACCTACACTATTGTTATAAAGGAATTATCATTCCATCAATACATTATCCAATAACAGTAAAAATTCAATAACAAATAGCAATTTCTTTCTTTCTTTCTTTCTTTCTTTACATTTCTTTCATTCTTTACATTCAGACTACTACCACCAACAGCTGCTTGCTTTATGTGTCTTGAAGGAGACTCAGTAAGTGGTGAGTGATTAAGTGACTACCATTACATAGAGAGGAGATGTGGAAATATTTAATTTTCTTTAAAAAAATTAGCCATGATTTATATTTTACCACGTAAGATCTAAAAAGAGCTTCAGACTGTGGTAATTTTAAATATTTAAACAGAAGAAAAGCCAGTAGACAATCCCAGTAGATGTTTGGCTTGAAATGTTCTCACTGTGTAATATCAACCACTGGAACTAAAACAACACTATATCATGTTTGTACACAGCCTAAAGACAACTGAACCCTGGCCAGAAAATATGCCGCAAAATGAGTAGTGTGACCTGTCAATCAGAGACTGAGTGGCTCTTCTGTTCTTATATTCCCTCAGCGTGTGAGACTGATTATCACACTCTAGCAGGATTCACTGCATATGTCTGAGCAGCATTTCTCATGTAAGTAAAGAAAGGCCATATAATGTCTGATTTCTCAGAGAAATATCTGGTCTTATAGAAAAATGTGTCCACAGTTATCCTGGAAAGATGGATGGAAAATTGTCAGGATTTAAAAAATTTTGACAGCAAGCTGGCAGCGAATATGAACTTTGTAAGAATGTTGTATATTATACTCATTATATTATTATATATTATATTTAATTAGCACTTTAAAGTGGTTTGTAGCATAATCAAAAGTTGGATATAGCATTAATACTCAATTCTTCAAAAAAATCTGTAATGATAATTTGAAGACAACTAGTTATCAGGGGTGTGGCTGCAGATGCCATCCTTTAAATAAGTTCTGCCACCCCAACTCTAACCTCAAATCACATTTCTCAGAGATTTATTACTTTGGTGCAATTCATGCACATTTAATTGAGAATATCTAGCTCAGGTTTTTTGACATAATCACTCAGTACGTTTACATGGACAACAATAATTTGATATTAACCGGATGAAGACAATACTCTAATTAAGAAACTACCATGTAAGCAGCGATTTCTGATGACCTTAATCCGACTAAAGTCATACTTGAAGTAATCACTAATCGAATTAAGACATGTGGAGTATTCCTATTGTAGTCGCATTATTGAAGTGCATTATAGACATATAAAGACCTTAATCACACTATTAACATCGTGTGGGAGTTTTCGCTGCATTTGCGACAGGACACATACACACACAGCAGTGCTCAACCGTTTGACGGCAAACAAGAGAGCACGGCTGCGTCCGAAACTGCGTACTTACCTGCTATATAGTAGGTGAAATACATGTATATCGGCTACTATATAGTAGGTAAGTATATGGTTTTGGACGCAACCCACGGCTTCAAGCAGTCGTCTATTTGCACATATAGCATAACAAATAATTAACTGCACTTGAAGCTTTCATAAAATTAAAAATGAAACACCCAAAACTGTATACCATAATGAAGACGAACTGTATGTTGATATATGATATTGTGGAGGGAAAATCGGAAGGCATGGCGCGGTGACGTAATGACGTGTGCTGTTAATCATTCTATGTTCTACAACATGTAAAACAGGAACATGAAAGGAATATTCTAAAAGCAACTCGTGTAAAGACCTTAATCACAATATTGTCTTATTCAGAATAAGGTCAATAATTAGATTACTGCTGTCCATGTAAACATAGTCAATGTAGTGTTGTAGGAATTGTAAACACATCTCTCAAGGTGGCCTCTCACTTGCTTCTCTAATCCCCTTTTAACGCAGTCACTGGCTTTGGTGGACAGCCTGCTCTAGGCCAAGTCGTGATTGTGTTGTTTTTTGTTTGTTTGTTTTTAAATAATGTATTTAATGGTACGCTAGGGCATGAGTAATGTTTATGCTATTTTTTAAATAGCCAAACACTGATTGTTACTTTCCAGAACTTTCCTAGACTTGTTTTGATAGTTCTTTGGTCTTCATGATGCTATTTGTTTTGTTGTTGTTGTTTGCCTTCTTGGAACAGGTGTATTTATACTGAGATCACATGACATAATTGCACTGAAATCACATGACATAAATGACTTAATTGCACTCAAGGTGTACTCCATTCAACTAATCACATAAAAGTTACAAAAGACGCTTAAACATCACAGTCATATGTGGGTTTTTCCCAAATGGTTGCCACAAAGTTAAAAGCACACAGTTGTCTTTGTATGCTTTAGCATTATGCTTTCCTGTCACTGGAAAGAAGCACAAAGCTATTTTATCATGACGCTGTTCACAATGCAAGGTATATAAATACATGGTTTGCCAAGGTTGAGTGGAAGAACTCGCTTGGCCTGCACAGAGCCCTGACCTCAACCCCACTGAGCACCTTTCGGGTTAATTGGAACACTAACTACGTGCCATGACTCTTTGTCCAACAATAGTGCCTGACTTCACTAATGCTCTTGTGGCTGAATGGGCAAATCCCCACAGCCATGTTCCAAAATCTAGTGGAAAGCCTTCCCAGAACAGTGGTGATTATTATAACAGTAAAGAGTGGGATTAACTCTTGAATGGGATGTTCAACAAGCACAAATGATTGCAATTTTAAATAATAATTTATTTAACATCTGATTAGCACATTAACTAATTTAAGCGTTTTCCATTACCTTTACCATTACCTTTTTTTGTGAATAACTTTGCAAATAATATCGTTTTTCTTCCCTCCACATACAACATTGTAAGTTATTTTGTGCAGATTCATGGCACCTAATCCCAATTAAGTCCACTTCTATTCCAGGTTGTAACTTTACAAAATGTGGAAACATTCAAGGGGATACTTATGCAAAGCACTGTATAAAGCAATACAATTGTGTTGACCTTTGACCGTTAATTTTGCACCAAAGAACAAATCAGATATTCTGCAAATGTCACCTTTTCCTGCATAATTTGGTAGACATGCCTTGATCGTAAATGAACAATGCAAAAATATATTGACACTCAAACTCAAAGGTCATAAATAATTGCATATAATAATCTGGTTATCAACCAGTACATGTCGATTTACACCTGACTAGACGGTTTAATCTTACTCAGAACTAAATGGTTCTGTTGTCCTCTTGACATGACCACACAGGAAATGAATTTTTTTAAAAAAAGGTTCTGTTAAAATCTGTAATCTACAGCAAACCACCAGCAGTCTGACATCAAGTGAGCATGGCCTATGTTTTATTTATCTTGCATGTAATAACAGGCTGGCTGTCCTGTACAGAAGAACTCCACTTTATCCTGTTCAGGCTGGTGTTGCACAAGTGTGAGAGATGAGCGGTGGAGAACCGTAGTGCACCCTCAGCTCCACATGCTCCTGATCGCCTGTTTATTTCTCTTGGCTCCCTATATACGTATTTCATCCATTCATATTATTTTAGCCTGCATAATGCTAGAACAAATGCTTGCATGTCAGTGAATCTCCACTGTGCATTCACCATATGGATTCAATTACGTCGGACTCTTTCTGCATTCCTTAAAATATAATTGGTTGATAAACTACCAATATGAAAACTCTAAAAGCAATGCAAACAAGGCTCTTGGATTATTTTCTGAGACACAGATGGTCAAATTTGTGGCTTTTTGTTATGGAATACTGGTTTACATTAATCTTTGTGTGGACCTCAGGGTTTTGTTGTTCCTGGTCTCCAGGGCTGTGACATTTCTTTATTTAATGGTTAAAATGTTGGTCTTACTATGAACACATAGTGAAACAAGGATTTCTGTGATCACACCCTAAAGCAAATATTATCCCAGTATGTTAATGCTTTGTAATATGTAAGTGCTTTGTTTCGCCTGAACTTAATTTCCACACCTGAAGGCAAGGTTCACTGCCACACTGGGATTGGAAACCTGCCAGTACCAATAGGTTATTCCCCTGCAGGTTTTTATATTAAGCTGAACATTTTTTATTATTATAAATTATTATTAATCCATTCATTTACATTTTTTGTGGATTTTTTTTTCGTGATGTCAAAGTCAGTTTTGAAGTTATCTAATCCATTAAATTCCAGGATTTCTCTTCTGTTTTTGCCCATAACTCTTCAAACACAGTATGAAGTTGACAAGATGTGTCAGATTTTCAGTTTACTACAATTTTATGAGGATCATATGCTCTCAGTGATCCAGGAAAGAATATGCAAGCCCTCAAACCGAAATATAATCCATGTTTATATGGAAGCCCAGTGGTTAACTGCATCCAGTGAGCCTCTGTTGGGTCACTGAGCAAGCCTTAATCAAGCCATAAAGTACTAGAAATTTGCAGAAATTCCTCTAATGCTCTGCAGAATGCAACCCTTAAAAATATCTAGCTATTGTCAGATTTCATATGGTGTGTCTTGCTTGGCAAACTAGAGTTTCTAGTTCTACAGCACTGTTTACCTAATGTCTGAATGTAAGCAATAACTACTATTTATATCATCAGTATATTTTCATTTATAAACAGAGTGTCAGAGTGGTGCTGGCGTAAGACCTGCCAAGAAAAACTCACTTTAGAAAAGCAGACATCACAACTAATTAAATCAGCAGTTTGTAACTACCAAGAAAGCAATCAGAACAATATGGGGTGAGCAGCACTCAAGGAGACTATGGAGATTTGGTTTCCAGAACCTTTCCTCAGATCAGAGCTTTGTGTGAAAAGGGCAAAATGTTCCTTGGTGTGTGAGGTATAAATATTTATTTTCAACACTTTCTCTCTAGAAACAGAAACAACGAAGGCCTTGAATTGTTATTTGCAATAGCTGTAGACAAGGAATTCATTTTGTAATACGTCACATTTATTTTTGACAGAGTCTGTATTAGGCACCACATGTTCAGTTGTGACATCTGAATTTCCAAAAGCTTTCCAGCAGTAAAAGCAAAAGAGGAAGAAAGTGAGAGTGGGAGGAAATTTTGTTTAAATTGTGGCCATGACCCCTGTGTCTACCACCCTCTGTGAGGTTAAACTGGGAGGTCACTGATAGTCATCTATGCTCCGGCAGAGGTGATCAATAAATATGACTGTGTCAGGTCTGTTTTAGCCGACCACAGGTGTGGTTAGCACGCTGATGACCTTTACAGCCTGATGAGCACTTTCTTGTCCTAACAGCCACTTTAACAAGTTTTACAAATTTGCATCATGCAACCATGATTGAATTGAGGGTCACTGCATATTCTGTGGCACATAAAGTCAAGCTCGACTTTATACCAGCGATTGAATGTGAAGAGATGTTTTCCTCTTAGAGGATGAAATAACATGTAAAATAACACAAATTACATAATTTTGCCCATTCTAATATCACTTTATTAAACTTTTTATTAAATATACTGAAACACTTACAAAATATGATTTACTGTCATCTGGACTTGTCTATCATGTGCACATGTCATTTTAAATAACATGGCTGGATTGAATTGAAAGGATTGGGAAAGGGAATTTACATGACAGACATCATGACAAGTTTGGCACTTTGCCAAAGGCTTGTGCAAGCACTAAGGACTCCTTTAGTGCTTGTTTAACTCTTTATGAGGTACTTAATTTTCCAGTCTGACTCTGAGCCTTTGCGTGTTACGCTCAGTTCCAACACTCTCTGTTCACATGTTACGGCCAGTGTAAGGCTCTTAAATGCTATTTGATTAAAATTATGCAAAGGAAGCATGTTAACAAGTCCATTGATATGAATATAGCACAATTCACTTAGACACTTTGTAAATTAAAACACTAATCAGTAATTCATTAAGCCTTTGGTATCACTGCTGTACCATAAGTAAATCATGATGGAATGCAGGACCTTAGTTCAGAATCGTTTGTCCTCTGAAGATGATGATACAGGGAAAGTAACAGTGCTGAGAGTTCTCAGCTGCTGCTGACTTCGACTGCCTCCACACACACACACACACACACACACACACACACACACACACACACACACACACACATACACACACACACACACTTAAAAAAACTCACAGTTTCAAGCCAAATGCACTGGACAAAACAATATATTTGAAACTGCCTCATGCTTTTTTTTCAACTAAAGAATACATTCCAAGGCTTTATGAGGTACAAATCTCTTGGCACTTTGCCGCAGCACTTTGCTGTATTTCAATATTTTACTCTATAATGTATTTCGGTCTTATATACCTGACACATCTATGATATACACATCTAAGTGCTAGTGTAAATTTCAGGCTTAATGTGTTTTTCTGGGAAAACCCTAGTCTCAAGGGAATCTGGTTGCTCACAGAAACCACTGTTACATTAAAATAGCAAATCCTAATAAGAGGTGATCCTATTATATGTGGGGGGAAATAAGCTCTGGATGAATTAAATGTCCCTATTAAGGAAATCATTGGCAGAGGGAGTGAGAGATCTAGAGCTCCTAGAGTTCTTTTGTTCTGTATGTCTTTTCCATTCACTAGTAAAGAGGAGAATAAGTATATAAATGTAGAAGCTAGGAATTTTTTTTTAGCCTATTTCCAGTCTTCAACTGACCAGTTTTGGTGAGTCTGTGCCCACTGTAGCCTCAGCTTTCTGTTCTTGGCTGACGCTGAATGAAACCCGTTGTGGTCTTCTTAAGGTTTGATGTGTTGTGTATTCTGAGATGCATTTCTGATCACCACAATTGTACAGAGTGGTTATCTGAGTCTCCGTCTCGCCATTCTCCATTGACCGCTCTCATCAACAAGGCATTTCCATCCACAGAACTGTAGCTCACTGGATGTTTCTTCTTTATTGCACCTTTCTGAGTAAACTCTAGAGACTGTTGTGCGTGAAAATCCCAGGAGATCAGCAGTTATAGAAATACTCAAGCCTCATGCCATGGTCTACATCACTGAGATCACATTTTTTCCCCATTCTTATGGGTTGATGTGAACATTACCTAAAGCTGCTGGGCCATATCTGCATGATTGTATGCATTGCACTGCTGCCAAATGATTGGCTGATTAGATAATTGCATGAATGTGTAGGTGTACAGCTGTTTCTTATAAAGTGTTACATGAGTGTATATTAGAGCAGGATATCACCAAGATCGCCAATCCTCCAGGACTGACTGTTCAAACTCTAAAAATAGTTTTTATTAATTTATAACAGCAATAACATGGCATGGTGACACAGTGTATAGAGTCCCATTGGGCTACTGATCGGAACATCATGAGTTCCCAGCACCGCCAGGCTGCCACTGTTGGGCCCTTGAGCAAGGCCCTTAACCTTCAACTGCTCAGACATATAAATGAGATAAATGTAAGTCACTCTGGATAAGGGCCTCTGCCAAATGGCATAAATGTAATGTAATGTAATGTCCCAGGTCCCCAGTTCAATCCTGAGCTCAGGTTACTTGCTGGAGTTTCTGTGCATGTTCTTTCTTTGTCTGCAGTGGGGGTTTTTTGGGTTCGCTGGTTTCCTCCCACCTTCCAAAAAACATGTCAGTAGGTGGATTGGCTGTGTTGAATTGCCTCAAGGTGTGAATGTGTGTGTGCACGGTATCCTGTGATGCATTGGCATCCCATTCAGAGTCTATTACACTCTCGGACCAAGGGTTCCTAGGATTGGTTTCAGATCCACCACAACCCTGACCGGGATAAAACAGTTACTGAAGATAAATAATTAAATGAATGAATGAATTTGGTGAATGTTTTTGAGCTCTTTATGTAGCAGTAGTAGCTTCATTTAATATTTGTAAGACATAAGATATAAAGTGTAATTTGGCATTATGTATGTTCTCATTAGTACAAACTGAAATGTGATGATTCCGGTATTGGCGAACTCAAGCAGTTTACACAATACTCAATCAATCTCCCTTAAGCCTTTTGTTCTCTCACCTGGTTTGAATAAAAGCTCATTTCTTGAAGCCACATAATGTATTTAAGACTTCAAAAGATAAACACACTTGATGAATATTTGGCCAATTATTATATCCCCAATTTACCCCCGACTGAAATTTCAGCAGCTACTCTTGATCATGTTAACAGATGCAAGGCTGCTCTGACTGATGCTGCTATGTGATATTCAGCCTTCATTAAAAATGCATTGACATTTTCCTTTGGGGATTCTTTGTCCAGTACATTCTAAATCATGTTTCTTGTCTGTAAAAACATTGCTTGAGAAGTGAGCATAGTGGATAATGGCAGCAGAGGCAAATGCTTGTATTCCATTCATCCTCGCTGACAGTGTTGTCTGCACCAGGTTTATTCACTCTCATTCATTTCCCTGACAAATCAACCCTGTGATTGCAGACCGGGTCATTAGAGCTTCTTCTTTTCACCATGTCCTTGACTGCAACTCTGGACATAATCCAACACATGATTATGTAATTTGTCACTGATATCTTAACTAAACATGACTGGAACAAGACACAAAGAGACTAAACATACATATCCTCAGATGAACATGGATTCAATTTAAACAAATCAGTTATGAACAGGTTCCAATTCAAGGAGGTTTAAAAATACGTTTGCAAAATTGTATTCTAAGGGTAAATGTAAAACCAAATCAATGCCTTTTAGCTCCTTGCAGTTAACATTGATATTGTTTCTGAAAAATGTTTTAAACCTCAGTTACAAAGTATAACGTAGTACCTGTAATAAGGTGTTTTTTTTTTAATGAGCTGAGAGTTAAAGATAGAAATGCAAATATCAAGCAAATGTTCAACCAAGAATGTACATGCAAACTCTAATAAAAACAAAAATCTGTGAATAATACAAAGATCCAATAGTTATTGTAGCCATACTTGATCTGATTATTTCATAATGTATTTTATAATCATATATGATGTTCTTAAGTTCAAAAATATGTTCATATTTTATAAAATGAGCAATATACTAGTTTACCAATGAAGAGAAAAGGAATTAAAATAAAAATCTTTAAATATCAATAAATGCAACTTACTAGGTCAAAAAGTCACCGATTATCATCTATATAATATATTACATAATACATTTGAATGGGTGATATTTATTCAAGTTCATTCTTTTGTGCAAATCAATTTTAGAAAAATAGTTCTTCAGTATATTAACATGTATTTAATATATTTTAAATCTTGCAATTCTTTAACAAAGTGACATTTCTTTGGGTTGTTTTTTTAGAAACATTTTAGGTTCAGATTATATGGGTGATATATCACATATTGGAGATAACGCCACTCCATCTGCTGTGCATATTTCATACACTTCAATGTCTACAACAGCGCTTCTCTAATAATATTTACAGTCTCTGGCAGGAGTTAAACCTCTTAAACTGTCTGCAGGTCCACTCCATTATATATTTATACAGTGCCCTCCACTGTACGGTCAACAAATTCACAAAAATACTCTGCTCTCATGTATATCAAACAATTGCAAACAAAGCACAGGTTTATCAAAAAAGAAATATCTTTGTTAAATATAGGAGTGCAACAATTATTGGCACCCTTTCAGGCAATACTTTGTGCTACCACCCTTTGCCAAGATAACAGCTCAGAGTCTTCTCGTACAATACCTGATGCGGTTGGAGAATACAAGGCAAGGGATCTGAGACCATTCCTCCATACAGAATCTCTCCAGATCCTTCAAATTTCGAGGTCCACGCTGGTGAACTCTCCTCTTTAGTTCATTCCACAGGTTTTCCATGGGTTTCAAGTCAGGGGTCTGGGATGGCCATGGCAGGACCTTGATTTTGTGGTCAGTAAACTATTTTTGTGTTGATTTTGATGTATGTTTTGGATCATTGTCCTGATGGAAGATCCAACCATGGCCCATTTTAAACTTTCTGGCAGAGGCAGTCAGGTTTTCATTTAATATCTGTTAATATCTGTTAATATTTGATATTATATTTTATATATATTTAATATATATTATTATATATTATTATATTATTATGATGTTTGAGTCTATGATTCCATGTATCCTAACAAAATGTCCAGGTCCTCTTGAAGAAAACCAGCCCCAAAACATTACAGAGCCACCACCATATTTAACCATGACCATGAGGTACTTTTTCATATGACTACCTCTCTGTGTGTGCCAAAACCACCTCTGGTGTTTATTGCCAAAAAGCTCCACTTTGGTTTCAAAAACATCAAAATCAAAAGGTTAAACAATAAAGACATTTTTTCACTGCCTTCTTTGCTCATATTTACCAAGGGTGCCAATATTAGTGGAGGGCACTGTATCTGTAAATTTACAATGCTGCAGATATAGGAATTGTAGCTTGCACTGGGGGGTTTCAAATAAAACAAATTTCATGCAAAAAAAAAAAAAAAAAAAATCTAAAATGGCCAGGATTACTAGTTTGTTATGAAACAGTATTGGCAAATTTACCAAAAAATGTATGCAGTTTAATTAAACTCAATTCAATGCCTTGTTTTAAATGTGTGTGTGTGTGTGTGTGTGTGTGTGTGTGTGTGTGTGTGTGTGTGTGTGTATATATATATATATACATACATATATATATATATATATATATATATATATATATATATATATATCCAAGTTTATGTAAGTTGGACCCAGAGGAAGTAACCTGCAATGGATGGTGGAAAGAGTGTTTGTGGGTCTTACACATTGCTCCATGTAGAATAGTATCAGCATGAACCATGTTTTTATAACTTGCACCAGTAATTTGGAACTTAGAAAAAAGTTTTTTCTAAGTAGAAAAATTATTTTCCACATTTGTATAGCATTGTTAACTGTATAATGCATTTATGTTTATGTATAATGTTAAATGTATAATGCATTATCAAAAACGTAGCAGATTTAAAAATATAAACAGTTTTATCTCTTTCATATTTTTGCTGACTTTGCTTCTGAAATCTTGAAAGCTAGATTATAGCCAGAGTGACAGAGCACTGACATGGTGAAATTCAATACTCAAATGAAGATAGTACTAAACATTAAGTATGTACTCATAACTTAAATCAGACTTAAAATCACAGGGTGTCTAGGTGGTGGATTATTTATGTATTTATTTATTTATTTTTTACCCATTCAATGGCAGAAAATGTCCAATAAATCCAACCAGGTTCAGTCTCCCATATGCCTTCACTGTTTGAGAATAAGTTATCCATTATAAAGTCAAGAGGCAAATGACAATAGTCTGGTATCAAGACCATGCTAAATACAGGTTGCCCTTAAATGATCATTTTGTTGTTTCTGCTGGCTACAACATTAAACCCTTCCAGTCATTTATGTACTAACATTTTTACTGAAAAATTAGTTTAAAAAAAGTTTTAACCCTCCGTGTGATTAATTTCTCCTGAAGTATCCAGACATTTGTATGGCAGTAATAGCTTATTTGTTCAGTGTGTTCCCATGCTCATTGCCCTCAAATTCATTTCCCAACTTCAGTAGAAGCTGACTCATCAGATAAGCTATCCTGAAATCCCCATTTTCAACCCTCATGAGAAAAGTTTCTCGTTAACTCATCAGTAGCCAAACGTTTTTATTTCCAGGCAAAAAGACAGCATGAACATATTCCATCACTTTATTGCACTCCTTTCTTTTGGGAACAGTTTTCTTCTTACAAATAAAATAACTAAAAATACTAGGCCAGTCTGGATTTGCTTCTGTCATTCAAGCTTTTCCTGTCATTCATGATGAAGGCTGGTGCTTCCTGAATTGACAGTATTGCCTTACCTAGGTATTTTTTTTGGCAGAGGGTAGGAGGACCTTGACCCTGGGTATATGCAGTCATTTGATCTGGTGTACACTTTTAGAGAAGGGACTTTCAGCGCATTCTTCGTAAAGTTATGGCTTCCTAGCTCAAAGGGTTCTAGATTTGACCTTTTTCTAAGAATGTACTGATTGAAGAACTGCTGGACCTGATAAAGATTTTGTATAGCAAATTTAAAAACAGCTGTGCACTAGGTTGGAGGTTTGTATTTCTGTGATTTTGTGCTGTGGTGGGTCTGGCTTGGTATTAAACACCAGACAGCTGCCTCATCTAAAAGACTCCACATGCAGCCTCAGGCCTGTCATCAGCTATGCCACTGCTCATTTGTCATAATTCATCCTCCATAGCTGAAATCTCAGGTCAGTCCTATTACTGTACCTTCACTGTGTGAGGTGCTTTTATATTAGGTTTTTGGCTGCCGCTTGCAGACTCTTGATTATGAGGTTACATCATGAGATTATTACTTTAAAGTAATTTAACAGCCATTATATAAAGCTATTAAATTAGATACATATGTTATTTTTTATTATACCACGGCCCTGTTGAATGTGTGACTCTGATTGGTCAGAAGGTGTTGCTTAGTTTTCTATAACAGCATCTTTGGGAGTAGTTCTGGCTGTAATTCAATTGATAGGTTTACATTAATGTGCTCATTCAAATACATTTTTGTTTCTATAGTAACAACTTTTTCACTGGGACACTCACAGGCAGATGCTCTACATACTCTAAGGCTAATAATAAACTAATTTAAAACATGTTTTTATTGAACAATGAAAAAAGCATCATCTTTGATATGGTAACCAATCAGAATTCGTTAACATTTAGAGAATAAGTCTCCAGAGTTTTGTAATGGTCAGTATGTTTTTTTTTCTACCACAGGAAAGACTTATTAACTTCAGGAAAAAAGGGAGGTTGGTGAGGTATGGACTGTTTAACTGGTATAACAAAAATGAACCTGTCTTGCAGACATTCCACAACATTACATTTTAAGGATGAATGGTTAAAAAGCACAATGTTGTTGAGTTCATAAGGGTTGTTGTGGTATAAGAGGAATAAAACATTTTGAAATGTGCTGTTAATTCCGAGAGGAAATGGCCCAGCACAAAGCATCACACCAGTGTGTCATTGATCATTGTCATATAACAAAACCCCACAAATTATTTACTCTAGAGCATAATGACATGATTGTGATACCAAAAATTATCAGTAATTTGTTTTTATTGTAGTGTATATTATTGTATCTTCCCATTATGTAACTGGAAGATTGCATCAGGTGAGATGTTTATGCAGCCAGAAGTTTTTTGTTTGTAATGTAATAATGATTGAGCGGCTGTGGCTCAGGTGATAGAGCGGGTTGTCCACTAATCGTAGGGTTGGCGGTTCGATTCCCGGCCCACATGACTCCACATGCCGAAGTGTCCTTGGGAAAGACACTGAACCCCAAGTTGCTCCCGATGGCAATTTAGCGCCTTGCATGGCAGCTACCATTGGTGTGTGAGTGTGTGTGTGTGAATGGGTGAATGAGACACAGTGTAAAGCGCTTTGGATAAAAGCGCTATATAAAGTGCGCCATTTACCATGAATTAAATACAGGTTTGGCTGTGATGAATCACAGATCCATAGGAGAAATTGGATTAAAGGTGGGAGTAACTGTAAAGTGCAACTTTAATTTGGCTATGGAAAGAGTTGAAAACAAAAACTAAAGTTCCTTCATGACCTTTGGGGTTCTGTTGTTATAAACTTGCTGAAGACATGCCTAATCATGTCCCTGCAGCTGAAACTATAAAAGGAAATCCAGAATGATGTAATATGATATGGTTCCTTGCAATTATATATTTTTTCCTTCTTTCATTTTCATAATGCACAGTTTGAGGTTGTATTGTCTGATCCAGTTACCTTGCTTTTTTTTAGCTCACTATGGATCCTGTGCTGCAACTCATTTCCAATTTATATTTCAGTACTGAGCAAGACCCCTTCAACATGTGGTCATTAACACAACTGCACTGTTACTTGTTTGATTAAATATAAGATTGTCGTACCACTCGTGGAAATGATGAACTTAAATGACCCATTTTACTGAGATCACATTAGCAGTCTGTCTCTACTTTACTACTCTGTTTTATTTAACTCTGCAGCCTGTGTGGCAGTAAGATTAATGTCTTCAGTGTCATAAGCGTTTTGTGCACCTCATCATAGATAAGGCTCTCTCAGGGGGTTGAGGAAAATGCCAATTTCATGCATCATCATTCATATCTTAACGTTTATATAAGAATAGACTGTCTAAATAAAGAGATTTTATTTAAAAATGTATACAAATTATAATAACATTATACTTATAATTGCATGGATGGAGAAGGGGATGCATTTGCAGGCAAAATAAAATGCAATACAATAAAATGTATTTTTTTTATTGTATGTAGATATTCAGTTAAGCCGGGTGCACACTGTGCGATTTTTAACAGTCCTTTTTTAGCTGTTGCTTGTCAGACTGTACAAACACGATCCCCACTGTAAGCCATGTCACACTGTAGGATCTCCGTTGTCATTAATGTCAGACTGTACGACAGTCAAGACGGGGCAAACAGACTCACGTAAGATGACTCATACAGAGTAGGAAAAGCCACACTACAGGACTGTGCCTCAAATCTTCTGACATGGCCAGAATTTAATCAGAGGAAAAATTTGATCGCAACGGCCATTAATCGGCTATCGGGGAACACGTCAAACTACCGATCAAAGACTACAGATTTTGGCCTAGGATTATAGGAATCTTTTAGGATTCTCAAATTTGTCTCAGATGACCAAATTGTGGCCAGAATTGTACAGTGTGAACCCGCTTTAGTGAAATAAGTAAAGATAAACATTTCGACATTTAGCTAGATAACTCCCTAACCTTCCTGAACAAATAAAATATATAGCAGACATACACTCACTGAGCACTTTATTAGGAACATCTGTAAACCTACTCATTTATGCAGGGCTGGTTTTTCATGTGCAATAGTCTAGAGTTTACTCAGAATGGTGCAATAAAGAATTAAATATCCAGTGGATAGTTCTGCGGATGGAAATACCTTGTAGATGAGAGAGGTCACCGGAGAATGGCCGGACTGGTACGAGCTGACAGAACGGCCACAGTAGCCTGTTTCAGAGTAGATAACTACTCTGTACAATTGTGGTGAGCAGGAAAGCATCTCAGAATGCACAATATGTCAAACCTTGAGGCGCATCGGGTTCCACTTCTGTCAGCCATTAACAGAAAGCCTCACCAAAACTGGAAGTTGAAGACTGGAAAAACGTAGCCTGGTCTGATGAATCTCAGTTTCTGTTGAGGCACACAGATGGTCGGGTCAGAATTTGGTGCCAACAGCATGAATCTATGGACCCAACCTGCCTTGTGTCAACAGTCCAGGCCGTGTAATTTTGGAGGTGGTGTTATTTGGGGAATGTTTTCTTGGTACACTTTGGGACTCTTAATACCAATCAATCATCGCTTGAATGCCACAACCTATTTGAGTATTGTTACTGACCATGTGCTCCCTTCATGGCCACAATTTACCCATCATCCAATGGCTTCTTCCAGCATGATAATGCACCATGTCACAAAGCAAAAGATGTCTCAAACTGGTTTCATGAACATGACAATGAGTTCAGAGTTCTTCAGTGTTCTTCCCAGTCACCGGATCTGAATCCAATAGGACACTTTTGGGATGTGGTAGAACGGGAGATTCACAGCATAACAGTGCACCTCAAAAATCTGCAGGACCAAGTAACATGGACCAGTATCACAAAGTAATATTTCCAAAGTCTTGTGGAATCCATGCCACAAAGAATTGAGGCTGTTTTGAGAGCAAATGGGGTACTACCCAGTATTAATATAGTGTTCCTAATAAAGTGCTCTGTGAGTGTATATCTCCTGGAGAACTACTAACTACCAATCAATGACTCACATCAGCATGTCAAATGCTGTATTACCTACCAATTAAATAAGTACTAGCTGATGCATGTAGCCTATTCCTGCTCTTTAGTAACTACAATATTAATGTTTATATTATTTATTATTACAAACATAACCATTTATTCTCAGAGGAGACACATTGCATTTTCACCACTGTACCTTCAGATTATTTGCACATTGGCCAACAAGCTACAACACTAGTGTCTAGTAGAATAGATTTCATACCTCACACCCTTCTTTTCTGCAGCAGTAAGTGTGTCAGTGTTTCTTCTGGATAATAACCAATCACAATCACACAAGAGATGGCTCACATAAATACAGGTCTGTGTCTTACTTCCATAAACATTGAGATATCTTTTCCAAATGTGTAAGTAATTTGTATGTTGGATACTGATTGAAGTATTACTGTGTCTATCTAGCAGTGCTCCAGGAGATACTGTATATTTGAGCTTTGAGTTGTTTATGCTTCATCAAATAGTGTGCAATTTACATACTTAAATTAAGCTAAATTAAACGGCATGAACATGCTGTTTGAATATTCTATGTTGTATTTTCCTCTTTTCAAATAAGAAATTGCGAATGTGAATATACCTCACAGATTGGAGTATTATATCCTGTATTCTCCATACCAAAATATCCCAGCCATATGCGATTATATAGTATATCCCAAAGACCTCTGTCCTTGCTTTTGTCTTTAGACCAACAGAAATGATGGTCCACTGAACTGATATCAATAAAGAACAAACAGACAGGGTTCTCAGCTGGAGATGTTGGCGGAGGACCAAAGACTTGCTCTGGGTGGGAGAGCGAGTGAACCTCATCTGACTCACATTGACACCAGATTCAGGAGAGAAAATCCAAAAAGTCTGGGTGCCTGTGTGCTCTGCCAAGTATTTCTAAAAACAAATTTCATAGGATAAAACATAGGTAGAAAATGAATTGCTTACAACGTGACTTACTGATTTTTGTGACAAATTGAAATGGTCAAGGTGTCTTTTCCATATTATGTAGTGAAGATAAAATCCTTGGCATTGGTGTAGTTCAGTGTTTGTTAAATTAATCCTAGTGGACAGCATACAGGCTGCATTTTTACTTTCTCCCAGGTTCCAGTACATTTGCATTGGACTGTGTTCAGGATTGCTTAGTTAATGTGTTGGAAGAGGGTAAAGAGGAAAAATATGGACTGGCTCAAGGTCACTAAGGGACAGTTTGGAAACCACTGGATCTAGTTAGTATTCTACACTTGTTTATGGCTGGTTCAGATGCCTGCTGTTTGGGTTAGGAAAACTCACACACGCATATAGACACATACTTACATACCTGAAGTAATAAAGCATGTCTTGAAACCAGGCTGAAAACAAAGCTAGCCTTGTGTGCATACAGAGATTTACATTTTTCCTCTCAACAGGAGTCTAGATACCAACCATAAACTGAAAGAGTTTTTTCCAGGCCAATTCAACACTGCTTTAACTGTCTTTACCTTTACCTCATATTGTGGTTTCCAAGAGGCCTCTTCAGGTTACTTGCGCAAAGGTTTGTAGGTTTTTGAGTACACAGCATTTCCACATGCTAAGTAAAGTCTAAACCCATTTACTCATATATAATAATTACACTATATACATACTGAAGTACATTTAATTCATTCATTCATTAATCTTCAGTAAGTGCTTTACCTCCTTCGGGGTCACTGTGGAACCAGAGCCACTGGTAACACTGGATACAAGGAAAGAGACTTCACCTAGGATGGGGTTCCAGTCAATTTCAGGGCACCATGCATACACACATTCACACACTCATTCACACTGTGGGGCAATTTAGTGTAGCCAATCCACCTACCTGCATGTTTTGGACAGTGGGAGGAAACCAGAGAACCTTGAGGAAATTCACATAAACATGGGAAGAACATATGAAACGCCACACAAATAGTAACCCAAGCTCAGAATCCGACAGAAACCACACAGCAATGCTTACCTTTGTGCTTCCTGAGGGAAATTTTGTAATATCAATTCCATATAGCCCATTAACTTTTGATATATATATATATATATATATATATATATATATATATATATATATATATATATATATATATATATATCAACACATAATTTGCACATATGTTGCACTAATACCGTACACAAGTCGATAGAAACTCTGTGTAGCAGTATGACCATGACAACATTTAATGTCAATTAACAGTATTTTATTTGTTATTATTTATCTTTTATTTAAAATCTACTGCAGCATCCATGAGAATGTGCGAACTAAGAATATCATTGTAGAAGAAATCTTGCACATGACAATGAAGTTCTTGAATCTTGAATGTGGAATTACATTGTTCATATTGTACTGTAGCCTTTTTTGGTCTAATCATGCTGTAATGGTTTTAATCTTTCATAATATGCTGTGAAGGAGAGAGGGTGTGCATGTGTGACCTCTGACACAGGCATCCATACGCTGCTAGATATGGTGTCTGAGCGTCTGCCTCATGTCAGAACTGGTGTCTTTACATGTTTGTATGTATGGCAGTCCTGCTTCGCCTACCATTAATCATTTCACTTAGTCCAGCTTATCAGCGAGACATGTTAGGGTCTCTCACTGCACATCCTGTTCAGGGGAACTACAACTGCTACTTTGGCATGAGCATTTTTGATTAATAGCTTAGATTTGTGCAAGGTCACTTATCCCTCAACAGCTCTGGAACAAACTATTTCTTATATAGGGAAAATACCTTACTGCACTCTTTGTGTTTTTGTGATTTATCATTAAGACAGAGCGTGGTCTTACCCACAATTCTGGCTAACACAAAAAAATAATCCTCAGCTATTTTTCCAGACTTTTATCCCTCACCTTGAAAGAAAGTGGAATGTATGTGAAACCAGCAGGCGTGGTCGGTGTGAATGTTTTAGCTATTTATTAGGCAGATTAGCAGGGAAAAGCTTTCCCTTGTCGCCATTTTATGGCACCCTAAGGCTGAAAGATTATCAGACATGAGCCCATGCTGCCATGGTTATGCAACCTATACACACAGCCACAGCTTTGTGCTCCTTTTACCTGTGGAATAGTATTACTCCAATTGATATGTTAAAGGAATACTAAAACGGAGCACGACTTTGGATATGGCAGTGGGTAGCTCAGTTTTGTGGGTTGTGGTGGAGCATGCATGCAGAATTCTTGGCATCTCTACTGCTGCAGGTAGGATTAATGGAATAATACATCGAATACAAAAAGCACTTTGTTATGCTGCCCATCTTTGAAGTACTCAACAGTTCATTATGGAGTATAACTAGATGTGATTTTCAGTTCAGTAGATTTGTAATTTTCTTATCAAAAAGCAAAGACTTTCTCACACAGATTCCATTATGGGCAGTGTGCGCCCAATTAAGGAACCATACACACATTCTTTAAACACATAGTTAGCTGTGAATTTGAGTTTACCGCATGTTGCTCTTCCACTGACATTATCTTTTCATTACACCTCTTCTACAAAAATGACACTACCTAAATGGCTACCTTAAACCATGAAGAGGAACGCATGTCTCCCAAAACTATCTCACAGGAGAGTTCATTGTTTAACTGTTCCCTGAGGAGGACATGATTTAAATGCTCCTGCCAAATGATCTCAAACATGTTTGAAGAAACATATTGTGTGACTAAACTTTTTATGACCATTAGCAGTCATAAATCAGTTCATTAAAAAATCTATTAGAAAACTAGTGCTGTTATTAAAGTTGTTACAATTTAATTGATTGGCTACTATTCAGGGATGTCTATTCAAACAGATTTTATTCTATTTTATTCTGTTTTGACTTATGTATGGTGTATTTGCCACCTTTTTATTTTAAGAGATGGGTTAGTTGCTTATTTTCCCAATAGAGACTCAGGAATGAGTTTTTCCTGTGTAGGTTTTTCCCTGTTATGCACTCATTGTATGCTTGTAGATTTAGCTGTGTTATTGCTTCATTTCCAGCATACTGTAGTGAAAACTACTTTACATGCTGATTGAGCTTGCTTTTTCTTAAGAGTACTTAAGAGTACTGCTGGTGAAGATGGTAGGATTGGAGGTAATGTGTGTAATGGGTGTTGGAGTCTCCTACACCTATTACACATACCCTGGGGTAGGAGTTATAGTTACAAGTTGCAACATAGGATTATGTGCATTTTAAAAGTCACCTGCTGTATAAAATGTTCAGGCTTGGGGATTAATGGAATACATGTTTATGTAATCAGAATACAAAAAAGTAGTAACTGTAATCCAAAAAACAAAGTCATCAGATTACAGGTACATTTTGTAAAAAAAAAAAAATAAATAAATAAATAAAATAATAATAATAAAAAAAAGGAATACTATCAGGATTACAATTTTTTTCATTAAAAAAATTAAAACCATTAAAACCAAAGAAAGGAATCTTTTGACAAAACACAATATAGACAGCTGCTCAATTATAGTTCTGGTTCTATACCTCCTGGTGCATGTGCAAGTACATTTTCTGCAAAGTTACTTTGGTAGAAATTAACACAAATTGTTCTCTGAAATCCTTTTGTTAGGGTGACAACATGTCTTCTTTTTCAGAGCTTAAAAAAGCATCTGGCCGGGATTTCTAAATTTGAGAAAATGTCCCTGATTCAGCTTTAGTTTCATTATGATGTGCTTATGGTCTAATACTGCATCATGTGTGCGCATGTTTGCATTGCTTTAACCCTTCTCTGTAATTCCCACCTTCTCGTACACCAATTGATTGATTATAAAAGGCTTGCAGCAACTATTGGCCAGATTCCTGCCTTTCAACCATTAGCCTACTCTCAGTGAACACACGTAGGTGAAGCGCTGTTGTGTACAGCTTCAAACAGTTGCTTGACAATAGCAGCAAATGACAGCTGTCCTGAGTCGAAAAAATACGCATGGCCATATAAGGTCATTTTTAATTTCATGTTATCACATTGCTTCATATATCGGCCATTCAAATGTGTAAATGATGGCAGAAGGTACACTCGTGGCATCTTATACTTTATTTTATTCCATGGACATTCAAAAGAATATAGGAAAAAATGTAAAACGTGGGCAGAGTGAAACCAATTTTATTTATATATCTTTATATGATGCCAATAGTGTGTCTTTTTCAGTGTATTAAAGTCTGCATTCATAGTAATACTGCTTTAAAGGCTACTAATATACACCCTAGATGGGATGATAGTCCATTGCAGGCACCATGCATACAGACATCCGCACACTCGTTCATAGTTAGATGCAGTTTAGCGTAACCAATACACCTACCGCCATATTTTTGGGAGATGTGGAAAACATGTGAAACTAGGTTTCACACACAGGGACAATATTCAGGATTGAACCAGGGTCAAGCTGTGGAGCTGGAGTTGTGAAGCGGCAATGCTACCTGCTGCATCAGAACCACACCTCCTCCTAATTTAACCCATTTATCTCGGTACCTACTACTCTTGATAAATATTATGAATTGAGGAAAACCAAATCTATAGTTTGCACAAAACTCAAAAGCAAATATAAATTGCCCACACAGCAGTGTAACATTATTTGGTAGGTGCAACACTGATGCATCACTTAGCTGCATGGTTGAGTAGGAAACTACTGTCCAATGAGAGTTTTAGTCAGGATGTTTTTCCAAAAATCATTTTGCCTTTATTACAATTTCCAGTTATTCTGTCCAACATAAATATAATTCATGGGGCCACAGACCTTGACTTTCTGATAGTGTGATCCCAAAACACCTGTAACTTGTGGCACTGCAGCCTTTTCCGCCATCTTCCTGTGCAACAAGCTCCCTTAACAGCTATGTACATTGTGTACTGCATTCCAACAATAATACATTGGATTCAGTCCTGTTCAATCCTGATCTTATATTGCTTGAGTTGCTGTAATGAAGATAAATTAATGGTTATGAAAAGATCATGTGAGGGCAAGATCTGCATATTGTGCCAAGGCATGATGGTGCAGAGTGTACAGGTTGTAATATAGTCATTGGTTGTGACACAGAATATCAGCTACCTTACTCTTGGTCTAAAATCTGCAGGCCTGATGGTCAATGCAGTGGGCCTATTATTGTAATGCAAAATAACATGGCATCATGTAGAGCGAGGTAATGGCATTCTATAGGTCTCCTGCACAAACAGCATTCTCAGGATTATACTATTCTTTTAGCAAATACAGAACCATTCTCACCCTAATTTGGTCTTGACAGTTCCTACTCATTAACAAATCACATGAAAGCTACCAACCAGGGAGGGTGAGCTATTACATGCTAACTCCAAGACATGTGAAACCAGCTACCACATCTTTTCAAACTGCTGTTCATGCTGTGTCACAGGGCAGTATACCAGTAGCAAGAGAACACACTCAAAGTAAACTGCTATCTACCCTCTTCTGCATACATGAGCTCACAGACACCTGTGATTGGCTAGTGTCACTCTGTTTGACAGGACAGAGAGACTACTGCTGCATTTGACCTCAGAAATTGAAACTTAGAACTTAGCATTATGTCATTTTCCACCTCTGTGCATTTGAGCTACAAAGTGGGAAAAACATGTTCATCAACAAGTTGGCTGGCTAAGTGTGATGACTGATGTATATTTGCCTCCTCAAAACAGTGAAATGTATAATCGGTGTTATTGGTTTAAGAAGAACATGTCTTTGTCAGTTGATCTGTATGAATTGAGTCTACTGCTATTTTGATATTTTATTTGCCCCTATTTGATAAGGAAGATTCTATTGTTTGAATACACAATTTTGGCATCTCCTTTGCTTGTTTTTTCCCGCCTTTTTCCTAACTCTGTGTTATAGCAACACCTGTCCCATCCGTAATGTAGCCAATCCACCTAGCGGCGCAGTGGTAGCGCGCATACCTCTGAGCACAGAGATTCAAAAAACACCCAAGCCCTTCCTTAAACCTTCATCTTACATATAAACCGTGTTTGCACATTTATTTATAAGCATGCAGGGGTTTACTCTGCAATTGGGTCAACACTGAACTGTCCCATAACAACTAGTGCAACATAATGCTACTTTGTTTATTGTTGATGCTGTGAGCAGTCATGTTGATTTAATGTCAGTTGCTGAACTTGGGGTTGAGGAGACCTTCCTGCCCAGAGAGCAGTGCCAGTTTTGCTCTCTTGACTGTGGCATCTTCACGATTTATACAGATTTTTGGTTCTCCTGCTATTGTTTCTAAATAGTTTATGTATCCAATAGATACAGTCTAAATGTACTGGAGCAGCAAGGCCAATTCTATCATTTTTCCTACATATTGAAGACATTTGGGTTTGAGATCAAAAGCTGAATATCATACAATAGATCTGCCAACCAAAATGTCTTGCTTTTCTCCCACAGACAATTCTCTGGTCTTCATGATGGTTTATTCTTTTTAACAACGAATGCAGTGTTCACAGGTGAAACTAGGTCTCAAACCACGAGTAGACATTCAGAACTATTAATTCTTTAACAATCAGTTTAACATGGCACACCCAGGTGGCAAGAAACACCTATCAGTCACATATTCCAATATTTTTGATTACTTAAAAAAAAAAAAGAAAAAGAAATGGGTGTATTCAAACAAAAGGTGCCATGCTTTAAGTTGTTTAACACATCTAGATGTAAATTTCAAAAAATTAAAGCTGAAATTCTGATTTTAAATTTCATGAAATGATTAAAAAGAGCAAAGGAGGAAGAAAGAGGAAAGGAAAGGCATTGTGGAGCAGATAAGTGCTCAAAAAAGATAGAGATTCATTTCGAGTATGCAGACTGTCTAGATCACAAGTATTTACATCATGTTGCAAATTTGGAGGAAAAAGGATATGCCACTGGTTTTGCTCCATAGCATAGCCTATTGCACCCTCTAGCTGTTACATATCCTATCTACAGTCAAGTGCTTTCTACTAAAGCCCAAGTTTGTAATGTAATGCAGAGTCTTACGTAATGTAGAGATGCATGACAAAACAATGACCTTACAAAGTAATAATAATTAGTTATCAGGTCTGCCACTCTATGTAGATAAATATACACTCATTTTTGATTCTACATGATTATACATTGTATTTATCCTGGTATGTCTTGATTACAGGAGCACACATCATGGAATATACAGCACAATCTTTTGCTCTGTCCAGATATTTCCACATTTCATCTAAACAACAAAATCCCAGATAAGCCATCCCTAAAGTGAATGACTGAAACAGAAAATGTCTGACATACAGTGAAGGAACCCATCCACTTTACTGCTCAGTGTGTCTTGCATTTTAATACCAGATTCAATTTTAAAGGCCTGAGATAGTGTATTTATGAAAGGAGGCATGTAGGCATGGAAACATACCATGGGGTCCAAAGGTCCAAGACCACTAGTGAAAATTCTTCAATTTTGCATTCTTTTCTGATTTAATACAACAATTTTCATTACAAATTATATTACTGACAACACCTTGGGTGAAAATTAGAATCTTTGAAATACTTTCAAGCATTTCAGAGTTTCTCAGTATTTGATATGTCCCCTTTTTTGCTTTAATGCCACTTGAGTGCGCACTCAAGCTGGCATTCACTTCACAAGTTTGTGCAAAACCTTATGATCCATTTTAGATCAAATCCATCAGTGTCGTTGAACACATGCTTCAATAGACAAGATTAGGTATGAAGAAAATCTTACCTTTTGTATAAAGCATTTAACATGGTCAATATCACACATTTAAAATATTTCAAAATTCAAAAACCTTCTGTTTATTTCCAGAAGGGTTTTAGTGTGGTCTTAGACTTTTGGACCACAATGTACGTCAGAAAAGTGAGAAAAGCAAGTCTCAGAGATCGTAGTAAAGTTCTATTTTCTCAGAACTAGAAGACCAGGCATCTGCTTTGGGTGGTAATTAATTTCAGTTCAGAAAAAAAGAAGCAAATCCTGGAATATGTACTTGAGGCAAAGAAAGCAACTGATCCATACAGCCATAGAGGAGACAAACTTTAAATTACTTACAATATAGTCAGGAAACTTTAGCTTAGACCATGGTAGTTTTATTAAGACGATATTTACACCATTGCTAGAGAGAAGAACAGTTCTGAATGAATGTGCCAATTGTGTGACTTTGCAGAAACAATTGATAAATCTTTCCATGATCTTTCCAAGATTGATAAATCCTGGGAGAGATTGAAGATCTATTTGAATGGGTATAACATCAGGCTAGTTAGTCATGTAGTAAATCTCTGAAGAGCCTGAAAACATGGAGTTGGTGGAAAAACTGAAAAAGTTGCAAAAGCAAAAGTTGATCTATATGTAAAATCTGCCAAATGCACTGATATCTCATGCTGCTGTCCTGATAATTATATTTTTGTAATACATACAGGTTACTCCTGACATTGTCTGTTAAACAAGATCCCTGTGGGACCCTGAAATCAGTAGAAACCTTGAATACTCAGAGGGGAGAATGAAACTTTCCTATTTTAGTCTAAAAATGTCATTATAGAAAAGGTGGCAAAAGGTAATGAATTGCTCTTCTGTAGGAGGCTCTTTTTACAGTGAGAATTTGAGTGATAAGGAGGTGTTTATTAATATAAATTACTGAAATGCAAGTATCCAAGTATTTCTTTTCTGCAAACTTTCTTTTCTGCAAGCTCAATTAGTTTCAATAGCATTACTTTGAAAATGGTGTGTGTGCTCCATATGTATCCCCTTTCTCTCCAAGTGTTTCACCATTACTCTTGAGTTTATATTGTGTATCACTTTTGGACTTCCTGTGCTCCTCCTCCTCTGTCATCACACTCACATTCCTTCCTTGACATTTGGAGGGTCAGAAAAGAAATGCTGCTCATTTTATTAGCTCCTCTTTTTGGCAACCGAACAAAGACTTGTTTAAAATTTTTATTTAAACTTAAACATCTGTTTTCATGTGGTGTCTGATGACATACAGCAGATGTGGCAGATATAACCATGTGATCTGATCACTGAGCCCAGTGAATTAGTATAAAGAGAAAACAAGTGTAATAAATAAATAAATAAATAAATAAATAAATAAATAAAACCTAGATTTTCAGTGTGGTCTCAGATTTTGGACCCCACTGCAGCTGAAATCATTTAGTGGCCATTGCATTTTTTTTCTTTTATTTGTCACATGAAATATAAATTTGCGTTTATTTTTGCAGCATTTATATAATATTTTAGTATAACTGTAATGTCTAGGGGGAGCATGGTGGTCCAGAGTTTAAGATTAAACATAACAGCTCCAGGGTCCCTTGTTCAACCCTGAGCCATTTTTGCGAAGGTTTTACATGTTCATGGATTTCCGCCAGATTCTTTGGTTTCTTCCCACTGTCCAAAACCATGCCAGTAGGTGGATTTGCAATTTTCCCAGAGACTGTAGCATAGCATTGTCAAGATGGTTGCGGCTACTTCCATTTTTTCAGAAAAATGTTTAAGTTTCGTCCTCCCGGTACCGGGACCATGAAACAACAAACAAGGAAAACAATAAAATTCATGCCTTACTCATCTCATCCAACTAGCCAACTCCGTTTACTATAACAAGTGCCGGAGGAACCCGGGTGTAAGCTCCTCCACGATCACTTGATTGCTGCTGAATCTGTAAGTTGGATCGATCTGGTCCAAGCTCCTTTATCCTGTGTTCTTCTTCATCTGAATGCCTTGAGAAAGGGTTCTTTGTAAAGATAAAATCGAATTTTCTTTCATCTGGAACAAATATTGTGCCTTTTACGCCGTTAACGATCTCTTGCAGTAGCAGGAAAGAGAGTCGTTGAGAACGGTCCAATCACGTGAGGTCAAAAAATATAAAAACAATATTTATTTGCTAACAACAAAAGTGGGAGTGTCTGGGGCACAATGTGCTGCACCCGGAGGACAATCTGAAGCAAGCCAATTAGAGAGCAGCCTCAAGTCAACTGCTTTTCAGAAGTTTAAGGACCTACATACACATTCATTTGGCCGGTGCCCTGAACACAGATATGATTGAAATGCAATTTTGATTTTTTAAATAAATGCTAACATGACTACCACGCGAATAGTATGACTAAAAATTTTTATTTAATAATTATTTTGCTATATATATATATATATATATATATATATATATATATATATATATATATATATATATATATATATATATTTAACTTATGTTTAACATGTTTAAGTAACCTTCTTCTCTGGATAACTTGAAGGGGCAGTGTCCCAGCGCCCCCTATTGACCAGCTGCCACTGCTACCTCATATTGTACACATTACATAAATTTAAATTTTATCTCCAGAACTGATATATTTCTATAATGCTGTTTTGTGACAATATCCATTGTTAAAAGTGTTGTACAAAAAAATGTGTTAAAGCTGACATTTACTGTATAAGTGAGAAGTATTTACCAGCACTACATACATAAATATACACAACAGCAAATGCAGAAGTAACCACATTAATGTTTGTGTGAGCATTGACTTGGAATCTCCTCATCTCAGTGTTGTGTGCTGTGGGAGTGGAAACACTGTATCAGACAGACTTCTACAGCCTGGCTGTCTACCTGCTGTAAGTATTCCCATTGATTTAATTAGCATGACCACGTTCTGCACAAACTACTTATTTACAAGATGTTTACCACACCAGTATAAACAGTTTTTTGTCCAGACAAGTGACAAATTAAAGGAACATAAAGTGTTTTCATAAGGTGTTGGTTCACCACAAGCCTCTGGCGCAGCATTGCTGCACCTTGGCATAGATTTTACAAGTCTCTGGAACTGTAATGGAAAAATGAACACCATTTTCCCAAAAGATATCCCCCTAGTTGGTGTTTTGATGAAAGGTGCTCAGCTGGTTTGAGATCTGCTGCCTGTGGATTGAGTAGATTGGTCATAAGGCAATAAGCATATGATTTACATAATTTTCTTATCAAACCATTCAGTGAGCCCTTGTGCACTCTGGACTGGGATGTGTCATCCTGGAAGAGACCGTTCCCATCAGGATATAAATGTTTCATAAAAAGACAAAGATCAGTAAGCATAGGACAATTCCACAGATATTTCAATCTTACCATGGAAAAATTAAGCGGTGAGGACAGGAAAACTACTTTTAAAATGTTCACCCACCTATTTAATCAACTCTACAATAATGCTTTTTGCAAGTATGTAAAAAATGTGTAGTCTTTCACAAAAGTTTGTTTAAAGTCACATCCATAAATTGCTATGTATTCGATTAATGTGAATGAATACATGCATTTTTAAGATTTGTCTGCATTGTTGCCCAATATATTTGCATTTGCAAAGATCCTCTTTCTGAGGGGACAAATGGACCTATATCTGTCACCAAAATTCCCCTTAAACAAAACAGAACCACTGGACTCCCTCACTGTATGGGGCTTTCCTTTCATTTGTCACCAGACTATATGTCACATCCAGAGTCTATGAATGTAGTATATGGATTATTTATATATGTGTATGTTCATATTGGTGTGTGTATTTTTTTTTTCATGAGGCAACTATTCACTACCACAAACACTTTTAACAACTAGGCATAATGTACCCTGGGTTTGGCTCAGATTTCTGAGCAACCGGTTTTTCCATGCATTTCATTTTGCCTTCAGGGTGTGGAATATGCTGGGATCCTTGTCTTAACACATATGAAAAGATAGAACACCAAAACCAGCATTAGACTATAAAAGTTTATATTGTTCATGTCTATCTAATGTATTATTGTATGCTAAGGGAGCAGGGGGAAACATAATATAGTTAGTGGCAAACACCTTCAGAGTTAATCTAGACTTGTTGTCTAATTATCATTTTGTACATGTCGCTATTTAAAAATGAAATGAGTCTCAGTCTTATTTTGTCACCTTGTTTTGTAACCATGCCATATCGTTTGTGCTGAAACAGAATACCTTAAAAACCTGATTATGTCATTTGTCTGATCTTGCCTTGAAAACTGAAAGGTTCTGCATGAATGAACAGGAGAAATATTTGAGAACCACAAAGCATGAATGCTGGAACATGTCCGCTTTAGACCAGAAAGAACATAGACATTATTGCTGAATTGATAAGGCTTTATGCTTAGACACATGAATGAATAGGTTATAAAGTCTAGTATATTATGAAGCTTGAAATATTCCTCTTTGCTACTTTTGTACAAGTGACGTTATATCTCTACATTGCTAATATATATATATATATATATATATATATATATATATATATATATATATATATATATATATATTATTGTGGTTCTTGCTTTCTAAAGGGTCTCATCAGCTGGAATGATGCTTTTTGAAATGACATATTTCATTGATGCTTTTTTGGTGACATGGCTTCCGTAAGTTCCAAATTATACAGTAATAGCAAAAACAATTTCACTTATGTATTATGTTACTATAATAATATACTAATTACTCTATATACTTTATTGCTATTGACTTTTCTCTGAAATGTAATGTTCAATTTATTACAGGTATCCGGTTACATCAAAATTCTTTGTCATTTGGAAAAAGATGGCTAATGTTGGAGGCTTCCAAAAATTCCTCTACTACACCATTATGTCAGCGATGTGTTTTTTGCATCCAGTGTTAGTCTGGCATGCTGTCATACCAGGTACAGTGTATACTCATTCACTTTCGGAGCCACTGGACTTGTGTTTGTGGTTCTTTAAAATGATTTGCCAGTCTGATCACGGAGTATTCAGGACAGTAATAATATCCAAGTACTCAAAATTATACTACAAATCCTATCACTTTGACATACTACTACTAGACAATTCTACTTCCTAAATAGCTAAAATCATTTGATTACTTCACCACACAGTGCATATTTACTAACCATTTAAAACTGTAGCACTTAGATTGGTCGTTAAGTTTTTTTTCTTTACAATTCAGTGTTATTTCTAAAATGCTTTACACAATAGGTATTGTCAGACAGCAGCTTCATAGGAGTCCAGTTATAAACTTAGATTCCTAATGAGCAAACCAGAATTGACAGTAGCAAGGAAAAACTGCCTCAGACGACATGAGGAAGAAACTTTTGAGGAACCAAAACTCATTAGGCAGCAAGTGAACCATTAGTCTCAAAGATTATGTGTTGGAAGCAGGAAAAATGGGTAAGCATAAGGATCTGAGCGACTTTGAAAAAGGCCAGACTCACAAGGGAACCCATACTCTGACACCAGATAGTGGGATTATGTCATTTCTGGTACACCATTTTAGACATGTAAAGTCAAACATTACTCAGTGTGCCGAACGGATGTAGAGAACAGACGGAGCAGAGAACTACAGTCTTTATGATTACAGCAAATTGTAGCTGGTTCACTATCATGAAAATACATTGAAGTCTTTCTCACACTTTAGGGACTATGCTGCTGCTGACAGGACTGCTGAACTTCATTTTGAGCAAAAGGGAAAAGTCAAGTCCTCCCAAACAATCCATTGAATCTTCTGGTGACTCAACTGTGTCCATCGCTGAATCGGAGGAACCTGAGCAAACATTTTCCTTCTTCCACATCATCTCTGGGAAGAGAGCCTCTTACCTACCCAACAACATCAGATTGAAGAACACTGCTGACTCCTCTCAGGTTATGCTCGGACCAAATCATTCCACACAGCACATTTACAATCCACTGAGCGAAGCTGACAAAAGAAACGTGCACTTCACAAAGCGTTTTAAAGATGACACTGAGATGGAGGAGTTTGACATGGATCCAGAGGAGACCACCTCAGATAAAGCACCAATGATAAGAATGTGAGGGGGAGGCTGTGGGAAAGGGAACATCACTGTGTAAATTCTAAAAAAAATTTTTTTTTTTTTTTTTTTTTTTCCCCCAATAAGAGTCATGCAATTACAAAAGCGTTTATCAGTACTCCATGTGGAATGTGATTTTTTTTTTTTTTTTTTTTTAAAGATCAGTGGAATCTGCTGTGAACTCCCAAGAACGTCCAGTTTGTTTGCTTTCATATGTAGATACACTCACATACATTCTATTAAGAAATATTTACAGCTTGCATGGACATGAGGAGTACTGATATTTCAAAGATGCCATTGAAGACTCAAGATTGAACTGGAGTTTTCAGATATGTCGTATAGCAATTCACGATATAATCAGCAGTCGTTCTATATATTTAAATTATGTACATTATGTTTTAAGCAAAGAAGATTAAGTCTAAAGTTTTTCGAAATGATCAGCCTCGTGTTGCCTCTAGAATTAAAGCATCCTTCATAAAAATAAGCAAAACCTGCAGTAGGAAATAAATATTACACACAATAATTCTCCACTTAAACAATAAGAGAAAGTATTTATCTTAATCGTTATTTAAACTATCTTTGTTCGAATGTTTTTTAATAATAGTGCCAAAATTGTTGACACCCCTAAGGAAAATGTTTAGGATTATTTTAAATAAAGGCAGATGCTCATTCTTAGGAGAACTACTTGTTGGGCATGCATACCATTAGCATCCAGTTTGACAGCACAAGGAGACTGCATACAAGGAAAAGTATCTGATGCCCCACTATAAATTATGGTAGTGTATTAGTGATGTTTTGGGGTTGTTTTGTGACTGGGGGCTCAAGGGCTATTTTGAAGATTGATGGTATCTTGAATTCTGCTAAATACCATGTTATTCCAGCCCAAACCTTAGGTACTTCTGGCAGGAGGGTCAGACTTGGAGGTTTCAATAGATAGAGTTTTCAATAAGAAAATGACCCAAACATACTTCAAACACAGAAGTGGAAGACACACAATCATTGTTTTTCACTGATCGAGTCTGTATTTGAACCCTATTAAAAACCTGTGATATGAATTGAAGAAGAAAGCCAAGGGAGGAGTTTAAAATTGCATGTAGGAGTGGACCAAGATCCTTCAACCTGTGTTTTCAACCTTGTTAGACATTAGAAAGCGATTCAATACTGTTATTCATTTCAAGGCAGACATCACAGAATATTAATGATAAGGGTGCTGATAAATTTAAATCACTGTTGTGTAGAAATAAGTATAAATGTTTGAAGAAGAAAAAAAAAAAGATGTTTGAATAAAATAGAAGGTAATGTTTCTGCCTCACAGCTCCAGGGTTTGATTCTGAGCTCAGGATGCTGTCAGTGTGGAGTTTCCTTGCATGTTTTCTCCCTGTCCATTTCCTCTGGGTTCTCCCATTTTCTCCCACTGTCCAAAAACAATCCAGTAGGTGGCTGTGCTAAATTGCCCCTTGATGGCAGTTCATCCAGGGTGTATTCCCTCCACATAACCAGTGTTCCTGAGATAGTCTCCAGATCTACTGTGACCCTGAAGAGGATAAAACTATTACTGAGATGAATGAATGAATGAATGAATGAATGAATGAATGAATGGGGAAAGAAATGAATGAAAACTGCTCATTTTCATAAAGTTTACGAATAATTCTAGAGGGTATATTATATATGCTAAATACATATTTCACATTTCTACTAATCTATCCTATTTAACTATTCTCTTTTCAAGCCAAGATCCTTTTTAAAAAAAGTCAACATTACATCAATCTAATCTCTCCAATTTACATGAACCATATTATATGAGTAACTGTTACTATCAGCTGTGTGTTCTTTGTTTTGAGAGCTGAGCCTTAGAGAGATGAACCATGGTGATGGAGGTGTGGTTCTGACTGCAAGCACACAACCTCATCTGATTTTTTACCAGTTGAAAAGCTCCCCTAATAGACTGATGTATACAAGCATAGGGGTGAGGAGTGAACTGCTTTAAAATAATATCACTCACTGAAAGCAGTTCACCCCTCACATCTATGGTTGTACATATCAGTCCATTAGGGGAGCTTTGCCTTAAGACAGTATCACCTACATTGAGGCTCCAAAAATCAATAACGTCTAAGTGTCCATTCATCATCCTGCTTCTTGCTAGTCAGATACAGACAAGATTATCTTCCATCACAATTGGATGTCTGCAATCCTCTTGTGGTTAGCAGTCTTCTCACAGTCTATCCTTCACAGACATTCTCCTATAAACCTCCTGCCAATGTCATCAAAGGATTGTACATTTCTCTCTGAATTCAGTGTTTGTTTTACGCCAGATGTAACGGGATCTCTGTCTTCCAAACAGTCCCACTTTTGACTCGTCAGTCCACAGAACATTCTCCCAAAAGGTTTGAGAATCATCAAGGTGTGTTTTGGCAAAATTCAGATGAGCCTTAATGTTCTTCTGGGTTAGCAGTGGTTTTCACCTCACCACTCTTCCATGGAAGCCATTTTTGCCCAGTGTCTTTCTGATAGTGGACATGAACAGTGACCTTTATTGATGCAAGAGAGGCCTGTAGGTCCTTTTATGTTGTCCTTGGCTCTGTTGTGATTTGCTGTAGGAGTCTTTGCTGTGCTTCTGGAGGAATTTTGGAAGGTCGGCCACTTCTGAGTTCACTACTGTGCTTAGTTTATCCATTTGTAGATAATGGGTATCACTGTAGATCTTTGCAGTCCCAGAGCCTTTGAAATAGCTTTGTAACCCTTCCCAAACTGATGTATTTCAATCACCTTCTTTCTCATCATTTCTGGAATTTCTTTCAATTTCAGCATAGTGTGTTACTGGGTAAGACCTTTTAACCAACTTCATACTGTTGAAAACGTTCTATGTGAATGTTGATTTGATTGAACAGGGTTTGCAGTAATCAGGCCTGGTTGCGTCTAGTTCAGCTGAACCCCATAGATTTGGGAAATTAGTAACTACGGGGCAAATACATTTCCACACACGACCAGTTAGTATTCAATAACGTTTTTCAATAAATCAATAAATAACATTATCATTTAAAAACTGCATTTTGTGTTTATTCAGGTTGCCTTTATTTTATCTTAGATTTTGTTTTAATTTGGAAACAATTTAGTATGAGATAAAAAAATAAAATAAAATAAAAAACAATAAAAAAAAACAGAAGAAATCAGGCAAATACTTTTTCACAGCACTGTAATTTCATGGTCAATAGACAAGTAAATATGTAAGCTTAAAAAAACCCTGCTTCTATATTGTCCAGCAACAAATAGGAATCTGATAGTGGACACTTCTAGAGTACAGTTGGCTAATTAAAACAAACATTAGTAGTCTCTAATAATAATGTAGTTAAAATTAAAGCTCTCTGAATGGAGAATGAAAGAGCGAATAAATTCCTGATCTGACAACAAGCTCTTGTTTTTGATATTTTCATATTTTGAATTATGTACCTTCTTTAGTGCTCTCATTGTAATACTCATATCCTTTTTGACAAAACTGGCTTCCTGCTGGGGAAGTGTCTTGGCAGCTCAAAACTCCAGCTTCCTCAGACATAAGTTCTTGTGGTGTCACATGTTTCTAGCTGGTATTCTCAGACCAGGCTCAAAAACAGGATGCTCAACACCAATTCCGTCACAGCTCCAGAGATACAGATGTATACAAACAAATGATAATTTAAAGGGGAAAGTATTGACACTTATGATCAGCTCATTTTGCTAGCCTGTGTCCACACATAGATGGAAGGGCCACAGCAATGGGTCACCTTTGCAGCAACACACACACACACACACACACACACACACACACACACACACACACACACACACACACACACACACACATCCTTCTGGTCCTATAGTACAGAATAACTACTTTAGTACAAATTGCTGAAAAAGTTAATGCTGGTTATGATAGAAAGGGGTCAGAACACATGGTGCATCGCAGCTTGCTGACAGATGAGAGTATCCATGCTGACCCTGTCCACCACCCAAAGCGCCTATAATGGCCACATGAGTATCAGAACTAGACAATGGAGCAATGAAAGAAGGTGTATCACAGATGAATCACATTTTCTTTTACATCATGTGGACGGCCGTGTGCATGTGTGTCGTTTACCTGGGGACGAGATTGCACCAGGATGCAATAAAGGACGAAAGCAAGCCAGCAGAGGCAGTATGATGCTCTGGGCAATGTTCTGCTGGGAAACCTTAAGTCCTGGCATTCATGTGGATGTTACTTTGACACGTACAACCTACCTAAACATTGATCAGAATGGTCTTGTGGCGTCCATGTCTCAATGGTGGCAAAAGGGGGACCTACACAATATTAGGTAGGTGGTTTTCATTTTATGGTGTTTTGTGTGTGTGTGTGTGTGTGTGTGTGTGTGTGTGTGTGTGTGTGTGTGTGTGTAAAGAACACACATCGATTAGGGAAGAAGAAACTGCATAATCAGCTCTTAACCAAACGCGTCCTGTATTTGCCGGAAAAGCTTTATTTTTCTTTGTTTAATAATTAAATAAAACACGATAGAAATTAAATTTAGAATATTTAAAGTTAGTTAGTCATACAATAGTATTTTGAGTCGGGTTTTTTTCACAGTTTTTAAAAAAAAAAAAAAAATACTGGAAAATATACGCCATTAGCGGAACCGCGTCCCGCGGATTGGAAAGCCCTGATCTAGCGTTTCCGTGGTAACCGAAAAGAACCCGCCTTCAGGCGTATTTCATTGGCTATTTTTGTCACACGTTTTATTCTGATTGGTTCGCAAAGCCGTCACTTACTGTAAGTTATTTTGACCAAAGCGGCTGCCTGATCTTGAGCGGTTATGTAGAGTACTACAGAGAGGCTGGAAGATAAAGACTGCAGGAAATCCTACCCATCTTACCGTGATTTCTTTGTTGGCGACGGAAAAAAAGGCGCGACGTGTGATGAGATGGTAAGGTTAAAACCCGAATAACCTAATAGTCTGACAGAACTGTTTTCTGATTGTGAAACGCGATCGCTGAAGTGAGAGAGAAACCGGGTGGTTGGTCATATTTCCCACTGTTTAATACCTCTGCAGGTAAACGCTCCAGTTATCTGAGTTCCCTGCTCACTAAACTCATTCAGATTGAAACATGGGGCGAGTATTCAGTATTCAGCACTAAACTGCTGGACCTGAAGTTAGACTGGACGTGTAACGTTGTGTCTCTGTAAGCAGGCCTTACTCCATTCATGCCAGTTACATTAGAAGGAAGTTTTCCTGCTGTGGGCATTAACTCGACACAGTCACTTGTTTTTGTGTGTCTGATCTGTTTTGCAGAACTTCTGCAAAATAGCTTCATATCCACTGACTAACTCTGATAAAGGGATATGCTGTGAACTCGTACTCCTGCACATATCCTGTAAGATCTAGCACTCCTTCATCTTCACTAACGCTCCATCTTGCTCGGGTTCATGGTGAAACCAGAATCCATTCCAGGAACACTGAATACACCTTGAATGGGATACCAGTTCATTGCAGTGCAACATACACACATACATACACACATACATACACACATACATACATATACACATGCATACACATGCATACACGCACACACAAACACATGCATACACATACATACATACATATACCCACACACACACACATGCGCACACACATGCACACACACGCACACACACACACACATACATACAGACAGACAGACACATTCATTCACACCTAAAGGCAATTTAGCATAGCCAATCAAATTACAGGTTTGTTGTTGGACAGTGGGAGGACCCAGAAGAAACCCACACATGCACACATGCAGAAACTGTAAAAGATCGAATCGGGACTCAGGTGCCATGAGCTGGTAGCAGCATCTGATGTCCCACTGTGCCTCCTAACACAGCTTTTAGATAACAGTAATTTAGTTTAGAAATAGGGTTGAACTCTGATTTAAACTGAAATCCAGTCTTTGAATTGACTGGTTTAACTTGGTTCAAGGAACAGCGAAACTTCCTTTTGTCTGGAACGGACAGGTTTGTTCATATTTGATATGGCAGCCATTTACTGTCTTTTCTCAAGATCGGCCTGACTGATTTAATCATTTATGGCCGTAGGTAGAGTTGGGGTCATCAGAATATTCAGGTTCCTGGTAAAATAAGGACTTCTGTAAATAAATAATTCTTAAAGCAGTATCAGTCAGGCTGAAATAGCTGTTTTTCTTCTTCTGGCATTTCTTTTCAGGGAATATTCACTCCATTTGCAGTTTACATCTTTTAAACGTATCATTTTAATGTTACAAAATAAACACAAAACAGGTTTTACAAAGCAGTATAAGAAAACTGATACAAAAATAAAGCATTATATAAAGGGACAGTTGACAAAGAACAGAGTCTTTGACTAGGGTTGCGGTGTTTTTGTTTTTTTTGGTCTCCGTTTGGCTTTTCCTGTCTGCAGACAACGCTTCTTCTTCCCTTCATTGAAGTTAATCCTACAGAAATCAAAAGGTTAAATGGGTTCATTACTCAGTGTTCAATCTGTTAAGAACCACAGAAGCGCTGAATTTATTTAGCTCTAGAGTCTTACATGGTCCTAACCATGGTACTCGTTACAGGTTAGGTAACGTTAGTCTAATTCAAGCACTGCTGAGGTTGTCTGTGCAGAATGGCACAAGTAGTATCTTCTACAACACAAGCAATTACCTGTAGTAAGCAGTACCACAAGACAGTTACATTCCTTGTAAATTTTCTTGTAGCACATAGCATTAGTAAATCTTTGTGCTTATCATTTAAAAATTAATTTCTAACCACGTAACAAACATTTCCAATTAAATGTGTTGTGCTCATAGACACAATGCTATATTTCTTTGCTTTGGAACCCTTTTGTACCGTTTGCTGTTTTCCGTAACTGCTTTGCTGTTACATGTTTCTCCATTCAACAGTTTTTCCACGTAAGTTGTTTGATAGTGTAACTGTAATATAGAGTCTACAGTTTGGAGAAAATAGTTTGCAGTGGTTTCTAATGATATGCTGCTGTAACCACATAATCCATGCAAAATCTTTCTGTTGTCCCATTTAGTTAGCGTGCACTGTTCTGTGTATTTATTGTCCTGTGTATTTATTTTTGTATACAAGTCTTATAGAGACAATAAACCTAAGATTGAATTCAATCTTCTCTGCAAAGGGCTCCAGGTTTTCATTCCAGTAAAATAATGTACGCTGAGTCTGACCAGATCACTGGAACCAGGTGTTGCTTCTGCTTGGTTGGATTAAAAACCTGCAGTCACTCTGACTGCTTTGTGAATCCAATTGAAGTCCCCTGGTCTAGGGCAGGTTTTGAGAAACGGGTGCATGCAGATTTTTTACTCTAACACTAGGTGACAGTGTTCACCAAATTCAATTGTTGATGCATTCACTTGAAGGGTTATTAGTTTTATGACAAGACTAGTAGTATTATTCCTATACGGAAAGAAGTCTTCTATGTATGTATGTATAAATAGGAGAAACGTGCGATTTCTACAGAAAAATCTATATTTATATAATCACTTACAAAACATATTATATCATTATTACATCCTACTAGGTTTTGTTTTTAACATTCACTTTGATATTGAATGAGGACGGTTATTCTTATATTATGATTGTTAAAAGCTAACAGCAGGATTGGAAGTATTAGATCTGAACACTGAAGAAGGGAAACAATGATTATCGCAAACTGCTTGTGGTAAAATCACAACCTATTGTCTCTTACTAATCTCAGCATTTGCCGTGCCTGATACAGTCACACTAGTGCAACACACTCTAAAAGATTTACAGCTTATAACCCCACTAATATTTGGTCAGTGGTGTTTCTATGGTGGTCTCTTTCCACTGATGAAGTGACATTCAAGGGGGAATGACATTCTGCATAGCTAAAATGTACACTTGGCATGCAGGATATATGGTACACCTGATGAAATGACAAATGACTGTAGCTTCAGTGTTGGGTACCTGATGTGTAACTGTACACAGTATATGATGTCTCAAAAACATGCCAATATAGGACATGCCTGAACATTTAATTGGCAATTTATGTTTTTTCATGACCTAAATAATATACGTTAAAAATTTTTTTTAGTAATGTAAGATACACAATAATTACGTATTTTCACATCTGTGATGGACTCTTTGACCATTTTATTTATATTTATGGTGAAAATGGTTGAAAAATGTACTTCTTTAGAGAAATGTCTTCGTAAAGTTTACGTACCGCTTCCAACATTGCTGCAGCCACTTCCCTTGTTTGGAATCTGTAGCCAGACAAACAGATGTACTCCCCATTTTGATGCTAGGATTGAGATCATCAGATTATCAGGAAAAAAACCAAAGTGATCAGTTAAGGTTTGGCTTGTTAATCATTAAATTTCTGTGGGGGTAATTTAGTGAGAGCTTATCAAGAATGCTCTTTCAGTACAAACCAGAACTTATCGTTACTGTATAGTGCATGCACATTGGTAACATGGCATCCTTTTAACAATGGGGCGTACTTACATGATCTGAACTTTATAGCAATGAGGCCCGGCATCAATCACGTTGAAGTCTGTCATGCGTCTCCATAATACAGCATTACTCGCTCTGATGCACATACATTTCTCCCGAATGTTTACTGCTCCAGTCTTCTTATCTAGAAACAAAAAGAGAAACAATGTAGGATTAACCAAACTTGTGAAGTGTTTATAGAAATGCACAGAGAATACTGTACCTTTGAGGAGGTTTATGCAAAGGAGAAACAGCAGCGGAGTTAAAGTCTTTTGCCCTCTCCTGAAAGCCATGTCAGTTGCAGTACAGAACTATTTGTGCGTGGTTTTTCTGTGAGAGGAATGTTTCTCTCTTTGCTATTCCTTCTCTTTTTTTTTTCCTGCTTGCCCATATTTAGCTAGAACAGGGTCACATGATTTCTAGTTTTCACCTCCTCCTCCTGCTCCTGCTCCTGAAATCTTTCTTGAGAAACATGAAATCACTGTTAGCTTGTTAAATATTAACCCATCGAAAGCAGTCCTTCTTGAAAAGGAAATCATTGCCTGGGCAAAACAGAAATGACAAAAATAAAGATGGTTCACATTAAAGTGCACCTATTATGGTTTTGAAACGTGCCCAATTTTGTTTTAAATGTCTCATCCTATAGATTTACATGCATCCAAGTTCCAAAAAACATTTTAATGTGCTCATAATTTAAATTGCAGCATTACCTTTTCTCCCCCCAGTGTCACAAACGACTCGTTAAATGATCCGTTCTAAATTATTCGTTCTAAACTCCTCCTTTCAGAGAGCATACTCTGCTTTGATTGGTCAGATGTCCCAATCTGTTATGATTGGTCTACTGCTGTCACTGTGTGTCGAAAAGGAAATGTCCTCTACCATAACGAGTTTCGGCTCCATCTGAAAAAAAATTAAGACCAGAGGCGGGGCTTTTTGTTTCAAACCTACATAGGTTTGTTTAGGAAGTTCAGGAAATTTTGGACCACTTCAGTCTGCACTGACCCTGCTAGCTCACAAACTTAAACTATGAACTTTATTAAGCAAATCTGACTTGTATTTTTGTAGAAATAACATAGCAGAACTCACGGAGACTGGATTCAGAAGAAGCAGGTTTACTCAGCAGTCAGCAAGACAGCAAAATGAACCCAGCTGGGCCCAGGGTTACACGCCTCACTCAAAGTGAAACATGCAACAACATACAATCGTTTGCAATGTGTGTTATATACAATTATAGCATCCATGTACCTGTAGGGAGTGCCCTTATCACAATTCTGCACACCTGTCTTTTTTCCTCTACTGTGTTCTGGGCGGATGCTTTATATGTTTCATTTTTAATGTCTTTTAATGTTATCCTTGCATCTAAATGTATGATCCAAAACCATCTACCCTGGTTCTTCTAGGCAGAACCCTGGACCTCCCATTAAGAGGAAAAAGATAAATACTTTTTCCCAAACATACTTTACTGTGCCTTTCATAAAGAAAAGATACGCTTTTATCATATGGTACACAGCCTCCCAGTAGCCCCTGGAGAGTGAACTATAGAATTATGTATCCCCCAAGGTCTTGTGTAAAACCCATGATTGTTAAAAAGTAATACTATAAGGGCTTTTATTTAACTACACAAAGTTTTCAAAACTCTTTTTCTGTGTGCGTGTGTGTGAGCATGTCTATTTTACATACGCACAAATTTTCTTATCTATCCCTGCAGGCTCACCTCATAAAACAATTAACTATGTACAGGGGTGAGCAAAAAAACCCTCTCGTTTATTCAACTTAATGATGGAAAAATTCTCACCCTGTCAGCTATTAATGTTCGACAGTGTATTTCTCCACCTGGACTGATTACATACAGTATCTCACAAAAGTGAGTACACCCCTCACATTTTTGTAAATATTTTATATCTTCTCATGTGACAACACTGAAGAAATGACACTTGGCTACAATGTAAAGTAGTGAGTGTACAGCATGTGTAACAGTGTAAATTTGCTGTCCCCTCAAAATAACTCAACACACAGCCATTAACGTCTAAACCGCTGGCAACAAAAGACAGCACTTAACGCCGATTATGTTTGCTATATATACCGCTCGCCTCCCAATACACAGTATTAGAATAGATTAGTTCATTTAGTCCACGCTGGTTCTTCCAGTCCCAGTTTATAGTACTAGTTCATGTTTCTTGTTTTGTGTTTTGACCCTGTTTTCTGCGACCGCGACTTCGATTCCTGCTTTGCCCCGTTTATGCCGATCGCCCGACCCTTTGCCTGTCTTGACTACGTTTTTGGATTACGATTTGGATTTGTCTGCCTGCCCTTAAATAAAAATAAACGTCCTTACCTGCACGTGCTTCCATTCTCAACTCCCTTACGTCTGGCGACGTGACACATGGGTACACTTTGCTTGCGTTTTGGATTTTCCTAACGATTTTACTGTTACATCAAATGTTAATCTCATTGTTACTACTGTTGTAGCTATTATTAATAGAGTTGCTAAGGTTACGGGTACCTTATTCATTGCTTGACTTTATCTTTGGTTCTATGTTACTTAGTTTTTTATACTCCCTGTTTATTTGCTCTTTGGATTGCTTCTATTCTTAGCCTCTTGTAGCATTGTTCTTGCTCTGGTTCTAGTGGCTGGTCCACCAATTATGTCTTCCTGTTCAGCAGTTAATTCTGCTCTTGACCTGGGTCGCTCCTCGAGTGGTTCATTTAGTAGTTCTCTTCTGATGGTCCTTCTACCACTGTTGGTTCTTCTTCTGTCTGGGTTTCCTCTGCCAGTTTTTTCAGTTTTTCCGGAAGTGGACTTCGGGTGTGTGCAGTGATTGAGATGATACCACCCGTTTTTACTTATTATCTGGACTGCTGTAGGTGTGGCCAATATTACCTGATGTGGCCCTGTTCTTCTCACCTCGTTCCACTTCCTTTTGAAGGTCTTTATGTACACCCACTCTCCTGGTCCTACCTGCTGGAGATTGTTGTTAGGTTTGATAGTCCTTGCTTCTGTGGCCCATTTTACCTGTTGGGACAAAGCTCGGTACATTTTGGTTAGATGTGTTGCATTGCATGCAAGTTCTCCTTCCAGCTATTGAAGTGAGGACCCTTCGTAGGGTCCTCTCAGGTATGGCACCGGCATCGGTCGGCCTGTAAGCATCTAATGTGGGGTTAGATGTGTAATACAGTTCGTTTGCATACGCATGCTCATTAAGGCCAATGGCAATGCTTGTACGCAAGTCAATTTAGTATCTGTGCAGATTTTAGCCAATTTTGCTTTCAGTGTCCCATTAGCTCTTTCCACCATTCCCTGTGATTGCAGGTGATACACACATCTAAACCTATAGTTCATCTGTAGTACCTGCGACACTTTCTGAGCTACCTTGTTCAGAAAATGTGCACCGTTGTCTGAAGTAAGTTTATCTGTAATTCCAAACCGAGGTATGACTTCTCTACGCAGAAACTTTACTACTGTATCTGCATCAGCATGTACTGCAGGGTGCATTTCCACCCATCTACTGAACCTGTCCACTACCACCAAGATATACCTTTTTCTTTCCCTCCTCTCTGCCATATCCACAAAATCAATGATCAGGTGTCTAAATGGTCCGTCTGACTGTGGAATGTGTCCTATTGGAGCGATCAAACTTCTCCTAATGTTATGTTGTGCACATATTTCACAACTTGCCAACATGTGATCAATCATGGTTCATCAGGGTTCAAAACTGGAATCCACCAGTCCCTTTTGAGTCTTTTTACCACTTCTCCCCTTGCGCAATGGTCTAAACCATACGCAGTCCTAATTAAAATGGGAAGTAAGGACAGAGGTGCTACAAAATGCCCTCCTGGCCCACGCCAGAGTCTGGATTTAATATGCTTCCCTGCTCACATTTCTTCCCAACGCGTGATTTCCTGGAGTGAGGCTGCGTTTTGCGTTTCTGCTAAGGACGCAAAATTTTATTCTGGTGGAGGCGTTTCTTCTGGTACCAAGGCTGGCATAATGTCAGTACACTGCAGCGCTGCTCGCTTAGAAGCGTCATCCGCTGCTGTGTTCCCGTTAGCGACAAATGAGCCATCCGCTTTATGTGCAGTACATTCAATAACCAATTCGGATGGTATGTTATAGCATGTAATAGCTCTGAAATGGCTTGAATATGAGTTACAGGCGAGCCATCTGCTCAATTAAAACCATGCTCCGCCCAAATTGGTCCGTATAAATGGCACACCCCATATGCATATGCTGAGTCAGTATAAATAGTACAGGATTTCCGTTTTGTTAATATACAGGCTGCTGTTAAAGCCTTAAGCTCTGCCAACTGGGCAGAGGAGCGTTGACTGACAGACATGGCTTGAACAACACAGAGTGAAGAAAGATCTGGATTTGGAGCCATGGTGCATAACCTGCCAAGTTTCCGTCCGTCCCTCTAAAAAACAACCCATCTACAAATAACGTCAAAGACGACTGCGGAAATGGTTGATTTTCAAGGTCTTGTAGTGCCTTCAAGTACTTATTAGAAACTATACCACAATCATGCGGCTCACTCTCAAACGGAGTTACCATCCTATCTGCCGGATTTACTGTCTGACACCTTTGAATAGTTAACTCAGGTGCAGAGAGTATTAGATCATATCCTGTCTTACATGCATGAGTTATTACAAATGCTGGGCTTGTCAAAAGTGTGTGTAGGGCGTGGGTGGTGTATGAAATAGTTGGGTGACCCATAGTAATTGCAGATCCCTTTTGATACGCAAAAGCTGCTGCTGCTGCTAATCCACGATAACATGAAGGCATTCCCTGTTCCACATTATCAAGGGTCGTGCTAAAGTAGGCAATGGGCTGTTTCCCTGGACCTTGCTGCTGAGTTAACATAGCATTAGCAAATCCCTATTTTTCAGAGACATACAAATGGAAAGGCTTACTATAATCAGGCCCAGCCAAAGCTGGCGCAGAACAAAGATCACTTTTTAACTTTTCAAATGCTGGCATCGCCTGTGGTGTCCAATCAAGGAATGCATTTTCTTTATCTTGTCTTGCTGCTCACATTAAACCTCGCAAGGGAACCGTTTTGAGTGCAAAGTCACAGATCCATTGTCTACTAGAGCCCACTACCCCCCCCCCCCCCCCCCCCCAAGACCCCTGCTGCAGCCTCAACCTCTTCCTTTGGTCTCTGCTCTGGATTTCAGCACTTCTAGCAGACTGACCATGACGCCAGTCTCATCTTTTTCTGCGTTGACCTCAAGCTAACTCTTCTTCCTCTGCTGTTGTTTCTGCTGTACGGCATTCTCTTTGGCAGCCTTTGCTCTCTTTGAATATTTGTTGCATAAGTGAAAGTCTTTGTTGTAGGTAGACAGCCACAGTACAGGTTCAGGGCATAAGCTTTCAGAAGGTAGCTTTCATGCCATAAGTCCATTCAATCTCAGGTTTTTTCTTAGGACTTCCAGCTCTCAGGATTTTTTATCAGAAACTGCTTAGAATTTGTTGTGTGGTATGGGGTGGAGAATGACCCCAATGATGTCCTGTTGGCCTTGGAAGCGTGAGAAATTCGAGGGAGTCTCTGACCACAGAGGAGAAGATCGCAGGGAGTCCAGACCCCTGAGGGAGACGCACCCAGGCGTATTGTTGATTTTGGAATGCTAAGTTGAACAATGGCCTTGTGCTTTCTCATGCAGGCTAACACAAGTTAACAACAGAACTAATGGAATTATGGGGATGACTAATTAATTGATTTTAGAAATTCTGTGTAAGATGCTATCCTCTTACACCAGTCTTAAACACTGATTAATAGGTGTGTTATAATTATATTGGAATTATTAACACAGTCACACCTTTCTGAACTAATGCTTGAATAACTGGGCGTATTCCTTCCTCCCTTTCTGAGGATGGATGGTATTGTTTACTATGACTATGAGTATGTTTCAATTTAGCTTAATGCGGTGTAAATTTTACCTGTACCATCCATATAGCCCATAATGTGCCAGATATGTTAGCGAGTTCAGTATGAGGGATGCCACCATTGCTGTCAGATTTGAATACAGGAGACAGACAACTGGGAACACACAACTTCAAAGCCCATCATTAGTGTGAGTGACATGCTCACTTTATGTATCAGATCAAAGCCCAGTAAATTAAATGGTAAATAATCATCAGGTGATTTACTGTAACATGCAGTGGGGGTACACATGGATACTGAACTGGAACCCCATCAATTCCCACAGATTTAATATATTAGTTCTGTGGCTGCTCCTTTATACTGGCTACAGCATGACTTACACTCACTTCACTCACTTCTTCAAGATTGCTAAATCTGTTATATTATCTGTTATATTAGATTGCTAAATCTGTTATGTTATACTCTGTCTTTTGTTTCTGTGATTAAAGGAGATCTTTGCCATAATAAATCCTCATATTGATTCTATCTCCAAAAATGTGTTATTATTCCCTTTCATTCGCCTTTATAGTCCAACTTTATCCACTTAAATTCTGAACCTCTTACCTGCTCCTTACTTGCACCTAAACCACCAGACAATCAAGTTGCCTGTTCTACACTCAAAAAAGAACTCAGACCCTTCATAAACATGACACAAACATGATTTAAATTTTTGTTCAGTTTCTGTAAATATATCAATCTCAGGATTATTTAACTCTCTTCCAGTTACTTCTTTACCTTTCATATCCCAGTTGTAGGTAAGCGTTTACATGTACTCCTATTGGTATCATTACCCAATGTAATTGATCTGACTCTGCTAGTTTCACAAGTGCGTTACCCAGAAAGGACTTTTCCAGTTTCTTCTCACTATAGCCTCCCATTTAACATATGATCACTATATACTCACCTCCTTTAAGTTAGTGAGTTGTGTTATGCTTTGTAAATAATTACTTCTTCCTTTTCTTCAGTTAAAGAAGCATTTTCATAATTATCCTCATACCAGCTCTCCCTAAAAATGCATTCTTGTCCCTCTTGCTTCTACAATTAATTTATGCTCCCCGAAATTTATGTCTACCCCTCTTCTTAGGAAGCATTCCACTAGCCTACCAATAGGCAGCCTAACACCGCATACTGAGGAAAACTGGTACAAGACTCATCCAGTCAGGACTCCAATAGCCTAGATCTATTCTGCAGTTTACTCCTACAACCCAATTCCAATTTACGTATACTCTTCTTACATTTCTGCTATATTCTGTAATCTAGATATTTACACCAGGGACTTGTTATTTTTCCACTCTGTTAGCTACTGTCTTATCTTTCCCTCATCTATATAGATTCTCTCTTTCCAACAATGATTATTAATTCATTGATTTTAATCCTTATAATTTAATATGCTTCTGAAATCAAAAGAAAAGCAGCTGTCATTCAATTGATATCTTGTTTACTCATATATGCTCAAGTAGCAATAATGATTTCTAAACTGATATCCACAAAAGTAAAGATCCAATCTGCAAATTTTAATTATTTCCTTTTTTAATAGCTTTTCTGAACATTCCTGAACATTTAATGAATAATAATCCCAATAATGTGGAACTAAAATATAAAATGTGTGTGAGGGTGAGAATTCGCCATTTATTCTACAGATTGCTTATCCAGGACCAAGTCTCTGCATCTGGGTCACAGCAGCTACAAATAAGAGCATATCCTACTAACACGCAAAACCAAATTTTATAGATATTCCTATTACTGGCTACGCTCTCAGAATCAACAATCTCTGTTTTGCTATTGGATTTAGCAACGAAACACACTTTTATAACCACACATTTACTCATACACTTTTTATAGGATCGCTTTTCAAAATCCTTTTAAATTTTATAGCAAATCTTTAAGAGTGCTAAACTGGCTTATTGAACTTGTACACTTAGGATTTATTCAAATAATGTGCTGAGCTAGATTAATTCGATTACTTTATTATTAACCGTGAACCTATCTTCCACTATCACATTTCAACTTAGCTTTTTCCACTTTAATTCCGCCTAAGTATCTAATTCCTTATATGAAGTCAAATAAGCATGTATTCTTAGATCTAAACTGGGATCACCTTGTAAAAACATTACACATTAAAGAGATATATAAATTATTTTATTACCGCAGTTCTGGCATATGATTAGTCAGGACACTGGTGGCTTTCTCTGTGTGTTCAACCGGTGGATGGGAAAGGGGCGGGGTTAGAGCTCCCAAAACTCTTTTTTTTTTTCTTTTTTTTTTGTCTTGTTTTTTCTTGTTTTTGATATTTGTATAAACAGACTTGTATACAGACTTGTATACAGACTTGTATAAACGTTTACTACCTTACATTCCCTACATAGACGAAAATCCAGTTTGCTCCCGGTTTTATAAATCATGCACATTTCCATCGGTGTATACAGTCTATCAGCTTTGTAAAGAAAACAAATGCAAAGTTCCAGATTTAGTCACAAATGGCCTCTTCAAAATGTTTTAAGTGTTTTGGTATCCCACGCTTCTGGGATTTAGTAATTAGCCATGAACTGAACTGAGACACATTCTTAAAAAACTAACCTGCTTTGGCTATGCTGAACAACTCGCCTCCTAAATTTTAATCGGACAGTCTAACTTGATTGTCACCCACATGGAACAGTTGAAGATACCACTGGCCATGATTGACCATTCAGAGGCTGAGAAAATCAAATGAGTAATCATCACAGCCAACCTTTTTCCTGCAAAACTTTATACAATAAAACTTTATTTTCATGTTTGGCAGTTTTTCTAATCGCTAGTTTTCTTCTGGTTCGTTTTATTAGCGTCTTATAGCGGCGGCGTGCCCCTGAAAAAGCCTGACTGTGTCACAGCTTCTGGAGGAGTTATTTCGGAGCGGCTATTTTTCCCTAAATATATTACCCTTATGTGGCAAGGGAAAACATAAACTGACAATCATTACAGCTTTGAGTGTCTACTTTTATATAAGCCATTAACCACCACTGTGAAGTGTGACATCGCAAACAAACTTCCATACTGAACTAGGGCACCACCAAAACAGGCAAAAATTAAATTTTTGTCTACTGGAACAAAGAGTTAAACTAATTTCTGCTTTTTTCCTCATAGGGTGCTTTGTATCATAGAAAATAAAAAAACAAAGTCTGTGTCAGCCATAGCGCACACATACATACAGATACACTCCACTGCTTCTCTCTTATCTTCACACATACAGACACATGTAGACACTTCCGAAACCAACATTAAAACCTCACAATACTCACAACTCCATTTTTCGGAGTACTATACTCTAAACACTGTATCCAAAGCACAATACTCAGACACTACATTCGTTCATAATACTATGCTCAGAACACCCTGCTCGAAACACAATATTCCTGGCATGATATTCGTAACTTCAATATTCATAAATTCCATATTCATAACACATTCATTGTGTGACCCACCCGTGCAGTCCCGAATCAATCAACTACTAACTAATAATTAATTACCGATTATCATTTAATAATTAATAACAATTCAGCGGTATCCGTGGGCTTTCCCAAAATACTTAGGTAATTCCCCCTGTTCACCCGTGCAGTCTCCAAACAATCAATTATCAATTAATAACTAATTACCAATTATCACTTAATAATTAATAACAATTCAGAGGTATCCATAGACTGGGTTTTCCCAAAATACTTTTATTATATAATTCCTCTTGTCTACCCGTGCAGTCCCGAATCAATCAATTATTAATTAATAACTATCCATCAATTATCACTTAATAGTTAATAGCAATTCAGTGGTATCCATAGACGGAATTTACTTTCTACTCACCCGTAACAGTCCCTTTCTTCCTTATTTTATATTTTATTTGATAATTTTATAAGGGCAAAAGACGGTATCCAAGTTATTAAACATAGATGTGCACATAAACTTCATTACAATGTACCCATCTATGCTTTTCACAGACACGTTTGCAATTGTTTATACCTTCATCCTAATCCAGTCTTAATATCATGCAAACACACTTTTTTAACTTCCAAATTTCTAATTTACTAGGTTCTTTTTAAGAAGGTCATGGAACTGATCCGTCCCAAAGCGGGGCCTTCCCCGCCTTCACAGATCATACAAAACTACTGCAGAGACTTTGATTTAACAGGTGTCTTCTTACCTTGTTCTGTAGTTGGCCAAAGTTGTCTGGTCTGGATGGCGCAGCCGGTCCCCCCCATCGGGATTTGGAGCTCCCGTTGAACCTCCTGGCTGGGGCTCGCCAATTCAATGCAGGAAATTTTGGGCCACTTCAGCCTGCACTGGCCCTGCTAGCTCACAAACTTAAACTATAACCTTAATTAAGCAAATCTGACTTGTATTTTTGTAGAAATAACATAGCAGAACTCACGGAGACTGGATTCAGAAGAAGCAGGTTTACTCAGCAGTCAGCAAGACAGCAAAATGAACCCAGCTGGGCCCAGGGTTACACGCCTCACTCAAAGTGAAACATGCAACAACATTCAATCGTTTGCAATGTGTGTTATATACAATTATAGCATCCATGTACCTGTAGGGAGTGCCCTTATCACAATTCTGCACACCTGTCTTTTTTCCTCTACTGTGTTCTGGGCGGATGCTTTATATGTTTCATTTTTAATGTCTTTTAATGTTATCCTTGCATCTAAATGTATGATCCAAAACCATCTACCCTGGTTCTTCTAGGCAGAACCCTGGACCTCCCATTAAGAGGAAAAAGATAAATACTTTTTCCCAAACATACTTTACTGTGCCTTTCATAAAGAAAAGATACGCTTTTATCATATGGTACACAGCCTCCCAGTAGCCCCTGGAGAGTGAACTATAAAATGATGTATCCCCCAAGATCTTGTGTAAAACCCATGATTGTTAAAAAGTAATTATTTTATGTGTTTTTATTTAACTACACAAAGTTTACAAAATTCTTTTTCTGTGTGCATTTGAGTGTGTGTGGGCATGTCTACACACAAATTTTCTTATCTATCCCTGCAGGCTCACCTTGCTCGGGCCCCTTCGACATTTAGTTTTTTCAGGTCTAGAAAAGGAGGTTTTTCCTTTTTAATTTCCCTATTTTCCATTTCCATATAATTTCCAAACAGAAGTAAGTCTGGAATTACTGACGACTCGTTTCAGCTGTTCAGAATCGCTTCCTTCAATAACTCAATAACTATAATAAGTCAGTAACTCAGTTTGTCGTGTGCTTAGATTTTTTAAACTTTGCAGTCTTTCTTACATTCACAAACAGCTATATAACACATTACATGAAAGGTATTATTTGAAAAACCATAATAGGTTTAAGGTACTTTAAGGTAACTAAATCACAGTTACATAGTCTGCTATATCTAGTATATCCTGTTGTGTCATGCTGTTAGAGATGAAATATTTTTTTCAAGTCAGTTTTCAAAACACCAGGCAGCAATAACAAAAGCAGTAAAATGATGGCAAAATTACTGTGACCCAGAAAATAGAATTGTGGAGAGTGAGACAGCTTCTCTGGTCAGTGTATGAGCAGTTTGTCTTCCCAAAGTCATGTCAATAGGTTACTCTAAATTGCCAGAATGTGTGAACATATGTGTGATGCCCTGCGATAGACTAGAGTCCCTTCCAGGGTGTAATACACTACAAGTGTATTACAACCTTTGAACAAGTCCGACCTGGATAAATCCGTAACTTAAAATGAATACATCAATGAATTAACTAACAGTACTATGGTCTGAGCTTTCAGAAGCTGGAAGATTATTACATTATAACCAGTTCTTCACGCACTGTTGATTATTTGTTGTGAAATGCATGCATTAATAATGAAGTTAGAAAAAATAAACAAGACTCTTTTGCTTAAGTTTTTACATTTATTATAAAACTTAGTGAAAAAAATCTAATAACATTATTTAAAAAAAAAAGTATAAACAATGTGCAAAATATGTTTGACTGCTTTCATAAATCCTACTAAAACTGATAATGAAACACGACCTTTTCACTGGATTATGCAGCAAAGACAGTGATCCAATGCATAGGAGTAAATCTTAGGAGTGCTGCTACATGGTAACCTAGTTATGAATGGGGCCAGCCCTTCATATACACTCTGTCAACAGCCACACTGCTACAAATAGCTTGTACAAACTGCTGAATCTGTCGAAGGTCCTGGTGTGGCACTGTTTATCTTTTGACTGTCTTTGATTTGGCACGCTGGTTCTTCTGACGCCGTGGTCTGAGTCTTCCCATGCATGTCTTCCCATTTTTACCCTCTGCCACTTTTCTTTAAAAGAAATCAAGGCAATGAATCACTTAAATAAAAGAGCATGGAAAGTACAAAATATCTTTGCACAAGGATTCGTGTCCTGAGCTTGTGTTCCACAATTTACAGGTTATAACACTACAAAATGTAGAGAGGTTTATGAAGGGTGAATACTTATGCAAGGCGCTGTGTTTACTTTGTGTACACTTACCTGTGCCAGCATTTCAACAGTCTTTTGCCTTGACGTCCATGAGGACTTAGACACACTTTTCGGTTGTCTTTCTTCAGAATCACTCTACATTACAAAACACAGATTTTAAGATACAGAGGAGCACTAAATAGGTAATCTGAGCAAACGTTAGATTAATCTCGGGTCAATGTTACTCACATGATCTCATCTCTCATACAGCCAGGTCTTTTTAAGGTGACCGTAAAATCTGAAAATGGTCCCCAGATTCCATTGCTGGACTTTAGACAGACGCAGCGGTTCGGAACATACTGACTCTCTGCCCTCTGAACTGCATTAAAGAAACATGCCATAATTACATTTCTTATAGCTTTTGGTCTTTTCTGAAATAGCTATAATCAATATAATGAATATTTTAATTCATTACAAGTGGATTGGTTACATATTTACAAGATATCCTAAAAGCCTTTTTCTTAATATAATATAAGTTTCAAAAAGCTGTGTGAAACTCACCTGTGAAATGGATACAGATTCCCAGAACCAGAAGAGCAGGGAAAGTGTGTAGTGTGGACTTCATTGTAACACTGCCATAATTTTGCTCTCTTGCTTTTAAATACTGCAAATGGGATTTCCCAGCACTTTTGCCACTCCCTGGAAATTCCTTCACTATTCAGATAAACCACAGGGATTTATAAGAAATGGGATTGTTCTAGGCAGCCTTGAAAACGGGAGCAATGACATCTATATTTAAAAGAGGCCTATGTCTATAGACTATGAGAATCTAGATTAGAGCTGCAAAACATTTATATTTTTATTATCAGTTATTCATAAGAATGAATCAAGGAATAATATTTTAATCTACTCAAATGGCAGAGATAAGTTGCCCGTGACTATGCTAGAGCCATATCTCCCTGCTGTTCTTGTGTGATTTCCCAATGAAGCGAAGCACTGTTGAGCCTGGCCAGTACCTGGATGGGAGACCACCTGGGGAAAACTAAGGTTACTGCTGGAAGTGGTATTAGTGAGGTCAGCAGGGGGTGCTCACCCTGTGGTCTGTGTGGGGTCTAATTCCCCAGTATAGTGATGGGGACACCATACTGTAAAAACAGCACCGTCTTTCTACTCTATTCACTCTCTATTCTATTCACTAATTCATTAATTCTACTCTATTCACAGCTCACATTTTACCTGACAGACACACAAACAAACCAACAATAACTCAGAGTAGGTTCAAATTTCCTCTTTGTTTCGTTTGGGAACATACAGAGGCAGCACGGCTGACAACACTGAGGAGTTGCTGCCTAAAAAATTCAACATCAGATATATGGAACTATTGGATTTTACCCAACTGTCACGGCACACACAACAGCCGTTTGCAAAATAATGCAAAGGCAAGATGGGTACATTCAGGAAACATGACCAACTTGTATAACCACCAAGAAAGCACCCCAGAGAGTGTGTTGGTATCCAGATAACATGCGCTAAAGTAAGCAAATGTGTTTGTAAAAAGCACTAGTGTTAATTCTATTCATGCTGGAAAGACATCACTGATGCGTTGACATTGTACCATACCAAGGCTATAATACCTTTCGAAACGATCGAAAAAGTGTTGTTTTAACTGACTTCTAAAAATAGTTGATTGAACAGAAGTCCAGAAAGGCTTTCTTTCCTTTTTTTCTGATCTCAAGATAACAGAGGTGGTTTTCTCAAGATAACGACTTATTTTTCTTGGGATCTCATGATAACAAAAGTTGTTTTCTCAAGATCACGACTTGATGTCGGAAAATTGTCTAAATGCATTACTGGGCATATATATAAAATACATCAGGGAGCACCTTAACAAAAAGTAGCTGGTACAGTGGTAGAATTATGGCCTTATAGCTTTGAGGTTCTGGGTTTGATCCTGAGCTCAGGTGACTGTGTGATGTTCAACTATATTTTTCCCAAATTTCCCCTTAGGGATCAAAAACAAACAACGAACTAAGTAACTATGGATGCAGACTAGTCAAATTGACTGGCAGTGAAACTGAGCACCTGTTCAGGATCACTATAGTGTTCACTACCTTCTCAAGTGGCTGACCCCAATTTGTAAAAATAAGACTGGGAAATTTAGGAAAAAATATAGTCAATCGCCACACAGTCACCTGAACACATGATCAAACCTGCATCCTCAAGGCTGTGATGTCGGAATTCTACCACTGTTCTTTCTCTTAAGGTGCTCACTGGTATAGTATTTATGCCTAATAATGCATTTTCTCATATATAATAAGTCATAATCTTGAAAAAACAACTTTTTTTATCTTGAGAGCACAAGAAGAAAAAAAGTTGCATGGCCTTTCTGGACTTCCGTATGATCCGGACTTACTGTCATTTCTCAGGTGTACACAGAACGTTACAGAGAAGTACAGTAAAAACCAAAACAATGAAACATGAATAGCTTATTTTTAAATGCTGAATGAAAATGTAACTCATGTATTCAGTATTTATATATCAAATATTCACTCATCTGTCAATCACTTTTACATTTATTGCACTTTTAAATACGGAACACATTAGTAGTCATGGTGATGTGCATTTTATGTACTTGATTTATTTGCTTAATCTGCTAGAGTGTTTTATTTTAGAACTAACGGTTTACGTTTGGTTGGGAAGTGTACTTTATTTCAAATTAGTTTGAAAAGGTACTTTGGCTGAAGTGGTCTCTGTTGTACTATGCTATTTGCTTTGAGTTTCCTTGTAAAGCTTTATATTTTCATCAGTAGGGAATTTAATTCATTTGTTCTGTTCAGTAACTTGCAAAATAGGCTTAAAAAAAAGACTGAAAAATGATCACGATAATACCAGGAAGCGTATTAATCTTTTTTCTTTCTTCATTTATTCCTTTTTTTTTCTTTTTTTTTTCTTGTGTCGTATCTGTCACCTTCACATGAACTAGAAATAACATAAAACATTTTTTCTTACTAAGTTCATTCTGACTGCTCCATTTTCTAAGCAAGAATCATGTGAAATCAGTTGATCTGTTTTTTGTTTTTTTTGGTGTGTGTGTGTGTGTGTGTGTGTGTGTGTTCTGCATTAAGAATGTTGGGCCTGAAAACAGGTTTGTGACACAATGCTGCTCCACTTAACTGATTATTCTGACTAATCTTTGCAGCTATAATCTAGACCTTTTTGTATTTGGATGAGTGATCTTGGAGATCAGTTAAAAAAAATAAAAAAACAACCTCTGAGATGAGATGTCAAGACATGCCTGTTCAAGCTTGCTTTTTGTGACATGACTAAAGGTGTGAACTCCAAGAGGTTTTTTTCCCCTCCCTAATCTCTGGCATTTACTTTCACTTGATCCAGCTCCTGACGCCACTGAATGGAACACCACGGCAGTGTTTTAGCTAAACAATGAATCTTTGTTGTCTTTGTTTTTTCTATGTTTTGATTAAATGATCTCTCTCTCACTCACTCCATCTAGTTGAGAAGATAACGGAAATCTCCCATCATGAATCCTGCTCAGATCCCCTTTGTCAGAGTGAATGAAGAGAAAGTCATTTCAAAGTGAGTTCAACTCTGAGTTCAGATCTTCATTTTGAGCATCTCTGTTGTGCTGTCCTAAATTCAGACTGCTTGTTTATTTGTTTTTTTTTTTTATCCTTATTTAAGGTCAGAGCTGTTGTCCCTTTTAAAAACCTATAACTGCTACCATGAAGGAAAGAGTTTTCAGCTCCGCCTCCGAGAGGTATGTGCAAACTCGTATACCAAAAGGTCAATCCAGTTATCAAGTTAATGATTACTGTCTTGGACTTGTGTTCGAGATCTGTGGAAAAGGCTTTGAAAGGCTATTTGTGATTAAGTTTCAGGAAGTAGTTTAGCTCATACAATGGATACAAAAAAAAATCTACTCCCTGTTAAAACAGCAGGTTATTGTGATGTAAAAAATATCCACCTTTTAATGTTAAAATTACAACCCGTGCACTGCCATTGAAAACCAAACTGACACATTTCAGAGAAAAGAAAAACTTAGAATAACCTAATTGCTTAAGTGTTCACACCACTGAATGAATGGCTCTTGAATGAATGAATCCTACAAGAACAGCTGAGATTTATTTGGAGTTAATAGTCACTTCAGTTGAAGACAGGTGTGTACTAACTATTATTTCACATGAGCTTGATTGGTTGATTCTTAACACACCCACATACACAGTTATAAAAGGGTGTGCACACTTAAACTTACCTTTACACTAAAGGTTATTCTAAGTTATTTATTTATTTGTTTGTTTGTTTTTGTTGTGTTTTTTTTTTTATCTTTTTTTTCTCTGAAAGGTTTTACAATACAATATTACAATACAATGAAATTAGTGACAGGTTGTAATTTTTACATTAAAGATGGAAATGTTCTGATATGTTTTATCTTTGTTTTACAGTGTTATACTGTGTTATAACAACTAGCCTTATACATTACAACTGGCCGTGTACAGTAATATGCCTCAAATTATTACATTTTGTGTAGTTTGTGAAATGTCAAAATGTTAGCCACAGTATATTACTCAAGATTCTCAAGATTATATTTGTAAAACGTGTTGCTAACCTCAGCGATAGTATTATCAAGGTCTTTTTAGCTGAACGTTGAAGTGGAGCAGATTCTTGATCTTGACATGACCCTATTGTGGACTTTGCAGTTTATTCTTTCTTCCCAATGGCTTAATAATGCTTTATATTTGGATCATTAACAGCACTATGCTCAGGGAGACAGCAAATGTTGTTCAATACTGCACACAGCAAGTAAATCCACTGGAACAAACATGCTCAAACATGCTATAGCATGATTAAACTCCTGTGTGCAAAGCAATGTTCATGAAGACAAGGTTTGCCAAGGTTGATGTGGAAGACCTCGAGCCCCCACCTCAACCCCACTGAACACCTTTGAAATGATTTGGTATATTGATTATGGCTCAGGTCTCTTTGCCCCACATCAGTGCTCGAACCCACTAATGTTCTTGTGGCTGAATGAGCACAAATCCTTACAGCCACACTGAGTTTATTATACCAGCAAAAGGGGGACAAACTCTGAAATGTGATATTCAATAAGCACATATGATTGGGATAGTTAGGTGTCCACATATTTTTGGCCATATACTGTATTTGTGTACTGTGTACACTTTTTGTGCTGTAAAAAAAGATCTGCAGTGGTCTACACTCTGCACAACAGGTATATTTACTCTGATAATATGGCTCATATGAATGTCAGTCTCTGAAAGGCTTTTTAAAAAGATTTCATTTTAAAGGAAAAATCAATGCCCCAGGGAGAGTTTCAGTATCATGGTTTGGTTCATTCTTTTGTTCAGTGTTTTTTTTTTTTCTTCTTCTTCTGGTTAGTTTGTATTTTAGGGGGTTTTGGTTCACTTGTTATTCATGGAAAATAGAGACACAATTGTGTCTCTGATTGTGAAAGTTTGAATGATAAATACTGTCCTGTTGTTTGGATTTGCTGTATTAGGTCAGTCTTGTAGGCAATTCCCAGCAGTCAGAGCTGCTTCAGGAAGGATGACCGATGACAAATGAGTGACAGTGAGCTAATCACAGAAAGTGCTTTTCCACTGACCTGACCTTGAAACTGCTGTTTACAGTTGATGAAGTCAACTGAACTTCATTTAATGAAGTATTATGATTAGTGTTCAAGAAGCATTATGATTAAAGTTGGATCTCCCTTACTAACAACCATGTGCAGGTTATACTGATCAAATCCATATGTTTGTAAGATGTTTGTTGCAGTGATATTACTTAACAACAGACTTAGAGTGTATATGTGCTTGAGCAGGATGTGAGTCAGATGAAGTAAACAAAGGGTGTGTTCATTAATGCTGAATTTGCTGCCGTGTGTGTGTGTGTGTGTGTGTGTGTGTGTGTGTGTGTGTGTTTGTGTGTTTGTGTGTGTTTGTGTGTGTGTGTAAATAAGAAACAAATACTGGCTGGCTATTGCTTATCTAACTTGACTGCTGAACCTACAGTGGTGCTTGAAAGTTTGTGAACCCTTTAAAAGTTTACATGTTTCTGCATAAATATGACCTAAACCATCATCAGATTTTCACAAAAAATTCTAAAAGTAGACAAAGAGATCCATATTAAACAAATGAGACAAAAATATTATACTTGGTCATTAATTTATTAAGGGAAATGATCCAATATTTTAGATCTGTGAGTTGGCAAAAGTATGTGAACCTCTAGGGTTAGCAGTTAATTTGAAGCTGAAATTAGAGTCAGGTGTTTTCAATTAGTGGGATGACAATCAGGTGTGAGTGAGAGCCCTGTTTTATTTAAAGAACATCTGATCTTCACAACACATGTTTGTGGAAATGTATTGTGGAAACAAACACATGAGATTTCTGAGGACTTTAGAAAAAGAGTTGTTGATGCTCATCAGGCTGGAAAAGGTTACAAACCCATCTCTAAAGAGTTTGGACTCCACCAATCCACAGTCAGATTGTGTACAAAAGGAGGAAATTCAACACCATTGTTACACTCTCAATGAGTTGTCGACCAATAAAGATCACGCCAAGAGCAGCATGTAATAATCCGTGAGGTCACAAAGGAGCCAGGGTAACTTCTAAGCAACTAAAGGCCTCTCCCACATTGGTTAATATTAATGTTCATGAGTCCACCATCAGGAGAACACTGAGGAAGAATGCTGTGCATAGCAGGTTGCAAAAAGAAAGCCACTGCTCTCCAGAAAGAACATTGCTGCCCGTCTGCAGTTCGCTAAAGATCACATGGACAAGCCAGAAGGCTATTGGAAAAAATGTTTTGTGGTTAGATGAGACCAAAATAGAATTTTTGGTTTAAATGAGAAGGTTTATTTTTGGAGAAAGGAAAACTGCATTCTAGCATAAGAACCTTATCCCTTCTGCTGCATCTGGGCCTGGACAATTTACCATAATTGATGGCCATAATTGGTGGAACAATGAATTCTGAATTATAACAGTGAATTCTAAAGGAAAATGTCAGGACATCTGTCCATCTGTCCCAAGAGAAAGTGTGTCATGCAGCAAAACAAGGACCCTCAGCACACAAGTCGCTCTACCAAAGAATGATTAAAGAAGAACAAAAGTTAATATTTTGGAACGGCCAAGTCAAAGTCCTGACCTTAATCCAATAGTAATGTTGTGGAAGGACCTGAAGCAAGCAGTTTATGTGAGGAAACCCATCAACATCCCAGAGTTGAAGGTGTTCTGTACTGAGGAATGGGCGAAAATCCCTCCAAGCCGGTGTGCAGGACTGATCAACAGTTACCGGAAATGTTCAGTTTCAGTTATTGCTGCAAAGGGACGGGGGGTATACCAGATACTGAAAGCAAAGGTTTGCATACTTTTTGCCACTCATTAAATAAGTGACCAAGTATAATATTTGTATCTCATTTGTTTAATTAGGTTCTCTTTATCTACTTTTAGGACTTCTGATGATGTTTTAGGTTATATTTATGCAGAAATGTAGAAAATTCTAAACACAAGCTTTCAAGCACTACTGTATACTCCTTCTGAGACATGTATGTGAAGCAGTAGTAATACTCAAGTAATTAACAGTCACAAATGTTGAAGCGGCCTTGTATTAAAGCACATAGTGCATAGTGTACATAGTGGTAATGTATAAATCGAGCAACTTTGAGGAAAAAGAAAAGCTGTGAACCGTTGTAATGGACTTTGTCTTCACATGTGGTATCTTTGTGTAGATGTGATTAGAATGAATGATTTGTTATACTCCATAACCATGTCATCAACTCTTAGGCTCTTATTTACTGAGTGCAGGCTTCTACGCTTGAATACGAATCTGTCTACACTTTTTTTTTTTGGTCTGGTCTTTCAATACTTGCATGCAAATAAGGAAGAAGTTGCAACATGTGGTTGAGGGGGTACTGAATAAATAAGACGTAAAGATCTTTGAAAACTGGGGGGTGAATAGAATGCAAGATATCCTGCCTTTTCTGAGGGGAACAAAAGAGGACAAAAGACTAGTTATGAGTATCAGGACTGGGATCCAGTGGGAAGCAACTAAAAAAAAAAAGTCATGCGAGTGAGAGGTTTCATGTAGGAATGAACAGTGAGATATGAAGTAAAGTAAGACCACATTTTTCATGAATTTTCCTGTGTTCTTGCAATCATCTTTAGTAACTGTCTGGTCAGGGTCACAGTGGTTTAAATTAAGTATTAGTGTGCTTATAGTTATAAATAGAACTAAATTCATTAGAAAATATTGTGGGCAGGTACAAACAAAAATAATATCAGCATGAGAGGGATTACAGAAAAACATGCTACGTTCAATTCTAGTTGAGAACAGTTATGATCTAGGGTGATGTAACTGATGTAGCTGAGGAACTGTCAGAGCCAGAATTTGCAGACCATGCTGATACCGCTGCATTTCCACTTATGTTTTTAACGGGTTGTCCAGTGTTTCCAAGAGCATAGTGGTTCAAATTAAATTAAGAACAAAAACCCCTTCTGGCTTAGGTCATGGTCACTTTGGGTGTAAATTGGAAAACGGATATATGTTTGGAGTTCTTCTTCTTCTTCTTCTTCTTGAAAACACCATGATTCATACATTGTACTCATAAGGCACACATCTTTTTGGAATATACATGAACTTATTAGTTTATTAGCTTGTGCAAAAATACTCCTATAAAAAGCACACTGTAGCACATCTACAGGTTGTCCTAAAAGTCTTCATACATAGGGGATATGAACAATTTTTAGCTAAATGTAACTGTATTTAAAAACATCCTTTATACGATTGCCATTTTTTTGTAAACGCACCGAGTCATCTCTCCCACTCGTGATGAGCTCGTGTTAACAACATAACACATCCGGTATTATGCGTGTAATTGCATGTCCTTGCACAACTTTACGACAGATTCCCGATCCAGCCATGAGAATGATTTCAAAACATTCTTCTTTTGTCAAAGGCATTCTTAAAGGCTATCTGAAAAAAAAGAAAGAAAGAAAGAAAGAATATAAATATAAATATATATATATATATATATATATATATATATATATATATATATATACACACACACACACTCTCTGAGCACTTTATTAGGAACACTATATTAATACTGAGCCTCACTTTGCTTTCAAAACAGCCTCAATTTTTCCTGGGATGGGTTCAACCAGATGGTGGAAACATTCCTTTGAGATTCTGGTCCATGCTGACATCATTGCATCATACAATTCCTGCAGATTTTTCAGGTACTCTTTCATGCTGTGAATCTCCCATTCTAGCACATCCCAGAGATGTTCATTTGGATTCAGATCTGGTGACTGGGAAGAACACTGAAGAACATTGAACTCATTGTTATGTTCATGAAACCAGCGTGAGACGACTTTTGCTTTGTGACATGGTGCACTATCATGCTGGAGGCCCAAAGTGTACACAGAAAACATTCCCCACACCATTACAACACCTCCACCAGCCTGGACTGTTGACGGAAGGCTGATTGGGTCCATAGGCTGCGTCCGAAATCGCATACTGTGACAGTACGTGCTGCATTTCATGCAGTATGTACTGCACGGCTGTTGAAACAGTACGTACTAATCAGTATGTGTGTATTATGACTACAGTCCTGGATATACTACAGCTGCCATGTTAGCATTGTCATTGACAATTTACCAGAATTTATTCTGGTATTATTAAACAAGTCTTGTTTAACCAAGGATTAATACTTAAAAAGAGCCGATGCTGTCTTCCACGATTTTTTTCCGCACTAGTCCAATTGCCTACTGCAAAATCCCGCCGGAAGCAGTATGTCATCCGGGTATTTCTCACCTACTGTTTCTCGCCTACTGAGAATTCAAACATACTACCCCTCTGGCATACTGCTTTTCACCTACTGTGTAGTAGGGTAGTATGCGATTTCAGGTGCAGTTATAGATTCATGCTGTTGGTGCCAAATTCTGACCCTACCATCTGTGTGCCTCGGCAGAAATCAAGATTCATCAGACCAGACTTTTTCCAGTCTTCAACTGTCCAGTTTTGGTGAGCCTATGCCCATTGCAGCCTCAGCTTTCTGTTATTGGCTGACAGAAGTGGAACACAATGTGGTCTTCTGCTGTTGTAGCCCATCTGCCTCAAGATTCAACATGTTGTTCATTCTAAGATGCTTTTCTGCTCACCACAGTTGTACAGAGTGGCTATCTGAGTTACTGAAGCCTTTCTGTCAGCTCCAACCACTCTGGCTATTTGCCATTGACCTCTCTCATCAACAAGGTATTTCTGTCCGCAGAACTGCCACTCACTGGATTTTCAACAATTTTTTGCATTATTCTGAGTAACTCTAGAGACTTTTGTGTGAAAATCTCAGGAGATCAGCAGTTATAGAAATACTCAAACCAGCCCATCTGACACCACAGTCAAGCCACAGTCAAAATCACTTTTTTTGACTTCACATTTTTCCCCATTCTGATTGTTGATGTGAACATTACTTGAAGCTGCTGGCCTGTACCTACATGATTTAATGCACTGCACTGCTGCCACACGATTGGCTGATTAGATAATCGCATGAATGAGTTGGTGTACAGCTGTTCCTAAAAAAGTGTTCGTTGAGTATCTTACAGTAGAAATGGTTCGGTATATCATCGACGTATTGTCTGCACTTACACGTTGACGTGTTGCAGAAATTTTAGATTTCAATAGAATTATTTGCTTTAAAAAAACAAGATCTTAGTGAAAAACAGGGGGGTTATGGAGTGGATAATATCACAAATGCGTCAGAAATACATGTAAAATAATTGTTTGTTTGCACAAAGGTTAGATTCAATAGATAGTAGTCTATAGCATCAGTGTTGTGTGATAGTCTCTTGACTTAATTTTGTTTGAGGCTATGTTGTTATTAATGTCATCCTGCCCCACTAAAATCTGTGGTCACAAGCTACTGCTGGAATTGAGGGATGATTGCATTCTCTGCTTGAGGTTGAAGCATTTTGAACACATTCTGCAGTGTGGGCTTTCAACCAGCAGAAGGAGCCTGCTGAATGCTAATAATCTGCAGTCCCCTCAAAGTATTGGAAATGCCAATTCTTTTGTTTTTTATATACACTGAAGACAGTTGTGTATTAAATTTTTTATTAGATTAAAAATTAGATTACCCAATTTTTCAGGCCATGAATAATATAGGAACAGGTGTTTCTTGTTGTCCAGGTCTGCACTGTTAGATTGATTGTTTAAACAAGTAATAGCTCTGAATTAATAACTAAGATGTATTTACTGTATTGAAAAGACACTTTAAGGTGTATTTATAGGCATAAAAAAGTAAACATGATGTTTGATTATTTTGACAATCTGTACCCCATTTTAAAAACTGAAGTCACCTATGGCAGTAAATCATAGGGTTCCACAAATGCGGTGTTGTTAGTACTGTTTATTTTTGTTTCAGTGTAGAAGCTTTTTGCTATCACAAAATAATTTATAGATGACTCACACGAGTCTGTTTGGTTCCATCATTCTCAAATGATCTCAATTTCACATGAACAGTTGCGCTTTGGTGCTGGAGCTATGGTTGCTGTTATGGCCTTAGGACTGCAATTACCACATACAATTTTGCACTCAAGTCTCCTTTAGTAAACAGTGGATTAGTTCAACAAAACAGACTTCATATAAAACCATAATGAACTTTCTTTTACTTTCACACTATCCGTTGTTACTCATGTGTTACAGGGATGTGTTCCCTTCTGAGTCCGGTTCCTGTCAAGGTTTCTTCCTCATATCATCTTAGGGAGTTTTTCCTTGCCACCGTCACCACTGGCTTGCTCAATAGTGATAAATTCACACATTTAAAATCTGTATCTTCTGTTTATATGTTTCTGTAAAGCTGCTTTGAGACAATGTCCTTTGTTAAAAGTGCTATACAAATGAAATTAAATTGAAAATTGAATTTCAAGTTATTGTTGTGTTGCGTGCTGGGCACGAAGATTCAGGTCTTCTCAATTCTATCAGCGTCGTGTAGATACCTCACGTACTATTTCACACTGTTTTCATTACATAATGCACAAATTAACTATTTTATTAGACACTGAAATATAAACAAGTGTATATAGTCGGATAAACATTTATGAGGAGGCCTGTACAGAACTTATTTACTAGGTTAATTATTTCCAAATAAGCTGTTATATTCTATGATATTTTGTTCATGATGCACAACTATAGATGTTTATACCAGATGTATAGGCATCTATAAGGGTGGTTTATAGATACCATTATAGAGATTTTGTTATAGGTCAGGAAGAAGTGCTCTTTAGCTCATGTCAAATATTATGTATAAATTAAGATGTAGGGCTTTGGATCTTAATTTGGTGCTGGTTAAATAGTGATGGTAGCAAATATGTCTTTCTGAGTAAATGAGTGCGGCAGAGCTTTTTTTCATGCATTTTCAGTCAAATTGCTAAATAAAAATAATCATAACATATTTAACATGTTTGTGTAGTCACAGATCTAGATGTAGCTTGATGCGAATATTAACATAAAATTAGACATACTCTCAGATTCATGGTCTCAGAATGGTAGCTTTTTTTGTCTGTATAATTTTCTTTAAAACTCATTTCAGGTACAGTCATGATCCTTAAGGTTTAAAATGGGTTTTAAAGGTTTACAGTTTACCAAAGCTGTTTCAAAATGTTCAATTGACCCTACAATAACCACTCTGACTGACTGTGTTTTCAATATGTGCTATTGCTTCCTGTTTGCACTATATAGATTTATTTAAAGGATCATCATAAGATATTTAAAAATAGCTTTAAAATGACCACATTTCCAAATTGTTTAACTTTATTTAAAAATATACAGTGTAACTAAATACAAACACACACACACACACACACACACACACACACACACAAATAAATTAAGCTATTACTAAGTCCACATCCAACATCATCCAGTGTATCGTTTCTCAGTCCAGTGCAACACAGTTCCATTGTGTGTAGTTTATTACAGTAACCTCAGGGCAGCTGGTGCACTGTCAGTCCTGTGCAGCTCATCTCGAGGTGCAGGTAACTGTGTCTGTGCAAAGAGCCAGTCCACTGGGTCTCGGTGGCTGCTGAGTGTGAGCTCGTCTAGACTCAGTGTGGCTACACGTGACCGTGGGGTCCTGTAGGAGCAGCGAAGTGGGCTGCTACTTCCCAAGTGTTTGTCCAGAGGCTTAGAAAAGAGACAAGGCCTCAGAGTCCGTACAACCCGCACAGGGCCATATGCAGGCTGGGCCAGCTTTTTAATGGAGTCGATATATTCCTCCATAGACTGCGAGGAGCATCCCGTCTGTGAGGCATCCTCGTGTGTCTCTGTTATTGTGGGCAAAGGAGCCACGGATAACAGCAGTCTTCTCGGCTTCATGCTGGAGAGGCATAAAAAAGTTTGAGTGAGCTACTTCTGGATGCTTTAATTTTAACGAAAAACAAACAAGAAGCAGTGCACACACTGCAGAGGTACTCTTTTTAAGTGAAATGAAACTTCTGAAAGACTTTCCAAATGAAAGCAAATACTCACCTGTAGTAAATAGATTCTCGAGTCTTGTGAGATACACGGTGGTCCTGATACTGCTCTGGGTCAGAGAGCTACTGCGTGGCTTAGTCTGTGAGGTGGGTCTGATCTACTATTCAGGGAAAGCCTTTTATACTGTTACTGGGTGTAAGCCAGGCTCATGACACTAAATATAGCCATGCATTGACCTCGCTCTCTCTGGAGGAAGTGTGTGTGTGCTGGGCTGAGAGCATGGAGGAAGCTGTGGCGTGGCAGATGACCATGCTTCTCTGCTGCAGCTGCCCTGATTGTTTATATTTCGGACACAATGAGGCCTTGGGAGCACTTGGCCCTCCACCTAGCTCACACAGGAGAACACGTACACTCGACCTCACTCAGTCTGCTGCCAGCAGCACATCAACCGCTTCATCCTCTTTTATACTTACAGGGCCTCAGGGATCCATGTGGGAATGGGTTTGGAAGGCTTCAACTTCTCACTCATCTGCTTTATTGTTAGTGTGGTGAATGATTATTTCAGGACTGACAAATGTTTTAGGGAAAAGCAATACAGCATTCGGCTTTTTTTTTTTTCTTCAAAAGTAGTTAAACATGAGTGGAAATGTCGAGTGTAATTATACTCAAGTCAAAGTACAGGTATTGTGTGAAGTATAAGGAAATATTAAGAGTCCACACTTATACATACATATTTTTTTAACCCACATTGCAAATGCATATCAAGTCAGATCATATGAAAGGTGGAAGATTGAAGTTAAGGTTTAGAGTTGATACCTTTTGATAAACCTTGATTCATGAAATCAAAGATTAGCCACATCACCTTTATTTACAAAGAGGGTTATGAAAGGAACTCACAATCCTCATTTGCTGTATATATAAATGTACTGCTAGTTCCTTGACAACATCGAGTGACTGACTCAGTGTAACAACTGAAAACAAACATGAAAGTATGTGGAAAATATGTATTGAAGATGGATTTACAGTCCTGATGACAAATACAGCCAAAATACAGCGACAACACGATACCCAGAAATGTCTTTCTGTGCCATGAACATGATGGTCCCTTTACAAGGTGTGTAGTTATGTTACATGTTACTGATATGATAAAATGTTCAAACGTTACACTAATAACTAAATTATGAATCTGGAATAAACATGCAGGCTGGTCAAGGCTTGGGGCTGCAGACAATTCATAACGTCCATTGAGGTTTGTTTGCTTAAAAAGTTTGGAAACCCTTGATTTAATGTATGAAGAGCAATTGAGAGTAATATGGAGTTCCTGCTCAAAACTGATGGCTGTGGTTTGCACAGAAAGTATGATAAGTAACTGGGCAAAAAAAAAGTCTAAATGTAAATAAACCTACTTTAAGACTTGCATTTCTTTCCTTATGGAAATGTAATTGAGTAAGAGTAATTAAAGTATAATTAAACATGAATAAATACAAATCCCATTAAATGGTACTTTATTGTATGTAATGAAGTATAATGAATTATTAATTGAATAAAGGGTGGGTAAATTAAGTAAATTAAATAAGCTACTATAATTAAGTAATTTCTACTACAAATATAATTAATGACTGTAAATCCTCTCAGCTGTTTTGTTGTAAGAAGGCTATAAACTTGAACTTATTGTATCGGTTGTTACTGATTCAGTCCAGGCCCAGAACCTGGAAACATGCTTTCTACTGTAATACTGTCCTTTGCCAGATATCCTGCACAAACAAGATTAAATTAAGTGGACTAAGTTCTATTTATTTAGTGAATTATTTCTCTGATCGGTGTACTAGACATTAAACCATATTAGATTATCATTAAGCAATAGTGAAAGTATTAATTTAATGTTGGTATAAAATGTATTATAGCCGTTTGTTTTCCATATGCTTACCAGTGAGCATTGCTAGCCAGGATTTAGGACACCATGTTCAAGGCAGCTATATCTGGCGTTCAATTTTAATCTGATGCTTTTTGGCCATGTCAAGTGCAGTGCTCACAGGAGGAGGATTGTCGGAGGATTATCCAGCTAGTTCCTGAAAGGATTAGACATGTGTTCACATGGCACGTTTTTGCTCTCAGCTGCTATACTGCACTTTGTAGTTGTACATGACCTGATGTGACTCCCTGAAACTACTGGAAGTGGACATTCAAAGATGCAGAATTTTATTTATATATATATATATATATATATATATATATATATATATATATATATATATATATGAACAGTGATATTGGTTGAAAACACTTTAATTATTGGGGGTACTTTCTGATATATGAATCTAGGCTGGAGTTCAGAATATCGTCCATATGCATTTCATGTTTTACAAAAACAAAAGAATGTGGACGTGACTTAATACAGCGCTGTGTCATGATTCAGTATCACACTCCAAGAAATTATCTAAGGTAGATTGTCTGAAGCGGATACCTCCCAATGTGACTTTCCACTGCTCGAGAGTCTCAGAACAGGAGTGTTGGGCCCCTGACTGCCTTCTAGCACGTAGACTTGAAACAGAGCTGGGCTGAACATGAGCCAACAGGATTTCCTCTGTCCAATAGAAGAATTAACGATTATTATTATTTCTTGTGTCACTGCAGGAAGGGGGCGAGTTGATTATGGAGGGTTTACTCAACATCTCCTGGGGTCTGAGGAGGCCAATCAGACTGCAGATGCAGGATGACCACGAGCGCTTCCATTTTGCCAATGCAGGATTCTGGAAGCCAGAGAGCCCAGGGAGAGACCATGGGTGGGTGGGACTGAGCTACACCCACTTTTTAGCTTTTGCCTTCATTAAAGTAAAATCTGAATCTTTTATTCCTTTCATCGTCTCAGTGCATTTGTCATTTAATACACATGAAATTGCTGAGCAAGCACAGGTTGAGTGCAGTCATAATCCCCTGTGACACTCCCTCCTCGTTCTCACGTGTAACACCCTCTTACACAAGGGAATATTAAAGTTCCATAAGCATAAGTCTAACACTCTAGTGACTTTGTCACACTGTGTGGTTGCTGGAAGTGCTGCATCAAGACATGCACCAATCAGCCATAACATTAAAACCACCTAATATTGTGTAGGTCCCCCTTGTGCTGCCATAACAGCTCTGAGCTATCAAGGCACGGACTCCAAAAGACCTCTTAACATGTGCTGTGGTATCTGGTACCCAAGATGTTAGCAGCAGATCCTTTAATTCCTGCAAGTTGTGAGGTGGGGTCTTCATGGATCGGTTTATTTGTCCAACACATCCCACAGATGCTCGATCGGATTGAGATCTGGGGAATTTGGAGACCAAGTCAACACCTTGAACTCTTTGTCATCTTCCTCAAACCGTTCCTGAACAATTTATGCAGTGTAGCAGGGCGCATTATCCTGCTGAAAGAGACCTCTGCCATTAGGGAACACTGTTGGCATGAAGGGGTGTACTTGTACTAACATCCACATGAATGCCAGGACCCAAGGTTTCCCAGCAGAATACAAATACCTTATAGGATACAAATGGGAGAATTTGTATCTGTATACAGTACATCGTCTTTAGTAACTGCCTGGTCAGTGTTGCAGTGGTTTAAATTAGGCTACTTATTTGTTTATGTTTTGGGATTAGAACCAACTAAATGTGTTAGAAAATGTCACAGGCACATTAATTAAACAGAGTTATGTTTTATAATTAAAGTGCACTAAATCTTCTGTGCTATACATTCTCTGTGCTGACAGGAATGAAAACCAACAGAGTCCCATTCAGTTTTCATTTGAGTCCAACAACAATGAAGTTACTGTACCAGCAAAAAACAGTAAGTTCAAAAATACTCTCTAGCTTTTTGTTTTCTCTGCTTACCAATGACGGACAGATCAAACTACGACAAAACCTTTTCTATTTGTGCACTGGCAGTGATGGTGTATTGTTTATATTTCTGTATTGTTTATTTTTAGCCATGTTGTTTTTGTAGATCGCTTATCCATGACGGAGCATTTCCGCTATGTACACGGAATTCGGAATACACCGAATACACTAGCCACTGTTCCTCCAGGTGTTCATGGAGCGAGCGTAGTTTAGCATTTTGCTGGAATTTTCACAAGTGTGTTTAATTTGTGATGGTGAATTTGTACACAAAAACATTTTTCAAAGCGTGAAAGTGCTATAATAAGAATGTGTTCATTGGGTTTGTCCTGTCTTCTGTAGGTTTTGATGGTCTTAGCTCAGAAGAGGAAACTCCTCAACTTCCAAGAACCAGAAGTGATGCCAGCTTCATGAACGTCCAAAGAAGGTCCAAACAGCGATCCTCAGGAGACTTACAAAGGGTTAAAAGGCATCGCTTCTCCATCAATGGGCACTTTTACAACCACAAGGTGACATGTTATCTTAAGAAACATTTATAATTTCAATATCCCATATTGCAGAGTTTGCATGTTCTCCCCGTGCTGCGGGGGTTTCCTCCGGGTACTCCGGTTTCCTTCCCCAGTCCAACGACATGCATAGTAGGTTGATTGGCATGTCTAAAGTGTCCGTAGTGTATGAATGGTTGTGTGAATGTGTATGTGAGTGTGCCCTGCGATAGTCTGGCACCCTGTCCAGGGTGTACCCTGCCTTGTGCCTGATGCTCCCTGGGATAGGCCCCAGGTTCCCCATGACCCTGAAAAGGAGTAAGCGGTAGAAGATGGATGGATGGATATCCCATATTGGTAATCTGCTTAAATGTTACTTCTAACAGAGAAGAAACTCGCATAATGGATCTCTAAAGGAACATCAGCAAAAATGAACACAGCACAATAGTGTTTGTCAGGAACTATCACACCCTGTGGCTGGTAAAGGGCCCTTAAGCTGTCACTAATGACTGTAGCAGCATGTGTAAAGGGAAGTGTTGGTGGTGGTGTGAGTCCTGTGGGTCAGAGAGCTGTGATAGATGGATGCAGGTGTTGAGAGGGAGTATTTTCCTGTGCAGGCGTTCCTCTGGCAGCAACATGCGTTTCACAAAGGCCTGTCACCTGCTTTTCTCATCAGCACTCTTCAAGGTTAGGGATCAGCCTGGTCATGAAGGTCTTTCTGCAGATGTGGAGAAACTGGAAAGGAAGTTGTGTGTTTAAACGATTCGTCTTCGGGGCGGATGATGATGGTGGATTGGTATGCTGCCCTCAAGAGTGTAAAAGTAAACTAATGAACAGGAAATAAAAGAATCACACATGAATACAATATATGTGTACGTTGGCAATTTTTATGAGCTACATGACAAGACATGAAATAAAAAAGTAGGGCAACATGCTGTAAGTCGCTGTATTTTCTTGTGCTGATGAACAGTTTGTTTTGGATTGCAAAATAGAGAAGTGATATAAGTTTGCTCTCTGTGTAGGATAATGATGGAGATCTCATGGACAGGATTAGATCAGCATTTAGGAGTGAATGCAACACTGCTGCTTTACCTTGTGTGTCTTTTTTAAATAGTGATTGAATAAAAAAAAAAAAAAGATATTATTCATTGTAGGTTCTTTATGTGGCAATAGCTACAGTAATTAACTGTTTGCATTTTCAGACATCGATCTTCACCCCAGCTTATGGGTCAGTAACTAATGTTCGTGTGAGCAGTTCAATGACAACACAACAAGTGCTCAGTCTGCTACTAAATAAATTTCGGGTATGTCATTTTGTAATATTTTGACAGGACTTTGAGAATATTACCTGAGTGACCCCTCTCATATGGGAAACCCTTAATAATACTTCATGTCTTCAACCCTGAAGCTATACACTTTATCATACTGTGTTTCTACAGGTGGAAAATAAAGCGGACGAATTTGCACTTTATATCGTCCATGAATCAGGAGGTCATTTTTTATCTCTTTGACTTTTAATTACTGCCAGTCTGGTGTGTATTTCTGTATAATATTTGTAATATTTTTTACCATTCAGAAAGGACGAAGATTAAAGACACTGAATATCCCTTGGTGTTGCGTGTGCTGCATGGCCCATGTGAAAAAATTGCCAAACTATTTATTATGGAAAAGGATCTGGGTGAAGAGGTTACTTATGATGTGAGTCTTTCTGCCGGTATCATTAAACACGTGTATTCAGTCTAGTGGTCACGATGATGCGTATACATGTGTGGCGGTCTGAGAAAAAGCATCTGATGTTGTTGGAGCTGAAATCTTGAAAACCAAATCATCCAAAATGATAAGTGTACGTGATGTTTCTGCCAGTAATGTACTTTGACATGCCTACATGAATAAACACTCACAGGCCACTTTATTGGGAACACCTGTATGTCTGCACATTTATGCAGTTATCCAATCAGCCAATCATGTGGAATCAAAACAATGCATAAAATCATGCAGATACAGGTAAAGAGCTTCAGTTAATGTTCATATGAAACATCAGAATAAGGAGAAAAATGTGATCTGTGAGTTTGATCGTGGCATGGATGTTTGGCTGGTTTTAGTTTACTTGGAGTGGTGCAACAAACAAAAAGCATCCTGTGAGCAGAATGTCTGCATGCGGTCTCCCTCTCCCGCCCTCTCACACTCTCCCTCTCCCGCCCTCTCACACTCTCCCTCTCCCACCTTCTCCCACTCTCGCTCTCTCCCTCTCCTGCAACTCTCACACTCTCGCGGTCTCCCCCTCCTGCCCTCTCACTCTCTCCCTCTCCTGCCCTTTCACTCTCTCCCTCTCCCGCCCTCTCACACTCTCGCTCTCTCCTTCTCACTCTCTCCCTCTCCCGCCCACTCACTCTCTCCCTCTTGCGCCTTCCCTCACACACACACACACACTCTCCCTCACACACACAAGTGCTTGCTCTCTCACGGTCACCCTCTGGCAGTCTGAGAACTAGGGATAATAAAGCAGTGTGACAATAAATCACATGCCATAAGTCAGGTTGCTTTTGTCAGAACAACAGCCCCTGAACCCATACAGCTGCTATCAAAATTATTCAACCCCCATTGCAAATCAGGTTTATTGTCAAAATTTACAGACTTTCAGCTAAATCGTACCGACAATAAAAAAAGATGCCGTCTCGGCGGATGTGTGTAGTGCAGCAGGTGGTGGCATTCAGAACGAGTCGTGGCACTATGGTTGCATCATCAAGATGCGACAAACCACATGAATTGTTTAAACATGCATACCAATTTGTTTCCAAGAGAGTATAAAAACCCTGTCTGCTTGTCACAGGTGCTCAGGCTAATGGTCAATCCCAGTACTGAATAATATTGGAGAACACTGAGTATTGTGAGAATTATTACACCATTTATATCACATTACTCAACAGAGTTGTACAGATGATTCACAATACTTCTGTTTCTTTCTGATGTCTGTATAATTACCATTTGAATCTGAGGACAGTGTGTGTGTGTGTGTGTGTGTGTGTGTGTGTGTGTGTGTGTGTGTGTGTGCGCGCGCACGCAATCACACCATTCACACCATTCACATCCTGCCTCATTAATCCTGTCTGAGCCGCTTCAGTGGGTTGTTTTTTTTTACTGCAGGAGCTGGACAACCTGTCCACTGAATACACTGTAACACCTCTACATGTACATGCAGCATGCACATGTGCACATGCACACACACCACACAAAACCAGAAAAACATTCAGCCATTTACTCCAACAAGCAGCAAACATTGAATAAACAGAAGCCAAAGCAACAAAGTCGTGAGGTTAAGATGCTACAGTGATTGATGCCTCCTCCTCTCGCCCTTTCTCGCTCTGTTTCTGCCGAGTGGAATATTTACACAAAAATTAGGCTTTCACTTCGCACTGAACCTGTTGCTTAGTTACTTACTTATAAAGAATTTCACACATGGCAAAAAGTCACATGAAGATTGGAAGGACAGAGCGGTAAGAGTGTACCAGGGCAACACAAATCGAATAATTAAGCAACTGTTTTATTGTGGTGGCTGCTCTTTAATAAAAGCTGAAACGACATTAAAATTGTGACACAGAAAATCCTGAGGTCAATTTAAAGCAATAAAAGAAAATCAGATTCGTTTCGGTAGATTATTTATGATGTCAGTATGGATGTAGCAAAAATAAATTTCAAGAAACAGCTATTTTCATTATATTTTTGACAGGCCAGCTGGTGCAACATCAATCCTATACAATGTTAAGGTTTTGATGAGAGCTGAGCAATGTCTGGGCATCTTGAACTATTCTGGCCATTTTCCTCTGACCTCTCTTATCAACAAGTTGTTTCCACCCACAGAACTGTCGCTCACTCAATCGGGTTTTTTTTTCTCTACCATGCAATGTAAACTATAGAGACTGTTGTGTGTGTAAATCCCAGGAGATAAGCAGTTTCTGAAAAACTCAAACCAGCCCATCTCGTACCAACAACCATGCCACGTTCAAAGTCATAGAAATCACATCTTTTCTTCATTCTGATGTTTGATGAGAACGTTAACTGAAGCTCTTGACCTGTATCTGCATGTTTGCATTACGCTGCTGTCACATGATTGGCTGATTGCATAACTGCATGAATTCTTTCGACATCTCAAAGACGTGTTTAACAAACTATCAGAGAGCAGTAAAAGTAGAGAAGTTTTTCTCTAAAGTAATTGCTGATAATCCACCATCGACCAAAAGTATTGTTTAATACAATCGACTCTGTTTTAAGCCCTAGGAGAGATGCTTTTTTTTGGATGTTACCCAAGAGACCTGTGATGAATTTGTAAACGTTTTTACTCACAAAAGTGAACAGATCAAAGGTGCTGTTTACTCACCATTTGACCAAGCATTCATACCTTCTCCATCTAGCTCTCTGACTCAATTTCAACCAGTTTCATCAGCACAGTTGGCAGATGTTGTCTCAAAGATGAAGTGTTCCAATTATAAGCTGGATATTCTTCTTCCACATCTTTTCAAATACATTTTTATAACTGTTCGCTCCAGTGTGGCATATATAATTAATAGCTTCTTAGCAAATGGAGTTGTTCCAAGCAATGTTTTAAACATGCAACTCTACATCCCTCGTTCAAAAAAAAAAAAAAATACTCTCTTGGATCTGACAACACACAGTAATTATAGACCACTAGATCACTAAATTTCCTTTTTATGTCCAAGATTCTGGAGAGAGTTGTCTATTCACAGCTCTGTTCCTATAAAAATGCAGTCAACATTCTTGATACATTTTAGTCGGGCTTTAGACCTTTGCACAGCACCGTATCTGCGTTGTTGAAGGTCACTATTAACATTTTGCTCTCAGTGAATTCTGGCTCACATGTTGTTTTAGTTTTATTAGATCTCAGTGTGCATTCAACACTATCGACCATAACATTCTTATCAATTGTCTCGAGTGTTTGGTTTGCATCCAGGGAATGGCCCTTCAGTGGTTTGCCTGAAAGACGGGACATTCTCTGTTAACTTAGGGCAATTGGCATTGGCTTCCTGTGAAATTCAGGGTGGATTTTAAAATTCTGCTCTATGTCTATAAAACACGCTCTAGTCTTGCACCCAAATATCAGTGATCTTAATCATTACTCCCACACAAGAGCTTTCAGATCGTCTGATCAGCTTCTTTTGAGAAATCAAAGATCGTGCCCTTTCTGTGGTCCTAAACTCTGGACCTCTGTGAGGTCAAGGAATTTTCTTTCAACTTCTGTTGTTTTAAATGTACTCTATAAATAAAGATTGACGACTTGAATGTGCAAATATACTGTATGTTCCTAATAAAGTGGACAGTGAGTGTAGTTTACCAAAACGATGATTGCCTTTGCTTTCTGCCATTGAGAAAGGAGCCAGTTTAGTAAATGTATTTAGTCTGCCTAAAGATGCCAAGTGCAATTTCCTTACATAGTGAATGTCAGGCTTTGATCAAGTTGATTGATGTTTACATTTAATATAGCCAAATTGACATAAACCTAATCGGTTCTATTTGTGATTAGACGTTGGCTGTCCAGTTGTCTGCACATCATCGTGAGATGCATGCATGCATGCATGCATGCAATAAAAAAAAAAAAAAAAAAAAGCATATTTCAGATCAGGAAAACCTATAGATTTCCAAACTATGTTTAGTAGAAAATGTCCAAATTTGACCATGTGAAGGGTTTTCCCAGACTTCCACACTTATAGTAAATAGATAAAGGTTCTGTCTAAACTCAAAATTAAACTACAGGATACCACAAGTCTTTCTTGAAGTTTAGGATGTTAATACCACAATAGACGAGTGTTGTTGTTTTTCTCCCCAGGTTGCACAGTACATAAAGTTTGAGATGCCTGTGTTGGATAGCTTTGTCACAAAACTGAGGGAAGAAGAGGAGAGAGAGATTTCAAAACTGACAGAAAAGTATGTCATAGCATACATATGATATCATTCTTATTACTGTTCTTATTCTACAAATGACATCTACTGCAAATGCAATATCCTTTACTGTGTTTGTTTCTACTCTATGCTACAATAATGAGTTTAATGCTAGATAAAGTAATTATTTTCACAAGGACAATAAAGCCTGAAAGCTTCACTAACTCTAACATTATTTACATTCTCTTTTATAGGTATGGTGTACTGAAATCAGTGATACAACAACAGCTAAAGGATATTTCTGAAAGTGCAGACTGTGTGTGAAGATATAGATTTCTTACTTGTTTTTGACTGAGGACATACTAGATGCAATATGATTTATACTTAGGAGTTTGGAAGTACCAGTAACTGATTTCACATAGAATACTCAGGAGTGACACACAATGACAGATGCTACTGTTAAAATACTTTATAAAGCACTTAAATATTTTTAAATGCTGAGGGTTGTTTTTTTATTTTTATTTTTAAAGTTAGTGACACTTCTTAAACTACATATCATAACTAAACACTGAATGTATTTAGTTGAACACAATACACTTTTTAAGAATGTATAATAAAACATTTTTTTTTTTTTTTACAGATGTTCAGTCTATCTATTTCCATGTGGTTCGTGGTATTTCTAGTAAAATGCATTAATTGTAAGGTATGTTTCAGATATATTTGATTCCACAAACCTGCAAAAGGAGGCACTCCAGACATACATAAGTGCAAAGAGCAGCAGAAAATCAAAAAGCACAACAACCAGACCAAAAGCTCAAACGCAAATTCAGAAACACATCAGTGTCACTTGAGAAACATTGGCCCGTACTGACATCACATGCTCACTACTGCTTTTCAGTCCGTTATCTAGTTAGCCTCGTGAACACTATGTTATTATAGGGATTAGTAATGCATTCTTGTGAATAACCTGGCCTCCTTTTTCAGTGCTCACACGCTCATAATGCTGAGAAAAGTTGACTGCATATGTAAATAACATTATATGAATGCCCTTGATGATAGTTTTTTTTTTTTAAGGAATTAATAAAAACATGAGTAGATTCATTTAAACTCATGTTTCCTGCACTCTCAGTGTAAACATCCTCTATTTTTGAAGGTCTTCTCTATTTTTGAAGATTGACGTACACTGTAACCAATCAGCAGCGAGCATGTGACGTTCAACAAGGACCTGCCCTTTCTATTTCTACTTAAAGTTGCTATGTTTTCTAATTTTCTGCTGTAATTTTGCTTTGTTCATGTGTTTTGAATTTTCAGGTCCACCATAGAAACAAAATAGATCATCCATCAGGCCTACAATGAATTTGGTTTCCAGTTTTCAAATCACTACTACAGATAAATATTATATCTTTTCTTTGCTCTGCTCCCAAACCTCACTTTTATATACATGTTGTTATTATACTACATGATCTCATTATCTCAATTCATTGTAAGGGTTGCTTTCCTTGAGAAGAAAAAAGTAATTTGCTGTTTCCTGCATCCTCACAATGAGTCCTGCAGAGTTACTCATTGTTCTGTGAGTGAGCTATGGAGTGTAGCAGTTCCCACGAGCTATTCCAGGAGCTGTTTTGATGAGAATATGACAAGTAATCAGTGTCTGCTGATAGGAGTGCCAGTCTTACACGGTGGCATCATGGGAAACAATGTAGAGCCAATTTCTCACGTTGGTGATTTGGGCCTTCTCATCACACACAACTAGAACGAGTAATAGCCCTTGTTGCGAAACAGCTCTCCCATTTTCAAAACCACCTAGGTTTTGAATGGGAATATGAGTGCAGTCAATTGCTCGTGTAACTCCTGGAAAACCAACTCTTCTATAAAATCCAGTAGATGTTTCTCCTGTTGGGCCAAATCTTATAAACTGATTTTTCAAGGCTGCAATTGCCCCCGATACTCTTCCAACAATTCTGCTTACTGTTGATTTATTTACTGCAAAGAGGTTTCCACCCACCATTTGGAAACAACCAGTAGCGTAAAAGCGCAAGGCTATTAAAAGCTGGAGCATGGGTGGTATGGCTGCATTTCGGTCACTGCCATGTCTAATTGCGGGTTCAATTTTTTGATCTGATGTAATGACAGTTTCCTTGCTGAATCTGTTTGAAAATTCAGGACCATCATAAAACTCAACAGGTTTGAGACGGTCCGTTATTTTTTTGCAATGAACTTTCATTTTCTCCAATCCACCAAATAGGTGCTGCCATTTTGACATTTCGAACCTTAAATTTAATCTCTAACTGAAATTTAAATCTGAGTTTAAAGTGGTGGAGTAACAAGATTATAGTTAATCCAGGTTTATTGTGAAATGAAATCCAGGATTAAAGTAATGATTTAAATGTAAGCTTGCTTATATTTAAACAAAGTTTAAAGTTTGGTGCAACAGAATTATTAGATAAACCTTGATTTAATCTAAATTTAAGATTAATCCTTATTGGTGCAACCCAGCCAGTTAGTATGTTATGATTCATTATTAGAGTGTTGTTGGTTTTTTTACATAGCATGTTTACTGGAGTGGCACACGTTTTTTTTTTTTTTTTTTTTTTTTTTTTTTTTTTTTGGGGGGGGGGGGGGGGGGGGGTGTTCAGGGCCCCCTTATTATTAATATTTTGCTGTATAATAAAAAAAATAGTGGCAGTAAATGCAACCGCAAACATGAACAGACACACATGTATCTATTCAACAGTCTGAATAGGCAAACCAAAACAGTGTAGGCTAGGCTTAAGTATTGTGTCCAGCAATCTTTCAAATCACACACGTAGTACATACAAACGGTCAGTATCGTGGGTTTATTGTTTACAAAAACAATACATTCCATTTTGGGTCAAAATAGTTCACACACACAAAAAAAAAAAACACAAGGCGTTCAGCAACGATTAGGCCTACGTTAGAGCAAAACACAACAGTGCAGTATTACCAACTACAAACAAACAGATAACTTAAAAATCCACTGACCGCTCCAACCTGTTATGTTATCCAACCTAAACAATCAGACAGTCTGATTAAGAAAAATGAGCAACTGAATGAAATCATTAAGCACGTTCAAATGGGGGAAAGTTTTTCAAATGAGAACAATGCATTACTGAACCAGGTTATAGGCAACACAACAAACACCATTTAGGCTATTTAAAGCTTCATCTTCCTCGCCTTTTCTTTGGCAAATCTGGCGACTACCTTGTTCTTGATAATGTCAATTTCCCTTTCAATGCAGAGCAGTGATAAATTTAACCACTGCAACTGACCCATGCTTGACCGCAAGTAACTTTTGGTGAGTTTCAGACGGCTATAAGTCCTTTCTGCCAATTACTGTTCTAAAGGGAAATGACGCATATGTAAACAAATTGCAACACACTATTATTTTAGGCCTCCTATTCTAATAATCCATCTAACTGGGTGCATGGTGGCTTAGTGGTTAGCATGTTCGCCTCACACCTCCAGGGTTGGGGGTTCGAATTCCCGCTGCTACCCCAGTAGGGAGTTTGCATGTTCTCCCCATGCTGCAGGGCTTTCCTCCAGGTACTCCGGTCCAAAGACATGCATTGTTGGCTGCCCAGTCCAAAGACATGCATTGTTGGCTGATTGGCATGTCGAAAGTGTCTGTAGTGTATGAAAGGGTGTGTGAATATGTGTGTGATTGTGCAATGGCCAGACACCCTGCCCGGACTGGACATGTCCCCTGGGGTAGGCTTCAGGTTCCCTGTGACCTTGAAGGACAAGCAGTGTAGAAAATGGATGGATGTGTACTAATTCTTTTATTGCCTGCTCTGTTTTATACCACCCAAATAATTGGTGTTTTTGTGGATTAATGAAACACAGTACAGAGAAAATTTACATGTGAAATTAGGTATATCCTGGACCCTGTATTTATTCAAAACATTCATTTAAAATCAATGGCCATGATAGGTCTACAATAAATGTATTGCCATTTCCACTCCCTCTCTGTTACATTATCACTTAAGCTGTAGTGTAGTTTAGTTATATAGAAATAAAGTGCAACAATTCTGCCATCTAGTGGTTCATGCCGCATTTTTATTCTTATCACATAAAATAAAAAATTATACACACAAATCAGCCATAACATTAAAACTACACTGACAGGTGAAGTGAATAACTGATTAGCTTGTTACAGTGGCACCTGCCAAGGGGTGGGATATATCAGGCAGCAAGCGAACAATCAGTTCTCAAAGTTGATGTGTTGGAAGCAGGAAAAATGGGCAAGCATAACTATCTGAGAGACTTTGACAAGGGCCAAATTGTGATGGCTAGATGACTGGGTCAGAGCATCTCCAAAACAGCAGGTCTTATGTGGTGTTCCCGGTATGCAGTGGTTAGTACCTATCATTGACGCATGTGGGGAGCGGAGGCTAGCCCATCTGGTCCGATCCCACAGAAGAACTGCGGTAGCACAAATTGCTGAAAAAGTTCATGCTGGCTATGATAGAAGGGTTTCAGAACACAGTGCGTCATAGTTTGCTGTTTATGGGGATGTGTAGCCGCAGACCGATTAGAGTGCCTAAGCTGACCCCTAGAATGTTTTTATACACACACACACACACACACACACACACACACACACACACACACACACACACACACACACACACACACACATATATATATATATATATATATATATATATATATATATATATATATATATATATATATATATATATATATACAGTATCTCACAGAAGTGAGTACACCCCTCACATTTTTGTAAATATTTGATTATATCTTTTCATGTGACAACACTGAAGAAATGACACTTTGCTACAATGTAAAGTAGTGAGTGTATAGCTTGTATAACAGTGTAAATTTGCTGTCTCCTCAAAATAACTCAACACACAGCCATTAATGTCTAAACCGCTGGCAACAAAAGTGAGTACACCCCTAAGTGAAAATGTCCAAATTGGGCCCAAAGTGTCAATATTTTCTGTGGCCACCATTATTTTCCAGCACTGCCTTAACCCTCTTGGGCATGGAATTCACCAGAGCTTCACAGGTTGCCACTGGAGTCCTCTTCCACTCTTCCATGACGACATCACGAAGCTGGTGGATGTTAGAGACATTGTGCTCCTCCACCTTCCGTTTAAGGATGCCCCACAGATGCTCAATATGGTTTATGTCTGGAGACATGCTTGGCCAGTCCATCACCTTCACCCTCAGCTTCTTTAGCAAGGCAGTGGTCATCTTGGAGGTGTGTTTGGGGTCGTTATCATGCTGAAATACTGCATACTGATCATGCTCTGCTCCAGTATGTCACAGTGCATGTTGGCATTAATGGTTCCCTCACTGAACTATAGCGCCCCAGTGCCGACAGCACTCATGCAGCCCCAGACCATGACGCTCCCACCACCATGCTTGACTGTAGGCAAGACACACTTGTCTTTGTACTCCTCCCCGGTTGCCGTTACACACGCTTGACACCATCTGAACCAAATAAGTTTATCTTGGTCTCATCAGACCACAGGACATTTCCAAGTTCCAGTAATCCATGTCCTTAGTCTGCTTGTCTTCAGCAAACTGTGGGCTTTCTTGTGCATCATCTTTAGAAGAGGCTTCCTTCTGTTACGACAGCCATGCAGACCAATTTGATGCAGTGTGCCGCATATGGTTTGAGCACTGACAGGCTGACCCCACACCCCTTCAACCTCTGCAGCAATGCTAGCAGCACTCATACGTCTATTTCCCAAAGACAATCTCTGGATATGACACTGAGCACGTGCACTCAACTTATTTGGTCGACCATGGCGAGGCCTGTTCTGAGTGGAACCTGTCCTGTTAAACCGCTGTATGGTCTTGGCCACCGTGCTGCAGCTCAGTGTCAGGGTCTTTGCAATCTTCTTATAGCCTAGGCCATCTTTATGTAGAGCAACAATTCTTTTTTTCAGATCATCAGAGAGTTCTTTGCCATGAGGTGCCATGTTGAACTTCCAGTGACCAGTACGAGGGAGTGTGAGAGGATGACACCAAATTTAACACACCTGCTCCCCATTCACACCTGAGACCTTGTAGCACTAACAAGTCACATGACACCGGGGAGGGAAAATGGCTAATTGGGCCCAATTTGGACATTTTCACTTAGGGGTGTACAGTGAGGGAAAAAAGTATTTGATCCCCTGCTGATATTGTACGTTTGCCCACTGACAAAGAAATGATCAGTCTATAATTTTAATGGTAGATTTATTTGAACAGTGAGAGACAGAATAACAACAAGAAAATGCAGAAAAACGCATGTCAAAAATGTTATAAATTGATTTGCATTTTAATGAGGGAAATAAGTATTTGACCCCACTGCAAAACATGACTTAGTACTTAAATAAGGCAAACCCTTGTTGGCAATCACAGAGGTCAGACGTTTCTTGTAGTTGGCCACCAGGTTTGCACACATCTCAGGAGGGATTTTGTCCCACTCCTCTTTGCAGATCTTCTCCAAGCCATTAAGGTTTCGAGGCTGACGTTTGGCAACTCGAACCTTCAGCTCCCTCCACAGATTTTCTATGGGATTAAGGTCTGGAGACTGGCTAGGCCACTCCAGGACCTTAATGTGCTTCTTCTTGAGCCACTCCTTTGTTGCCTTGGCCGTGTGTTTTGGGTCATTGTCATGCTGGAATACCCATCCACGACCCATTTTCAATGCCCTGGCTGAGGGAAGGAGGTTCTCACCCAAGATTTGACGGTACATGGCCCCGTCCATCGTCCCTTTGATGCGGTGAAGTTGTCCTGTCCCCTTAGCAGAAAAACACCATCAAAGCATAATGTTTCCACCTCCATGTTTGACAGTGGGGATGGTGTTCTTGGGGTCATAGGCAGCATTCCTCCTCCTCCAAACACGGCGAGTTGAGTTGATGCCAAAGAGCTCCATTTTGGTCTCATCTGACCACAACACTTTCACCCAGTTGTCCTCTGAATCATTCAGATGTTCATTGGCAAACTTCAGACGGGCATGTATATGTGCTTTCTTGAGCAGGGGGACCTTGCGGGCGCTGCAGGATTTCAGTCCTTCACGGCATAGTGTGTTACCAATTGTTTTCTTGGTGACTATGGTCCCAGCTGCCTTGAGATCATTGACAAGATCCTCCCGTGTAGTTCTGGGCTGATTCCTCACTGTTCTCATGATCATTGCAACTCCACGAGGTGAGATCTTGCATGGAGCCCCAGGCCGAGGGAGATTGACAGTTCTTTTGTGTTTCTTCCATTTGCGAATAATCGCACCAACTGTTGTCACCTTCTCACCAAGCTGCTTGGCAATGGTCTTGTAGCCCATTCCAGACTTGTGTAGGTCTACAATCTTGTCCCTGACATCCTTGGAGAGCTCTTTGGTCTTGGCCATGGTGGAGACTTTGGAATCTGATTGATTTAGATTTGCTTCTGTGGACAGGTGTCTTTTATACAGGTAACAAGCTGAGATTAGGAGCACTCCCTTTAAGAGTGTGCTCCTAATCTCAGCTCGTTACCTGTATAAAAGACACCTGGGAGCCAGAAATCTTTCTGATTGAGAGGGGGGTCAAATACTTATTTCCCTCATTAAAATGCAAATCAATTTATAACATTTTTGACATGCGTTTTTCTGGATTTTCTTGTTGTTATTCTGTCACTCACTGTTCAAATACAACTACCATTAAAATTATAGACTGATCATTTCTTTGTCAGTGGGCAAACGTACAAAATCAGCAGGGGATCAAATACTTTTTTTCCTCACTGTACTCACTTTTGTTGCCAGCGGTTTAGACATTAATGGATGTGTGTTGAGTTATTTTGAGGGGACAGCAAATTTACACTGTTATACAAGCTGTACACTCACTACTTTACATTGTAGAAAAGTGTCATTTCTTCAGTGTTGTCACATTAAAAGATATAATCAAATATTTACAAAAATGTTAGGGGTGTACTCACTTTTGTGAGATACTGTATGTGTGTATATATATATATATATATATATATATATATATATATATATATATATATATATATATACTGTATCCACTTTTATCCTATTTGACAAAGACATTTTGGCTAATGCGGTTGTGAGGGCGCGTAGAAAATAGGGTAGACTATACCGTTATAACAAATAGCAGAATGCACATTGCTACCATCTGCTGTTCGGTCTGAGTCCCAGAGATATGCCGCGTCTTCTACTCTGACTAAAACAGTGCGCCCCTAGCGGATAATTTACGAATAGCATTTTATTAAAAATTTCCAGTTCGGGTCTTTTATGCATTTTTTTACTTTCAAAATTCATCCTGCGGGCCGGATTGAACCCCCTAGCGGGTCGGTTTTGGCCCGCGGGCCGTACGACTGACACCCCTGCGGCTTACCCATTTCTTTAGACCCGTTTGCGTTCCCAGCAGGAAAACTGTGCTTTTTGTCACATCCTTCATCACGTAATTATGGAATTAGATCTCTCTTTCAAAAGGAGCTTGTAACAACTCCACATGTGGTGTCATATTAGAAGAACTCAGTTGACCATACGGATTGGAAAAAGTATGGACTCTGCCTTTGAAATAGGCTACATAATAACTAACAAGGTTTGACAAATTTCCAACAGGTCCAACAGTACATCCAAAATATTTCATCATCTATGAATTTTAAAGTTCTTAAGATAATTAACTTGTTTCACCTTTTTTCATTTATTTCAGTAAAGTTTTCTGGGGGGGGAGTGATGCAGCCTATATGCATATATATATATATATATATATATATATATATATATATATATATATATATATATATATATATATATATATATATATATATATATAAATGATTCTTTGCCTTCATTATCATTTCATTGTATGCAACTTTTACATTTTGCTACGTATTTGTATTTTCATACCTTGGCATTATTTAAAAATAATAATTATACTACTAATAATAAATAAAAAGAAAGCACAGTTAATCTAGCCGCACATAATTTTAAGGACGCAACTTTTACACATTTAGCGGTAACTACGGTGGCCGAGACGCAAAACAATTCGCTAATATGAAAGCAAAGTAACAAACCCGAACACAAAATAACAAATCCAAAAACAAAACAACAAATTATAAACACAATGGCAAATCTAAAAACACATTAACAAATCATTTTGTTTTCATATTTGTGATTTTATTTGCAGTTCTCGGCCACCGTAGGTAACAGCACAGAAAGCGGAAAACGAGTACTACACAATAAAGACGTTTCATACAAAACGATCATTTTAAATAATAAGTAACAAAACAAACACAACAATTGACAGTATTTCTGAGTATACAGTCAAAAGTTGTTTTTTTATAACCATTTACATTTAAATAATGGCAAAATCAATCAAGTTGATAATAATAATGTAAAGATTTATTTAAAAACAACAGCAACAACAACATTTAGCCTGTAAACTCGGATTCGTTTTCCGCTTTCGGTGCTGTTACCGATAAGTGTGTAAAAGCCGCGCCCCTAAAATGTGTGTGCGGGTATATTAACGGGGCTTCCAGGAATAGTGACTGGTTTAACCTCAGTGTCTACTTGTGGGTATTATTCAGTACTTTATACGGCTCAGAAAGAGGAAGATGGCTGTCTATTCCGGTGTTGATGCAAGAATCCTTATTGTCGGATGCGGGATTTCAGGAATCGGTGCTGCGCAGAAGTTAATCAAACAGGGTTTCCGAAATATCCGCATTATTGAAGCAACGTCAAGAAGCGGAGGAAGAGTTAAAACCGGAAGATTGGGTAAGAGAGAGTGAGTAAACGCCTGGAACCTGTTGTAATCTGTGGTTAAAACATTGTGACATTAAAACTTCTGATCCCGAGTTCAAATGGCAGCACTCCCAGTGCTTATGTAATAGCAAGGCTATTAACCTAAACTGCATCATAACAATCAGGATAAGGGACTTTACCAAATACTGTAAATGTAAATAATCGAATAGCCGAGCGTTGATGTCTTCTCTCTACCACTCTGTTGGGTCACATGTGTGTGTTACACCATTATTAATTTTTACAGGGGTCCTGTAAGTAACTGAATACATGTATAATATCAAATCAAGTGGGTTTTTATTGTCATTCCTCTATATAGCTTGTATACAATGGAACGAAATGGTGTTCCTTTAGGGCCATGATGCAACACGGAACAGTACGCAAGACTACATAACGGTGTGAGGCGAGTGCAAAATCAACAAATACACAGCGCAACACAATACATACACAGGACTTTAAATACACAGGACAATACATACACAGGACTTTAAATACACAGAGCAACACAGTACATACACAGGACATAGGCTAAGTTACTGCCCTACTGGTATTTCTGTCAAAGTTTTATAGGCTTGTGGTATACTACACTTGCAAAAGAAATAAAGTATTCGTCAGAGAAACGTGCGACCGTGTTTCACTTTTCCTTTTGCGGGTTAATCACAATACTGTATCCCACAGCACCCTCAGGCTTTTTCTCATTGCATCAGACACAACAAGGTTGTATTGAGTTATGTCACTGACACAAGTGCCAAAGTAAACGTGCATGTTTTGTTACGAAACAGAGGCCCGTGTTTTGTGCTCTAAATTTAAGCGAGTATGGCAGGTTATAGACTACCTTTGTGACTCAAACAGGAATGGTTTTGTGATAATGTTACCTATCAGTTGTTTTTTTGTTTTTTTTTTTTTTTTTTTTTTTGGGGGGGGGGGGGGGGGGGGGGTAGGAAAAGCTTATAAAATAGTATAATAAAAGTACAAAGTGAAATGTATTTATGATCTGGCAGGGTGCAATTGCAGCCTTGAAAAACTGCTTATGTGTTGTGGGAAGAAGTCAGTATAATCATTACAGTGTTATGTCAGATCTTTTATGGTACTGTTTTTTAGTTAGAACATGAACTATAGTGATAACCTTATAGATCTGTACCTCTGAACTGTATGAACTATGCACCGTCACTCCCTTAGAAAATGTTTGTCATGGTTACAAATATGTCCTTATCAGCATGTTCATTTCTGCAGGAGAAGTAGCAGCTGTGTTGTACTTTAGTCCAGAGGTTCCCAAACTTTTCCAGGGCAGGGCCCCCCAAATGGTGTTAAAATTTGACCGAGGCCCCCCTTTTGCAAGATGTCATTAAAACACATTAAAAATACAGACTTCTGAATATATCCTTTTTTAAAAAAATTAATAATTACATCTTACATCTTTACATTACATTAGGAATTAATTGTGTGTGTGTGTGTGGGGGGGGGGGGTTGTCTGAGAGTGAGAAAGAGAAAACATACATTTATTTCTTTTTCACACCAAATTGTTGAGGCCCCCCGGGCACCCACACTTTGAAAACCACTTCTTTACTCTATCAAGCACAATGACATCATGTTTGCTTTATACCACAGTGCTGTTGAATTCTTAAATCTGATTGGTTAGAAGTTTTATTAAAAGGTGATTTTCTTTAACAGCATGGCTCTGACCGTTCCAACTGGAATTCATATTACAGGTTTAGGTTAATGTGCTTGCTCTAATACATTACTATTTCTATTAACTGTGAGGCCTCATTCACATGGACTTGCATGGCAGACACTCCAAATAATCTACGCCTAATTATAAAGATATTAATAAAAATTATATTTGATACGGTGAAATTATCTGCAAATCTATTGAACTTTTACATTCACACTGTTACGAAACAGACTGGAGGCGGATGCAGGTCACAGTCTTTATTACTTAAACCAGAAACAAATAAACAAACACAGGGAGCGCGGTCTCTACTGACTCTACACACTCTGGTCCCCTAGCTACGACCGCTAGCATGCTACACATTAGCACATACTGGTATACTTCCTTCACTTGGCGAACTAAACCAACTATAATACTGCGCGATGTGCGCGGTCACACGTGGGGTTTAACTAACAAACATAATTAACTCAAAACATGTGCACCTGTGGCAAATCAGAGACAAACTAAACTCAGTGTCCAAGCGGGAAGTGAACGAAAACAAAAGAGTCACGTGCCCTCTGCTGGCCGTGGCGTAACAGAACCCCCCTCCAAAGGGTGCTCCTCCCAGAGCACCTAGAACGACCCTCCAACGGGGGTCCCAGGCCCCTGTGCGAACTGTCTTTCACTGCGACAGAAAGCGAAGCAGCCTCCGTCGGGCAGCAGAGGAGCAGAGCAGCATCCCCACCGAGGTTGAAAGTCAGAGCACCGCCCCTGGCGGCGCTGGGACACATGACACCGCCCCTGGGATGCTGCGCACCACCCTCGGCAGCTCTGGAACTCTGGGTGCCACCCTCGGCGGCACTGGAGGGCTGGGCAGCCTCCTCGGCCGGGCGGGGCAGCGGGACGGCCTCCTCGGCCAGGCTGGGCAGCGGGACGGCTTCCTTGGCCGTGCAGGGCAGCGGGACGGCCTCCTCAGCTGGACTGGGCAGTGGGACGGCCTCCTCAGCTGGACTGGGCAGCAGGACGGCCTCCTCAGCCGTGCAGGATAGCGAGACGGCCTCCTCAGCTGGACTGGGCAGCAGGACGGCCTCCTCAGCTGGATTGGGCAGCAGGACGGCCTCCTCAGTCATGCAGGGTAGCGGGACGGCCTCCTCAGTCATGCAGGGTAGCGGGACGGCCTCCTCAGTCGTGCAGGGTAGCGGGACGGCCTCCTCAGCTGGGCTGGGCAGCAGGACAGCTTCCTCGGCCGTGCTGGGCAGTGGGACGGCCTCCTCAGCTGGACTGGGCAGCAGGACGGCCTCCTCAGCTGGACTGGGCAGCAGGACGGCCTCCTCAGTCATGCAGGGTAGCGGGACGGCCTCCTCAGTCGTGCAGGGTAGCGGGACGGCCTCCTCAGCTGGGCTGGGCAGCAGGACAGCTTCCTCGGCCGTGCAGGGCAGTGGGGCGGCCTCCTCCGCTGGGCTGGACAGCAGGACAGCTTCCTCGGCCGTGCAGGGTAGCGGGACGGCCTCCTCAGCTGGGCTGGGCGGCAGGGCGGCCTCCTCGGCTGTGCAGGGCAGCGGGACAGCCTCCTCGGCTGGGCTGGACAGCAGGACAGCTTCCTCTGCCTGTCCTTCTGAGGTCGCCATGTTGACCTCAGGTGGGAGCTCTACAGCTGAGACCTCCCCGTAGGCCTCAGGCTGGAGCTCTGCTGTCCTCATTGCCCCACCCAAAAAAAATTTCTGGGCCAGCCTTCACCTTTGGACTGCGCAGCAAGGTGTACCTCCCCTGCAGTGGAAAGCCCCAGATGCTCAGGCTACTTTGCTGGCTGTGTTGCGAGGCGTCGCTCCTTTGCGGCGGGGACGGGGTATACGGCGCGAGGGACGACGCGGCGCGCAGCTCGGCTTTGCACTGAGCCATTTCCTCTTCGAGCTGTTTGCTCAACTCCAGGGATGAACGGAGAAGCGCCCAAATCCTGGCCTCTTCGGGGGTTTAACTAACAAACCTAATTAACTCAAAACATGGGCACCTGTAGCAAATCAGAGACAAACTTAACTCAGTGTCCAAGCGGGAAGTGAACGAAAACAAAAGAGTCACGTGACCAGTCAGCGGCCGTACCGCAGTGCCCTCTGCCGGCCGTGCCGTAACACACACTATCCATTGTTACCCAGATGAGGATGGGTTCCCTTCTGACTCTGGTTCCTCTCAAAGTTTCTTAGATATATCATCTTAGGGAGTTTTCCTTACCACCGTCGCCACCGGCTTGCTCAATAGGGATAAATTCACACACTTAAATCTGTATCCTGTGTTTATATGTTTCTGTAAAGTTGCTTTGAGACAATGACCGTTGTAAAAAGCGCTATACAAATACAACTGAATTGAATTGAATCTGTAAGGATGCATTAATTTATTATTCATGCAAGGAGTAATGGGTGATAGGGCTGTGTAACCCTCACTCAGTTTTCCTCCATGGGAAAGATTTCAAGACAGGATTTAAAGCTCTGACAAAAGATGTTAGTGAGGGGATGACTGTTTAAAGATCCTGTGATGTAAGTCATAACAGGACTTGTTTCATGGCCATTACACAACATTAAATGTAACTAGATACTGATTAGAAAGTACCACATGTTGTTCTTGAATTAATACAAAAATCTTACAGTTGAGGTCATAAGTTTACATACGTCGTACAGAATCTGCAGAATGTTTAATAAAAAAAAATAATAATAATCACAGGGATCATTAAAATTGCATTGTTTTTTATTTAGTCCTTTTTTTCACATAACAAATGTTTACATCTAGTTCACAAGTTACAATAATAACTGAATTGACACAAATGAACCACTTCAAAAGTTTACATACCCTTGATTCTTAATACTGTGTGGCGTTACCTGGATGATCAACGACTGTTTTTATGTTTTGTGTTTGTTTTTGTTTTTTTTTAAAAAGGTGCAAACATTCACTGACTATGTTTAAATGGAGAGCAGTAATCTAATTATTGACCTTATTCTGAATAAGACAATATTGTGATTAAGGTGTTTACATGAGTTGCTTTTAGAATATTCCTTTCATGTACCCGTTTTACATGTTATAGAACATAGAGCGATTAACGACACATATCATTACATCACTGCGCCACGCCGTCCGACGTCCCTCCAGAATTTCACATATCAACATAGAGTTCGTCTTCGTTATGGTACTGTATACAGTTTTTGTGTTACATTTTTAATTTTACGAAAGCTTCAAGTGCAGTTAATTATTTGTCATGCTGTACGTGCAAATAGATGACTGCTTGAAGCCGTGGGTTGGGTCTGAAACCGCGTACTTACCTACTAAGTAAGGTAAGTAAAATGCGGTGAAAACTCCCACACGACGTTAATAATCTGATTTAATCTGAGGTGTGTACATGTCTGTAATGCACGTTATGATATTAGCCGGAATAAGGTAATCAATAATCACTGTTTACATGGTAGTTTCTTAATCAGAGTATTGTCTTAATCGGGTTAACATTGGATTATTGCTGTCCATGTAAACGTACTGACTGATGCTCAAGAATGCAATACACTACATTAAGTGCCAGGAGATGTAAACTTTTGAACAGGATTATTGATGTAAATTGTTTTTACAATACATTCTTTTTTTAATTTAGTATTGTGCTTCAGAAACTACATAAGATATTTACATGTTTCCCAGAAGACAAAATAATAACAATTTACATACGATCATCCTGTTCAAATGTTTACACTCCTCTGGCTCTTAATGTATCGTGTTGCCTTCTTGAGACTCAATGAATGTTTGCACCTTTTGTGATAGTTTTGTACGAGTCCTTCAGTTGTACTAAGTGTGCAAAGATCCTGTGATCTGCTATGATAAAAGAGAAATTAAACACTTTAGAATGTACTGTTCTATGAGCACAATCAACTAAGCCATAGTGATTGTTTTATTCATTACAGAATTCATATTCTCAAGCCATACAACTCAGAAGCAATATCATAACCTGACCATAAACAAAATTAATTTGATATGTCACAAATCTTTACCTTTTTTCCCCTGCAGATGGTAAAATTGTAGAAATAGGTGCCAACTGGATCCATGGTCCCTCACAGAAGAACCCAGTGTTTCGCTTGGCCTGCCAGTACCAGTTACTTGATGAAGAGTGCATGTCTGAGGAGAATCAGTCTGTGGATATTGATGGTCTTCCACCTTTGTTTTCTACTTGGCTTTCCAGCTCAGGCAAGAAGCTTGAGGCTGAGGTAATGGCACCTGCAGTAGAGGTCTTCCTGACATTACTTAAGAAGTGCCAGGAGTTCTATAACAGTAGCAGAGCACCCATGTCTAGTGTGGGGGAGTTTCTTAAAACAGAGGCTCTCCGGATCAGCAATGATGAATGGAAAGAAGATGAGGCCAGAAAGCTCAGACAGGCTCTGTTCAGCACACTGCTGAAGCTTGAGTGTGGCATTAGTGGGACGCACACGATGGATGATGTGGACCTTGCATCCTTTGGCATGTATAAGTCCCTTCCAGGGCTGGACTGCACTTTCCCAGGGTGAGCTGGCGAAGGACAATTGTGTCCTTCAGCTTATCTTCAGCTTATACCGAACCTTGATAAGCAAAGCTGAGGATACAGTTACATTTTTTAATTAATGTATGGATTTGTGTCCTTCTTGCAGAGGCTATGAAGGCTTAATTACACACATGCTGAATGAACTGCCTAAGGACATCGTCTTATTTAATAAACCAGTAAAGTGTATTCACTGGAATAACATTCACAGCCGGTCGAGCGCAAAAGAAGGAACGTGTCCTGTTACAGTTGAATGCATTAACGGAGAGACTTTTGAAGGAGATCATGTCATTGTTACCGTCCCACTGGGTATGAATAGTGGGTTACACCATCCCTCGATTGTCTACTTTATACATTTTCTATAATCTCATATCTGTATATCCTCATTATTCCATGTACATTAGAGCTCATTTAGTATTATTATCTCTGATATAAGAATTCCATGTTTTTTTTGTTGTTTGTTTGGTTGTTTTTTTCATCTGTAAAGGCTATATGAAGAAGCACCATGACACTCTTCTGAATCCTCCTCTGCCACAACACAAGTTGCACTCCATTCATAGATTAGGCTTTGGGACCAATAATAAAATATTCTTAGAGTTCGAGCAGCCCTTCTGGGATGAAGTTTGTGAAGTTATCTTCCTCATATGGGAGGATGAATATGATCTTCAGAATCCTGTTTCTGATATGAAGACTGCCTGGATCAGGAAGTTGTCGTGCTTCACCGTACTGAAACCCGCCGAGAGGTAAGCAGAATTCAGTTCAGTAATTTCCCAGTACTTTATGTTGTATGTTAAGGTTTTTATTTCTCTCTGACTACACAGGTATGGCCATATTCTTTGTGGTTGGATTGCTGGGCATGAATCTGAGTATATGGAAACTCTGTGTGAAGAGGACGTGCTGTTCACGGTGACTCAGCTCCTTCAAAGATTTACAGGTAGGTATGATAATTGTAGTTAATCTCTGTTCACACTTATTATACAGTGGATATAAAAAGCTGGCACACCCATGTTAAAATTACAGGTTTTTTGGTGTAGAAAATGAAACCAACATCATGCCAGGTCAGATCATGTTCAGTCGTTTACTGTTATTGTTATATAGCAACCAACAAAAAACAAGTGAACAACAAATAGAAATATTTTAGGGGGGAAAAGCACCTTTTTGTTTGTAATATAGAACTCTTTACAGTCTTTTGGGGTAAAAATCAATAACTTCTGACCAACAATTACAATTAAACAGGGTTGTGGTATACATCATGTTCCAAAATATTAAGTTACACTTTAATCTAAATTCAGCAGTCTATTTAACCCCCAAATAATTAAAAAAATGTATTGTATTATTGCAGGAAATCCAACAATTGCACCAAAGAAGCTTGTACGGACCCGGTGGTTCCATGATCCCTACACTTTCGGATCGTACTCCTATGTGGCAAATGGTTGCTCAGGTCAAGATATCGATAACCTCGCCGAGCCTCTTCCACTGACGGGCTCAAATGCTCAGGTATATTAGATTATCACTATCTTCATCACTTCATAACACACAGTAAGGCATGGTCTTCTGATTGCTTTGAAAGTCTGTATAATGGTGAAGCCTGTAGAGTGTTGTATTTTATAACATTCTGCTTTCTTTGCAATAACAATTTTATTTGTATTGTGTCATGGGGTGAACTTAAACAGATTGAAAATCTTACATATATATATATATATGTATGTATGTATGTATGTATGTGTGTGTATGTGTGTGTGTGTGTGTGTGTGTGTGTGTGTGTGTGTGTGTGTGTGTGTGTGTGTGTGTGTATACTGTAATTACCGTTATTGTTTGTTTGTTTTAAAGAGTGATCTAGCTCAGCTTTCTTCTTCAGCCCTTACAGGTGCTGTTTGCTGGAGAGGCCACTCACAAATCGTTCTTTTCCACTGTTCATGGAGCTTTGCTTGCTGGGTGGAGAGAAGCAGACCGTCTGATATCACACTACAAGCCATCACCAATGAAGGTCACAGCAAATCTGTAAAGAGTGAACTATGTGCTTGTTTTAAATAGATGCAAATTATATACTGATGGGACAAAAAGACCACTCCATCATTTGAATATCAGTTGTAATAATGATTTATAATTAATTTATAAATGTTTATAATTGTAAGGTCTATAATTTTACGTGGCAAGATTACTTTCAACCTTCTGTTCTTTGTCAGGTTGCCGCCAAATACACCAATCCAACTGTCCAAAACTGGACATCTGGACAAATTCTGAAACTAAAAATAAAATCAGGAGTTATGATCAAATCATTTCTGAGCAGTTAATTTGATTGACCAGATTTGTCAATGTTCAGAAACTGTTGCTGTAATGGTTTTACCACGTTCTTTTGAAAAACACTAGAGAGCTGAAAATCTTTGGAAATTCTAAACAGGTAAGTAGTTTAGGTAGTTTAACGGGTAAAAGAAAAGAAAATGAACCTTAAAAAGATCCTCAGCCCATCTGGGGTGAATTGCACTTTTTTTTGTTGTTGTTGTTATAATCAGATTTACATAAAATAATAAAGCAATCAGAAGAAAAGTTTTTGGGTTTGTTCATCACCATCACCTTACCACAATCTAGGGCTGTGTCTGAAATCGCATTCTGTAACAGTATGTACTGGATTCGATATAGTTCCTGATAATTTCGTGTTTACTAGTTTGGTTTTTCTAGTTTTTCCGAGTTTCTGCTTCTCCTGGTTTCCTAGTGTTTCTTGTTCCTAGAGTCTCTTCCATAAGTCTGTTTCCCTGTGTTTTGTCTGTAATAAAGAAGTTCTGCATGTGCATCTGTCTCCCTCATGACAATCATGAGATTCAGTAAAAGGTTTATTTTTTTAGACCTTATACAAACAGAGAGCACAGCAACAAACAGATGTCTACATGCAAACCTTTATTTTAACCAAAATAACTGAAAATGTAGGTTTTACAAACTAGGTCTTCTAATAGTTGGTGGTAATGGTTAATGGTAACTATCTATGCAATGGGCCTAAAATCTTAATGTTTCCTTACACCTTGCTGCATGTTTCATCAGCTAATGTAGGATGTTCAAATATTAATGGCCTAACATTGCTCATTTCATTAATGTATGAGCATGAATGTTGCTTGTCCTCTGTTACTTCAGTTGTCATGGGAGTGTTTCACGATGTACTACACAACCAAAACCACTTTTCGCAACACTTCCAGTTTTTTTGGATTTGTTAATAGGTTTGGAAACAGTGTTGTATTTTATATATATATATATATATATATATATATATATATATATATATATATATATATATATATATATATATATATATATATATATATATAAACTAAGTGAACAAACTGAAGTTACATTTGGATCTTAGACTTTTGGGATCCCACTGTATATGAGCTTTACTTCCTGGCTGGGAAGAAGCAGACCATCTCATATCACACTACAATCCACAGCAGAACACTGCAGATCTGTAAAGAGTGAACTGTGTGCTTTTTTTAATGATTAAAAAAAAAAAGATTCCTCCATCTTTGACCATCAACTGTAATAAGGTCTGTAATTTTAAGTGCAACTGTTGCTTAATTTATTCTATTCTTTGTCAGATGCCAAATGCAGCAGTCTGACTGTCCAAAATGACAAATTTTAAGCAATTGTATACAGGTGCATCTAAAAAAAAAAAAAAAAGAATATCATGGAAAAGTTCATTTTTCCCATAATTTAATTCAAAAGAGAAACTTTCATATATTCTAGATTCGTTACACATAAAGTAAAATATATCAAGCCTTTTTTTGTTTTAATCTTGATGATTACGACTTACAGCTCACAGAAATCAAAAATCTAAAAATATTAGCATAAAGAATTTATAATACAGAAATGTCGACCTGAGAAGAGCTCTAATCAGCTCATTGACTCAAAACACCTGCAAAGATGGGGGTGAGGGGGATTACTTTTCCACGATATTCGAATTTTCTGAGATGCACCTGTATATTAGAAATAATAAGCCATTTTAAAAATCAGGATTTATGAGGATTATTTCCATTTCTGAGGAAATTATTTCACTGAACAGATTTATTGCAGTTATAAAACTGGTTGCTGTGACGGTTTTGCCACCTTCTTTTGAAAAACATTAGAGGGCTGAAAATCTCATTGGAAATTCTGAGCAGTCAAAAAGATTGAAGTAATTTCATTGGCAAATCATTGGCTAAATATAAAACAGGTATTTAAATAAAAAAATAAAAAAAATAAGAAAGCAAGGCAACACAAGTCCATAAATTAAGATAAATATCAGTCATTTAATAAAGACAAAAGAAATGCTGCAGTCTGGTCCATGCGTGCATAAGACAAAGTGGTGCAAACAGCTGACAGATTTACGGCATGCTGCACTTAAATAAGATAACTGATATTTGGATATTTGTATGATTGTTTTTTAGAGGATGAAAGCTGGCTTATAAACTGGTTCCATTGGCCATGAGATCTTCTTTAAGTGCAACACTTTAGATACAGCACTAATTTGACTAACAAAACAACCTTCTGCAATTCCTGTGCAATTTTATGAGTGCTTGGATTTCTTGTTGCTGGCACATGAGCTTTTTCTCCCTCCATTTTCCTGTCAAACCATTTCTTTTCACTCCTTTAACACCTAATTGACCTCTTTTGTAGTTTGTCTCTGTCTTCTTTATCCATTTTGTCCTCATTACTTTAAGCTCTCTCTGAAATGTTTTGTTTTACACAATTTTTATGCAGGATTTTAAAATAAGCAACTATTTAATTATATATAAACACTAAAGCTGTAAAACGATTGATGTCTTTTATACTGCCTATGATTCTTTGTTGACAAAATGAATGTAACTGGATTTTCATTAAAACCCCACAAATGTGACAAAATATTGCTGATACAAACTTTTTTTATGTTGTTTCATCATTTTAGGTTCCAGCACCTACCATGAAGACATTATTGCTTTTAACAGATTCTTTCTTTTTGAATGTCTACTGTAAAGCAACAGTTATGTGGAAAATTAAATACATATAATTTACTTCTTTCTTTGAATGCAGCTAATCAGTCAAGAGATCTTAGGTATCTAAGGTTTGCGTATTTAGTTTTGTGCTGGAGATAACAATCATAATGCACCTTAAAGTATGGAAACCCGCTTTTCTAGTTGATTTTTCTGATTTGTTTTACTCTTTATGTATGAGCCTGATTCCTGTTTCATGTCATCTTCTGTGTAAGTTATATGTGATGAGAAAGATGTGCCTTTTCCTATAAGTCCTCTTATCTCTCCTCCATTATCTCTTCTTCTCACTCTTTTCAATCTTTATTCCACATCTTTAAAACAACAACAACAACAACAACAACAAACTGGTATCCAACTAATGACTGAAATACTGTAATGATCTCTGAGATCCTAATAAATAATCTGTCCAATTCTAGTTCAGTCTGAATCTCGCTTATCCTACACAGGGTGACAGGGGAGCCTATCCCAGGACATTTGTGGCACAAGGCACACATTCCAGACAATCTGAAAAGCAAATCAGCCTACAAGGCATGTCTTTGGACTGTGGGAAGAAACCGAAGTACCCAGGAAGAACCCCAGAAACATGGGGATAACTCATGCAAACTCCACACACACAGGACAGGATTCAAATATGAGCCAAACACACTAACCACTAAACCATTCCTCAAGGTGCTTTCTTTCAACATTTTCATTTTTGCCGTGTGAAACATTACATTATAAATGGTACAGTTTTATACAATTTACACAGGCTAATGCTAAACTGCCCACATGGGGAATGAAATAACTGAACACTATAGTAGCGTTAGACACATTATCCATACAAGCCAGTGTCATGTCGCCTCCACAGCAGTAGATGGTGATACAAAGTCAGTTTGATGACAGAAAATATCCACCGACAAAATACTGTAAACAGGACGTCGTATTCTGTGCCTACATGACCACTGGTGAGTGATTATAAACGATCTATTATTTCGTTCTAGTGAGTGTGCAGCTCCTGTGCTCAGCTCTGTTGCACTAACACACCGCGGCTCAGTTTTCAGAAAGCTCTTTTATGTTTTCTATTCCTGTCTCTGGTCCTGCACTGCCTGTTTTAGGATTTTCTTTGCTCAACACTAATCAGGGATCCCTTTCATTTCTTAAGGGTTTGTTTGTTTGTATGTTTGCATGTCCATGCGGCCTTTAGGAGGTGCCTTTATCTGGCCGCTTTTTGAAAGCAGCATACACGTATGCTTTACTATCCTACATATCCTATAATCCTAGGCATGTGAAAACATGGCGGCGGAAAACACCTGGGAGAGAGGGAACTGTTTATGGATAAATGCGTTATTTATAATGAATTTTTGTTTTAATATTTGCTTTTATTTCTACAGAGAAATTACTGGTATCGTCTCAGAATATTCAGTCTGTTTCCCCACACTGATTATTTATTCCATCAGACCTAACGGACCTAGTGTATGTTGGTAACCTAGCAACGCGATGACGTATGCTGCCTTCGAAGCTAGTGATTTTGTAAAATAAATAAAATAATTTTAATCGTGATTTTGTAAACGGTAGTTTTCAGAACCGGGCGCTTATAGGCTTTCATCTGACTATCCATACTAAAAAATTGGATTCATTAAAAAAAAAAAAAAAAAAAAAAAGGCACTTCCGAGTGCACATGAACATAAAACAACGAGATAAGACAGTAGTGAGCAAACATTTTACTGCTGTTGACCATCTATGACCTTAATGCTCTAAGGTTTTATCTGGATGAAGAGCTGTTTGAGATATGAGACAAGTTATCAAAGACATTTCATCTAGAAAATGGACAGAAATGTACACCTTAGGCTTCACGTCAATTAAGCATTATGGAATTACTGAGACGCTTAGAAAGTACATTCTTGAACAGTGGCTTAGCACAGATGGATTTTATACTGTTTATAAAATACTATTTTTCTAAGCTTCTGTTTCTTATTAAACAATCTCTTCATCTCATTAAATAACTAATAAATGGTGTGATATTAGTAGAGAACGACATTATGATCATAGATGCCTTTAATAATAATAATCTTTTAAAGTCAATTTTTAAAAACAGGAGTTGTTCTATAATTATATTTTACTGTGAAAGTTCACAGTACTTTACCTGGTTTTACATTTACTTTCTTATTTCTCTCATGGAGCATATATAAATAAATCATCTACAGCTAAAATTTAATTTCTCCTCCAGCTTGCCATACAGAGGCTTCAAGTCTGTTTTTCAGTGTTATTCAGAAGAGAAGTATATTGGATGTATTGGATTCTCAATTTAATATTGTTTTTGATTAAGATGGAAACATCACTGATATGCGCTATATGTAAATGTGTTATGATTATTCTGGCCTCCAGTGTTATTTTTTTAATATATATTTTTTATGTATTTATATATTATATAAAGGCGTTACAGGAGTTATTATTCTTTAATTCATGTTTTTGTCGTCCCCCCACAGGTTTAAAATAGATCAGGATTGTTTGCTTATGCAGTTGGAATTAGAATAAAAGTGTGTTATTTTTTCCCTTTTCTGTTGGATGGCTGAAGAAGTGAGAGATGAGGTTCTGGCAGCAGTAGTACACACTTCAGGAAATGCAAAATCATCTTGAGTCATGGAGACTGGTTTGCCATCTGCACCATGCCTATGTCAGATAAAACCGGAACAAAACACACAACCGCCTAAAAATGGCTGCATCTTGTTGTTGCAAACTGTCAGTCTGCCCGCTGACTTAACCTGCCCTGTACAAGTTAAACAGGAATCGGATGTACCTCAGTCTGAAAGTATGCCTTGTCCTCAATTTGAAGAAATAAAGGAAGAGTCTGTTGAGATGAATGAATTCATTAAAAAGGAACAGCATGATGACTCTAGCCTGACCCTAACCAGTGAAGCATCACGCCAATGTGATGATAACTTACCCCATGGTCTGATTCCTCCCATTGAAATGGAAGATGACGAGTGTGATGTAGAATGTGCAGAAAACGTAAATACATGTCTAAATACATTTTTAAATAAAAAAAGAAATGCTGCTAAAGTAAAGCTTCATGCTTCAAATACAGACAAGAAATGCACAGGCAAACCGAGAAAGGCACAGAAATGTACAAAATATCACTGTGTCAAGGGCTGTGATGGCAGGACGTTGTTAAAAACATGCACACGCACTGACAGTGAAGAAGCATTCTGGTGTGAAACTTGTGGAAAAGAGTTCAAACAGTATGACTGTCTCAGTAACCACAGGAGAGTGCACGGAAGAAAAAGGCCATACGCTTGTGATCAGTGTGGCATGATGTTCACCAAACCTGCTTATCTGAAAATCCATCTGCGCAGACATGCTGGGGAAAGGGCATTTCCTTGTGACCAGTGTGACAAGAGGTTTTTTGACAAGTACGACTTAGGAGTGCACCAGCGAGATCACACAGGAGAAAGACCATACGTGTGCCAGGAGTGTGGAAGGAGCTTCAAACGGATTTATATACTAAACAAGCACAAGAAAACTCATTCAAATGAAAAACCTTTTGAGTGTAAAGTCTGTGGAAAAGCCTATAAATATGGTTACAGTTATAGGTTACACATGAAAAATCATTCGGCATAGATTTTATCATGGACACACAGCCAAAAAAAAAAAAAAGATTGAAAAAGAGATTTTTTATTTTTTTATATATATTTTTTTTATTAATGCATTGTTTTGACATTTTGTTTCTTTTTTGATGGAATTATTCCTTTTAGCCTGGCTACACAGATATAAAGGTTTTAACATAAGATCATAAAATGTAATAAAACTTTTTTTTTAAAATAACAACAATAAACTTTGTGAAATAGCTTAAAAGTGATAAAATTTTTTTGCAGTTTTATGCAGGGTTTTTTTTATTTTACTTTATTATTTTATTTTTTATTTTTTGCAGTTTGTACTGAGAATTTATGGAATTGGTTATATGAAGATCATGTGACTGCTGTGTATCCCAAATAAGAAGTCGTCTACTATGTTAGAGAATTCATTCTACCAGTGGGTGTCTGTCTTTCATCAGTTTCAATTTGAGAGTCCACTATGAAAGAATTGCACTGATTATTCCAGAATGTGTGTAATACCTGTATAATAATTCAGCATTTTTCTTCCCTGAAGTGGGTGAAGTGTTGTACTAGTTTAAGTATAATAATAAACAGTTTAGAATGTTCTTTGCTTTGGGATCTTTTTCCTGACAACACCAAAATGATTGCATAATGAATGTTTATTGGTGTTGCTCGAGTTATGTTTAGGATATTAAAAGAGTAAATTTTTTCAAAAAGCCCTGATTTATTCTCAGGGAATGTCTGATGCCCTCTATATTTAATTAAACAATTAATATATTTGCAAATCAGTGAAATGAATAAATATGAGGGGAAAAAAGGAATTGTTCAAATAATCAACAAATTGATAATTAAACATAGAGTTAAATAATATAAATAATATCATTAAAGTAAAGCAGAAAGAAGTTATATGTTTTCCATTATGTGATGACCATTTGTTATATAACTTTTCTTTACAACACCACAAGGTGGAGTATCAACATAAAGCATGGAGAGCTACATGCAGTTGAGTCAGACAGTATTTTTTGATATTAGATGTATCTCATGAATACACTTTTAATAGTTTTGTTCTAACTCTGGGTATGGTGCATTGTTACTACATTAAAACCATCCTTTAAAAAGATATATCTTAATGTATTTTATAAATGACATGCCAAAACTCTGTGGAAGCAGCGTAAACCCCTTAAAGTGCAGCATTGTTTATTAGGGGTAGTATTACTCGGTTTATTTGTCTGTTACCCACATGTATGCTTGATGCTTGCCCTTTAATAGTCCTGTTGCATTTATTCATTTGTCTGTTATAGCAATGCATCTTAAAATACACAATAGTGTATATTTTAAGTGGCTGAGCTCATCTAGCAATTTAAACTGAGAGCATATTTTTACCTAGTTTAATTTTAAATAGTATGTTTTTACCATGAATGGTAATAATTGAATCAACGTTTCATCAAGCATTCATGTTGCCACTTGCAGAGTATTTTACCTGAGATTAAAGAAGTGAAAGAAACTGATATATATCTTCTCGGGAGTTGCTCAGAAATCTCACCTCTAGCTAAATAAACAGGACCATTTGTTTTGTGTGAGTCTGTTTTCCACACCTAAAGTCAGCAATAGGAGCTGTTATAATGTAGTAATTACGCTTAAAGGCTTAAAGAAGAAAAATGAGTTTAGTTTTGTTGTTGTGATGTTTCCAGAAACCAGTATGAGAACAGAAGTGTGTCAATTTTTAACTCCTTTTATGAAAGAATTAAAGCTTGTTTTTCTCGAATCTTCCTCATCGATATGCTATTTAAATTATATAATGTCTATATGTACACTTCGTATAACTTTTTATTTTTTAGATTTTGACATCATGATACCTGCATAAACATAATACCAATCAATCTATCTGCATGACTCAAATAGTTTTTAATAGATTCTGCACTACAATTTCTGTGTTGTTTGAGATTCTGTGTTGACATGCCCTAGCAGCTTTCCAGTATGAATATGTAATAAGTATTTAATAGTAACCAATAATGATCAAGTCTCCTTAATATGCATACACATATATTATACTCCGTGCGCTGATTGGCTTTTGCAGCTGATGACGCACACAGTTACCTACTGAATACGCAATGAGGTCCTAGCTGTGGCTGTGCAAATAAAGAGAGATAACGGGCCGCGAACAACGCGTTTTAAACACCCTTTTTTGTTATGACATATTAGAGGAATAGTTTAACGAGTGACTGACAGGGATCCCAGTGAAGGAATATCGCTGTTCGAGCTGGGAGAAGGGCGACATTTCCAGTTGTGGGGTGTGGAAAAGCCCGGGACGCGCCGTTATAAACTTAGCCCTGCAAGTCTCCGAAGTGTCTAAAACAAGTGACTGTGGCAGAGGAGAAAGTTCGCCGCAGTTAAAGATGAGCTTGTTGTCTGCCATTGACAGCAGCACCTCGGTGTACCAGCCCGCACAGCTTTTAAATTGGGTTTATCTCTCTTTACAAGACACGCACCAGACCAGCGCTTTCGATGCTTTCCGACCCGAAGCGAGTTCTGGCCATCCGGATCTGAGCTACAGCAAAACCCCTGCAGCCGAGCTCAGCTCCTCTCTCAGCTCCAACTATATCAACAGCTTCTTTCAGCTCCAGCGCAACGAGGTAGGCCTTTCTCTGGAATTTCACAATTTATTTAGTGCCAAGAAAACTTCATGGCAGTCAAACATTGTGTGTGTGTGTGTGTGTGCTTGGTGTGTAAGCTTACAGCTCTGCGTGTATTCCGGGAGTGTATAAGCAGCGCCATGACGTTTCTGAAGAGCATAATGAATTATTTGGTTATCGCTAAATAGCTAGCTTACACAGTATTGACAATTCAAACAACAGACTTAATTACTTGCTTAACTCTTGTTTTGTTATTGTTCTCGGTTAACGCTGTATCAGTAATACAACTTGTTTAAAACAAGTTCGAAATGAAACTCAGTATGAACGCAATGAATTCCAGTGAATGACACACTAAGACTGATTTATTAATGAGCCGATTTTATTCGACTCAGCAAAGCTTCTTATGTAAACAGTCCCTAATATGTCTTAACTGTGCTTAAGGCCTACTTACTTAAATGGGGAAAATGATTTCAACTCACCCAACATTAACCCTAAGTGTATATTTCTTCATTTCGTGTGTCTAGAGTGTAACATGGCATCTTATGGAGATGTTCAGCAGCCTCAAATACCTCCCAGACTAAATGAGTCAGTCTGAGACACTTTTAATGATGTGATCATTAAGGTCACAGGGTTATGGTCTGCTTCAGGAAAATGTGAAAAATCACTCTTAACAAGTTAATGATGAGGTTACCAAAACGACCTTACATTGGCGGTGTGCATTATTCATTGTATTAGGTTTGTAGATTTGCAGTAATGATGAATAAAACAGATGTAATATAAAGTCTGTGTGAGCACGATTCTTTGAGAAGCACATTATTTTACAAAATAAGGCAGGACGTGAAACCACATGACCTCGTTAATTCATATGTAATACACTAAAACGTGTGTGACAGTAAAATGAGAAAGTTGGCCCGGCAACCAGTTAAATTAAACAGCATCTGAATTTGATTATACAGTGGATTGTTTAATGACAAGCAACTGTTGGTCTAAACTGTACATCAGGGCCTCAGAAGATGAGCGCAATACATTATTACTGTTGGCACTGTGTAGGGAAAGACCAAGCTTCGGGAATAAACAGAGGATTGTAGAGATTCTTCTGAGATGATGGCAGTAGAGAATATGTTTGTCAAGAGAAATCATTGATTCCAGAAGCGTAATCAGATGTGTAAAATGCTTTACTTTTAGGTTATAATGTTTTTCTTATGGAAAAAGAAGAGAGTGGATAACAGATGTTCGGAAATGTACGTTTGAAGTATGTTTTTTTCCCTCCCTCTTCTTCTTACTTCTGAAAGTTGGCACTTGTGGTGTGGAGATGCACAGGGAGAACATTGTAGTGAAAATTACAGTTATTCAGTTAGTTACTTTACAATTAGCCCTATTTTCTCTTCCTGTGTGTGTTCTTATTTAAATACACTATACCAGCTTTTTTTTTTAAATTACATCCAGCTTAGGACCAGATGATTTTATGGCTGCAATGTAATTTACTTTGTGTTCAGGTCAGTTCGGTTTGGGTCAGTTTTCATTCTGTTTTCGTTGGGCAGTGAAAATAGTGGCCTTCGCTATAAAAATATGTGCTCCAGATGAGAGTCAGCAGGGTTTAGTGCTGTTTGTGAGCTCTGTAAAAGCAGTGAAGTGCGCAGAGCAACACCTCTACTCCTGAGAAAGCGTTCACCTAATCACAGGCCTCGTAACAGCAACAGCTGTGTGCGTGTGCGCTTGTGTATGCGTGCGTATGTGTATGTTTTTATGAACATGTGCATGCTTTTAAGCGTATGCATGTGGCTCTGTGTGTGTGTGTGTGTTTAAGAAGTAGCAGTAAGGTATAACAGGGCAGGAATAACCCCCCTGAGAGGCTCTCCTACTGAGTGAGAGAGCAGAGAAGAGACATCTCGTCCATTAGACGAAGTGCGTGATGGCCATCTGTTCGCACTGCAAGCTACTTCTGTACCTATTGAAGAGTTTATCACACGCTTAAAACATCTGACCTTATTGCATTATTACTACAAAAATATATACACATTTTATCCATTTTATTTGATTTCATAACTCTTCCATTCAGGAATACTTTTGTTATGCTGTCCTTTTTTTTTTTCTTTCATTTTTTTTATTTTTTCTTTTTTTAAATTTGACGGTGGGTTGCATGATTTTTTTTTTTTTAAATGATCAAAACTATGCTGCTAATTAGGCTATTAAAATTGTGTAGGCTGATTGAAATATTTTATGTTGCTATGCAGTTCATACATATGAAAAAAAAAATAAAAATTCAAATTCATGCTTAAAGAGTTCTGGATAATTTATATTTAGATGGTTAATACAGTACTGCTTTTATTCAGTAATGGAAAGCGCGCACACACACACACACACACACACACACTGCATGTGTAGACTATTTCTGTGATGATGAGAACACTTATTTATTTGTCCCAACTTAGTAGAAGATTGAAGTGACTTATGTAAGTGTAGGTGACACATATCTGAATAAATTTGAGTTTAATGTGTTTTACTCTTATTTATTGTAGATTACTGTCACGAAAACCATAAGCTGCGTGTGTTTCAGCAGTCAGGACAAAAAATGACAGGCAGATGTAGAACCATGGAGGAAAAGCTTTAATAAAGTGTTTTTGATGTATCCTGACTTTATCTAGCCCATGAGCAGAATTTGGCTAAAAGACGAGAGCTGGTCAGTGTCTTGCGTTTGTATGAACTGCACCCCGCTCACTGCCAAGGATATGTTTTCAGCAATATGTCAGACATCAACTGGAACATATCAATCCAACGTAAAACTCTTTTCTCAAGAAGGAGACTCCAGCAGTTTATTCACCTCCAGACTTTGTAGCATTTGTGTGTGTGTGTGTGTGTGTGTAACATTCCTGCACACTGTGGTTCTAAAACACCTCAGGCTAAAGCACTGATCATGATTGTACTGTTAGAGAAGCCAAACTGACTGCAGGAGCAAATGTTGTGAGGTGTTTAATTTTCTCTGGAATACTCCCTGTGCCTCGCGACGTTCGCCGAGTGAATTTAACTCAGAGCAGTAATGTTGTCTAGCAAATTTGAGTACTTTTTCTCCCCCACTGCTTTGTGGTTATACAAGCATTATGTAATTGTTTTTAAGCTTGTCTGCTCCTGTTTTATGAGGCCGTTGACATAATGTGACTAATATGATTTAGACCATCAAGCAGGTTTAAAATGACGGACAGTGTTGGTGTACATGACGGTATTTCCAAAGAAAGGTTTGGCTCATTTTTGAAATTTAGTAAACGAATTTTAACGAGTGCCTTTTGTTTTCTATTCATGTGCAGGCCTTGACTAATGGCTTATATAAAAGCGTTTCTCCATATGGCTCTCTGAACAACATCGTGGACGGGCTGAACTCTCTAACGGACCACTTCTCCGACCTCTCCCTGACCTCTGAGCCGCGCAAGCCCAGCAAGAGACCTCCGCCTAACTACCTGTGCCATCTCTGCTTTAATAAGGGCCATTACATCAAGGATTGCCCTCAGGTAAATCCTATCAATCAGGATATCATATGTATTGTTGGCTTTCATTTGGTTTCATATGACAGCTTAAGAAAAGATACTACTGCTAGTGCTAACCCCACCCCGATTCCTAACGTTATCCCGTGCAGCTTTTTATGCAGGGTGAGTTGTTAGGAATTTGCAAGCATGAGATCATACTGGTGTGCAAAAGACAAAAAGAGAGAGATGCAGTGACCTACTTTGTGAAACAGGCAAGTCTCAGTCTTTTTAGTCAATGTGTGTCCAGTATATACTTTATTCTGCTTTGTTGCACTCCAGTGGTCTTTGAATAGTTATCATTTTATTAGTGCATTTCTTTTTCTTCTTCGTCTTCTTCTTCTTCTTTAATTTATTAGTTATGTATCATATAATCTTACATGTTTACTTTACTCTCACACTAGTAGCTCTTGTTTCTGAACACCCACTCTTCCATTCTTAATAATCACACTCATATGAATTTTATAAGCAAATGATGTTTTATAAACGAACGAGACAAACCCTTTGAGAGAAATCTGAAGCAAAACTTGAAGAATTCTACTTCACTCTCCAGTTTATCTACACAGACTCTGACCTGAACCGTGCCACCTACATTACTTCATGACATATTTGTATCGATAAGAGTGAGAAGAACGTTTGATATTCGTTTTTTACTCGTCAGTCTCGTTCGATAAGATGATCGGAGCAGACCATTGCCTTACAGCACAAGACAGCGTATCAGATTACCCAGAACTGAGCTTTTGCAACAGCTACAGTACTTGGACTTCTGTGTTGTCATTAAGGTGCAGAACATTTGTAAATTCTTGAATTATTTACAGCATGTCTCTTCCACAGTCCTCTTTAACATGAACAGTAATTTGTGCACGACCGTCTTGTCAGTAAGCAGCATCACTCTGGATGTTTTTATGGTTTTTGGAAACAAAGAGAGGGTGAGGTACTCAGTAAGATCCAGACTTGAGTTAGAGCTGCATGGAATGGTAATGCACACCAGATGTGGGATTAAAATGGCAAGCCTCCCTTTATGAAAGATGATGAGGGTTCGCTGCAGACTGTTAAAAGACCTGTGTCATGATAAAATGCCTCCACCCCTTTGACTGTGCCTAAGGTGAATTTAGTGACGGGGCCTCTAACATATTTAGTGCTGCGTGTTGAGACAGATTATTAGCAACTGCTAGTAATGTTTATCGCTTTTGAAATCTGTTAATAGAAGTACTCTGTTTAGTCATCAATAATCCCACAAGACATTGTAGGGGTTGCAGTTGTAGTTGTAATGATGTAATGATATTGTTCACCTTCACAATATTTAGCATAACAACATGTATTGCGTTTGTCCAGAAAAATGTGAATAATGAGCAAAAATAGGAGCTCGTTCAGATGGTTGATTGAATCGCTGCAATACAGGAAGTACAGACAGTGACTAAGTGTGCACTTCCTTTGACTTTAATCCGCCTGAGAAATCCTGTGTTGTGTGTGTGTGTGTGTGTGCGTGCGTGTGTGTGTGTATGTGTGTGTGTGTGTGTGTGTGTGTGTCATGGCTCTGGAGTTGGGGCGTAGTTTAAATCACAAGCCAGATCTGTCCTGTTTTAAATTTCAGCCGTTCAGGTTAATGCCAATGGAAACAGAAGAAAGAGCGGTCCCCAGGCAGCATCCACACCTACACACTTCAAATGCTAGCAGTTTAGCTCCCCCTTGAGTCTTCACTATATATGATTTACTGACCATTTCTCATAACTACACACAACAAACCCCCCACTGATGAATTAGCAGACACAATGTTCATTTATATTAAACTGTAATAAACACTGACAATTATTTACATTTAAAACTAGGGGGTTGTTGCCAGGCAGGTCTGTTGCGCACTGCTGCATATGGGCAGATAGATATCTTTGTAAACTCTGACTGAAAATAAATTTCAGGATAAGCTGGTCCCCACTACAGGTTCATCAGTGTCCAGAGGACTACAAGCCCCCTGCCAACACAAACAGGAGGATATGACTTCACAGGGCACAGCGAACTCTGTGATCTAGGGCCAGGTCTGAGAATCACATTCTCCCAATTTCTCCTGGCGCACAATCTGGATCCTTGCTCACTACCCAGCTCTTCAGACGATGGAGGCGAGGATGAGTTTCCAACACTGCCCTCCCCTCAGGACACAGAGAACGGGAGTGTGTGTAGCATGGGGGCAGTAAGCATTTGTGCTGGGTTGAAGCCGTCTGGTGCATAACGTCCCACGTGTCAACCATGGTGGAAATGACGGGGGCCATGGAAAGCCAGTCTATTGGGAACGCTAGTTAAAAGAGTGAAAACCACTGCGTTGACAGCTGTGGACCCATGCTGTTTTGCCTAAGTGAAAGTTATTTATGAAACAGGCCAGCTTTTGTATTTTGTTTATTATCAGCATCCTCTAAAATGTTGTCTCTCGGCCTGAGCTGTGTCGTTATCATTGTAGAGGTTTTGCCACTTGCCAAACAGTTTGAGTGCATGCTGGCATGCAGTGGAATTTCCTCATGGAAAATGTGCTGCGCTGGAATGCAGGTTGCAGCACTGCGACTGGCTCGGCATGTTAGCTAGGCTCGTGAGTCACGAACTCTGCAATGTGTCCCTCATGCCAATGCCCATGTCTGTCGCACAATCATTGTGAGACTGCTAGTAATTCACGGCAGGTATTCTTATAGCTGGTCGCATTAGCATCAGCATGGCTCTTGATAGGAATGTGTTGTGTTTTAGGTAGGGTCACAACAGGATCCTGTTATGCCTTTTGGTTTTTCACATTATGTTTAAGCAGGGCTTTTTTTGTTTCCCAACTTGTTTAAGTAACTGCATATGAGTTGTGTACTGTATATTGTGCCAAGTGCACCTCGAGACTGTATTGCTAAAAAATCCATGCTTCATCTTATTGCGTGTATCCTTGCCATTTGGAAACAATATGTGGCTCTGAAATCATCTTATAAGTGATCTCAGAACATAGAAAGCTCATTGACATTCCAGCAGCTGAGGCCACAGAATGCTGAAGAGAACCCGCAGCCAGAAATTGAATGTTGGCTTCGATTGGCTTCAAGTGCGGGGATTTCATGGCTTCTTTTAGTTTAGCGCTCCAAGTATATTAATGTAATGTTAACCATAAACAATGCTTGAAATCACAAAGCTGTTCATCATATAAGTCTTATCAGAATTTGTGGGTCATTACAGTATTGTGGGTGGAGTATTGCATGTTTTTAGAAGGAAATTCGCATAAATGTATATGCCGTGAGGCACAACACTTGATCTAGTTATAGGAGCCAAAAAACGTTACCGTAAAGCCTAGGTTTCGATGGCACTAAATGATATAAATCTGTCCCTTAATGTACTAAATGGTCTTGTAATGTAGTTATCGTTAAAAGCTGATTAACTATTTCAAGAGATTCTCAATTGTCAGAGGCTCTTGCAGGAGCCTGTTCCAGCATACAATCTAGCAACTTGTTACTGAAACACCTACTCAAAAGCAACAAACTGCAGCCGAAGGATTCGGGACGGCAAACGGACATTGGAAACATGGCTAAATATACACATTCCATTGCCACTGTTACAGTTCCAACAGAAGATACATTATCTCAAAGGAATAAAAGAACCTCTGTATGAATTCAATGTGATCCATGTGTTTTCGATTAACATGAGAGAATCATCATATTGCATTTCAAAGATATCAGACTTCCAGATTTACTTTAACGCATCTGTTTTAACTTCTTCAAACATTATTTCCTTTATTGCCATCTCCTGATCATGTTACAGAATTTCTGGAATAATTTAAGAACCAAGAACGTGCGGTCCTTGGTTCAACTCAAATGTGCACGGCATATCATTAACAGCGTACATCCGTGGCGAGGACATGCAAGCGGAGGTTTTAAATATAATATTAAACATTGTGGGAAAATATCCCAGATCTGCCTGTTAGTGCGCTGAAAGGAACACGAGAAAAACGGGTTAATATTGCATCAGCCACGTGTCTGTGTTCATGCACGCTCTTAGTGAATCGCTGGCCAAATTGGCCAAGCCCATATGATCAGTTAAATGTCTTTACCCTGAGCTTCCTTGCTCTTAATTGACGTACTTTCCGAAGGTTCTCTGTCTGTTGATTAGGGTAAATTCACTGTGTGAAAAAATGCCACCTGTTTCCATTGAAATTGCAAATCCATTCACGTATTCATCTTCAGTAAACAATTTATCCTGTTGAGGAATGCAGCTGATCCATAGCCTATACTGGGAACACCAGCTGTGAGGCGAGAATTCATCCAGGATAGGACACCAGGCAATAAGAGGGCAACATGTACACATATTCACACCTAGAGGCAATTTAGCCTGGCCAGTTCAGCATGTTTTTGACACAGGCAGAACATGCAAAACTCTGCAAATACAGTGACCCAAGCTCAGGATTGATACTTCCTGCTACACCACCCTGCTGTTCCTGGCAGCAAATTGTTGAGCGAAATCAGCCGACTCAAGTTCAATCACAAATGTTTCCCTCATGTTGCATTGGCTCACTTCCTCTCAGTGGAGTGGTTCTCACAGGTCTTCTGATCAACTGTGGCGGATTTAACACACGGTGGCATTTTGTAACATATGGCTTTTGGAGATCTCACTCTTCTCCAGCAACAGTGAAACATTTAATTTGGTTTGTCCATCCCCCTAATGTTGCAGGCTCATTAAGACTGAAGCAAATGGTTTTAAACTTTGTCTTGTTGTGTCCTAACCATTTGCCCGCACATGGTCCAAGTGATAAAGTCTTGACGGTTTGTTATCGCTGTTGGCGAGAAAATTTGTATTTTGTAACATGAAAGCCTTTGTTTGTATGAAACTTCCATTAGAACTCGGCACATCTGTGAAAGCAAAACACTCTGATGTAAGAAGCAATCAGAGATCTTTGAGGAGGCAGCCACCTTCACTCAGAGCTCTTGCTGAGATAATTGCATAAACACAGATGTAATGATCAAGGCCGTGTTGCAGTACCCATTCTGCACTGAGTCCTCGAATATACATATATCCATGCAATCTCTTTCCAATTTGGCTTTGCAGTGTCTTACATCACAGATGACCCTTTACCACAGTTGGGAAAACAATTCGTTTTTTGTAATCCGGGCACAGCCAATTTCCTGACAAGTGCCTCAAAACAATGACTCTGAACGGACATGCTATATTTATACTGTACTTTCAGTTTCTCCATAAGAAAGAAACTGTCTTGTCTTCAACATAACTTATCGTATTTTACATAGTTCTCTGTCTGGCTGCTTCTTTGGTCTGATCACTTAAATAAAAACAAACAATAGCTGTGATCATTCAGTGTTGTAATAAAAACGTACAAGCTCTGTTTTGTATTACAGCCACACAACCACTATTGGACTAGCCGTCTTGTGAATTTTGAGTGCACTGTGGCAATAAATCATCTGTTTGCATTCCTTGATGTCTAAGCCAGCTGTAGTCCGTCTGTCTGTGGGCCTGATAAACTGCCTTTGTTCTGCAACACAGCATCATAAAATCATTAAAAAGTGTCTACTAATGTTCAGATCATAAACAGTTGTTTTAGTTAGGCCTTGGTTTTCATAACAAGATAGACGGCGCTTCCCTTATTAAATGTTCAATTAGGACCGCAAACATGTAACTTTTCTTCTTATAGACATATTAATAGCCACATTTCTCATGTTTTATACAGTTAGACACGTTAGCCGATGCGGAAAGGAACAGTCAGCCTTAATTGCACATGAGCGTGTAATTTATTAAATAGTGTTTACCATCAAATAGGAGAGAAAGACAGGATTTGGAAACAGCCAGAAGTGAAGTGTCAATGTCAAAGAGGACACGCTGAGAACCGTTCCTTAAAAAGGAAATCAAAGTTGAAAGAAAATGAAAAGAGGCTTTCCTGCCAGATGGTTTGTGTTCAGTACAGGAATACAACTCTTCCTCTGGGTTTTGCTGATACAACAGCCACAGCACTTCCCTTTGTCACAGATAGAGATATGCACCCAGCCTTGCTTTTGGCGTTCGTCTTTTATGGAAGGACGAAATACTAACCAAATAACCAAAACCAGCCTTAAACCTGCTGACATATGTAAAGATGTGGAGGAAAATAACTAAAAATGGAAGCTGTATTTGCTCAAAGCTTCTTTTTTTTCTTCCTCCTTTTGTGGCATGTTTTTATCTTCAAAGAGTGTGAGATTGTGATTTATGAGGGCTTAAAAAAAAGTTAAGTAAGTCTGGTTTTCTCAGTCTCTTAAAAATGCCTTCATTAAGATTAACAAGACAACGGTTGTATGGTCATGCTGCAGAAAGTCTGTTTTTCTTGGATGAAGAGTCAGAGAGAGAGAAAGGGAGAGAGCGGAAGTGAGAGGGGGAGAGAGAGAAAGAGAGGGGGAGAAAGAGAGAGAGGGAGAAAGACAGAGGGAGGGAGAGAGAAAGAGAAAGAGAGAGGGGAGAAAGAGAGAGAGAGAGAGTCTGTTTTCTCAGCTCATCGTTCTGCTTCTAAGATCCTGCAGGGTTTAGTGCAATTATAAATGAAATCCACTGTAATTATTTTTCCATGCATGTTTATTTTTATAGCAGGTCCTCTGTAGGCTTCAGTTGTCTTCTATCAAGGGGGCCGAGTCATGACATGTCTCTTCAGCTCCAAAGCTAAGGAAAGAAAACAAACAATAATAAACTTCCATACGTCCAAGACAATGTAACGTGCCAATGAAACGGACATGAGGTTTTTTTTCATATTAATGTTTACTATTAGGAGATTCTGCACCTGGTTCGTTTCATACATTATGCTTATGTTAATGGATTTGATTTGATGTTAATTCCCTGTTGCATGATCTGCACTCAGAATTGAACACTTTTCTGTCTTGAGCTTACAAGGAGAGGATATTACATGTTGAGAAATGTTTCATGAAACATGCCCTGTGTGATTGAAGAGCAAGGTTGACAGCAGCATTTCTGTGGTCTGAGCTCTTGTCATCAGCAGACTGCATTTTTACCAACCAACATTACCATGCAGTAAGAGACTGAATTCCACATTCTTGTAATCAGAAGCCATTTCTCATATTTGACTCATAGATAAGAAGGGTCTGACTATTCCCACTGTCTGCTGAAAGGCAATGTTGCTGTGGCCTGAATGGCGGCGATCATGCTGGGGAGCCTTGCAGCCTGGGCACAGTATGTGGTGTCAGAGGGACAAACACAGTAGGCTTTGTGTGTATGCCTCAATTGGAACTGTTGGGAAGAGCCTTGCACTACCCGGAATGGTCAGTGTTAATTAAGGATCACATTGTTTGCCTTAAGATCTCCAGACGAAGGGGGTCAGGAAGTCAGCGCATATTGTTCCCCCTCTGGGCTGCTGACTAAGGATACAGATCACTTTTAAGTCTGACTAAGAGAACAGAAAAAGACAGCTTCTCTTGTTCAGATTTAATGTGCTGTTGCTTGAGACTTGAGATGAATGTTTAATTTCAAAGTAAGTGCATAGTATCATTTCTGTCTTTGGATGATTCATTTTTGTTGACTGCTATGCTCTGAAGTGTTCCTGCAGGATTAGATGTTTCCTTATGTCCAAATGAAAGGAATATCAAAATCTCTGAGATGGTACTACTGTGGATCGTCGTTAACCTTTTCAAACACCGATGTATACATCTAAGCATATGTTAAGACTTATTTGTAAAGCTATTCAAGGCAGAAAACGGGACGGAGTGTACTGATTCCTTCAGTTCAGCATGTGAGAGCTGTATAGAGAGGGCCTTGTCATGGGCAAAAACGTCCTGAGTCTAGTCCTAGCTGCTGGAAAGTGGTCTTCAGGGAAGCGCCGGAGGAGGGGGTGGGAATGAAGTGAGCAAGCGGTGAATGTGGGGGAAGGGTTCTATGGGAATGTTTTTACAGTCTGACCTGAGATCTTCCTTCTATTCTAACTCAGGCTTGCAGACATCCAGTTACTCAAGTTCCTAAACCCCATCATTTGTGCATATATGTATGTGTATGTGTGTGCGTGTGTGTGTGTGTGTGTGTGTGTGTGTGTGTGTGTGTGTGTGTGTGTGTGTGTGTGAGAGAGAGAGAGAGAGATAGGGGGAAAGAGAGAAAGCTGGGGCTATCTGAGAGTGGACAGTGAAACAGAGGCTGAAATGTAAACAGATAGGGCTTATCTGGGACGCTGGAGATATAACAGAAGGCTTTTTCCTCTTGAAACGACAGTCGGCATTTAGGTTGCTACTCCATTCTGTTGCAGATAGAGATGTGCATCTTCATGGCTGTGTACCACACAACAGAGGACTATCAAAGCTAATTTAAAGAAATGTGCAATGTGCAGATACATCACAAAAACAACAGTGTCATGCAATTACAGTTACAATTGATCATTCGTGTGATCTGAAGTAAAGTGGATATGTGTAGCTATTATTATAATTTTGTATTTTTTTTTGGCAAGGCAGTCGACCTGCTCTTGTCATTCATCGTCAGGGTAACTTAATCTCATTTTGCAGCTGTACGAGTTGTTATGGGGAGTAGAGTCGGAGCTGGGATTGTGAACATGGAGATGACTAATGCAGAGCTTAGTGTTCCAAGAGCAAATGAACAGCTACCAGCCAAGCTGACCTACTAAATGCCACAACTGTAGAATCAAGAAAAACAGCTTGGCAACAACTGATTGGGCAACCAGTGTGAAATTCTAGGAAGCAAAAGAGTTTAGCTGGATTTTGCACAAACTTAAGTTGTAAGACAAACCACAACTGCCGTAACCATAATGATCTTTTCATTAGTTTTCATACGAGCTGGATTGTGCAAATTCTTATGACGATTTATTGTGTGAGCGCTGAGGTGATTATAGAAGTGACCTGTTTTTAAAGAGAGCCATGTCTACATGGTCTACATGAACACATGTGGTCAATGTAAAATCTGGTGTTTTATTCCTGTGGCCCTGTCAAATAGTTTGCTTTCCATGTTACGTGCCGTTACACACATGTGCTTTGTAGCAGTGAGTGTTTAAGGTGTGAAAGTGGCCTCAGAGAATCTGTTCGGTCTTGTCTTCTAAAACTGTCAACTCAACTTTATCTGCTGAAGACATTTGGCTATACCAGCTAATGCTGATGCTAACGCAATCTTTTTCTTTTTTTTCTTTTTTTTTTCCCAGTGAAACCTGATGCACTAAAAACATTTATCTACACACCAGGCGAAGAGAAAAACCTTCTCCTTAGAAACCGAAGAACACAATGCACCTATTCACAAATAAGCCTCCAACCCAAACTGTTCTTAATTTCAACATCTATTTAAACCCACTCATATTTATAAATTAATTAGTGGTTGAGACAACAGATCTGGCCATTGTAAGGGGTGACACAGATGCCAGATTTATAGATGGATGACTGGTAAACTGTCAGTTAGATTGTAATTAATGCTGAACTTAGTGGACTTTATTTTAATTTATCATGAGAATTGCTCAAATGTATTTAAACATTGAAAAGAAACATAAAAACGTATTTGTTAAAAACAAAAACTGTTCTAGCACAATCTGTGCAAATGCAAGGGGTCTAGGTAGAACTACACAGTACCACTCATCTAAAAAGCCTGCACTATCCTTAAATATCCTTTTAAGAAAGGCTTTCAGTGAACATGAGCTCATTTGTCAGATTGTATAAAACAGTAAATCCTTTGACTATTTGAATTCTTTATACATTCAGTAACAAAAGAAACAACCTCTCACATTCAACTGCTTTTATTTCCAGCAAATTTCTTAACATGTAATGTTATTGTTGAATAAAAACATTCAACAACTGAGACATAAACTGAACAAGTTTCACAGACATTTGACAAACAGAAATGGAATAATGAGTGCCTGAAGAAGGGGGGGTGGGGGGGGGCAATATCAAAAGTAAAAGTCAGTATCTGCTGCCTTAAGTACTACAGTAGATCTCATCCTCATGGACTGCACCAGATTTGTCAGTTCTTGCTGTGAGTTGTTACTCCACTCTTCCTACAAGGCATTTCCAAGTTCTCCATCACATCTGGAGTGGACACATTCTTACATGTAATTTTCCATCGCACGGACGATCAGCTGTCCTTCCTGTCTCCCTGTAGCACTGTCTTAGGTGTCTAACATTACAGACATTGCAGTTTATTGCTCTGGCCACATTTGTAGTCCTCATGCCTCCTTGCAGCCGGCCTATGGCATGTTCACGCAGGTGAGCAGGAACCCTAGGCATCTTTCTTCTGGTGTTTTTCAGAGTCAGTAGAAAGGTCTCTTTAGTGTCCTTAGTTATTGTAACTGTGACTTTAATTGCCTACAGCCTGTAAACTGTTAGTGTCTTAAGGACGATTCCATAGGTGCATGTGCAATAATTGTTTCTGTTTCATTGAAGAAGCAAGAAGAACATCGTTTAAACTCTTTCTGATAAATATCTGTAAAGCTTTTATGGATTTTACAAAACTATCTTGAAAATACAGTCTCCTGAAAAAGGGACGTTTCTTTTTTTGCTGAGTTTATATACAACCATCAGCCATAACATTAAAACCACTGGCAGGTGAAGTGAATAACATTGATTATCATTACAGTGAAACAGTGAAAGAGGAGGGATATATTAGGCAGAAAGTGGACAGTCAGTTCTAGAAGGAGATGTTTTGGAAGCAAGAAAAATGGGCATGCGTAACGATCTGAGCAACTTTGACAAGATCCAAATTGTGATCTGGGTCTGAGCATCCCCCAAAACAGCAGGTCTTGTGGGGTATTCCCAGTATGCAGAGGTCAGTACCTACCAAAGTGGTCCAAGAAAGGACAACCAATGAACTGGCAACATGGCCAGGGGTGCCCAAGGCTCATTGATGCGTGCGGGGAGCAAAGGCTAGCCCGTTTGGTTCGATCCCAGAGCTCCTATAGCACTTGCTGAAAAAGTGAATGCTGGCTATAATAGAAAGGTATCCGAACACACAGTGCATCACAGCTTGCTGTGTACGGAGCTGCATAAACTCAAACCGGTCAGAGTGCCCATGCTGACCCCTGTCCACCACTGAAAGTGTCTACAGTGGGCACGTGAGCATCAGAACTGGACCCTGGAGCAATGGAAGAAGGTGGCCTGGTCTGATGAATTACATTTTCTATTGCATCATGTGGACAGCTGGGTGTGTGTACACCAGGATGAAAAGGCAAGCTGGCAGAGGTCGATGCTCTGGGCAATGCTTGACTGCGAAACCTTGTGCATTCATGTGGATGTTACTTTGACCTAAACATTGATGCAGACCAGGTACATCTGATTGGTCAGTCTAATCAGAGTATTGTGACATAGCAGTAAGGATGTGCACTTAAAATTCCAAACAGTGGATCAGCTGTGTTAGCTCAGCGCAGCCAATCACATGCTAATCTGTGACGTTTGTTCCTGTAAAGACCAGAAAGAGCTGACGCAGACTAGTCAGACGCAGTGTCTGAGAGGAGACTAAACAGCAGTCATTGTGTATTTCTCTCAGGTCCATTGCGAAGGAAGTGTTTATTCACTGTTACATTCTTGTCCTCTAAGGGATCACAAAAAGCAGGTCTGTTTGGAGGTGTAATATCTGAGAAATGTCAGAGAATGTGCAGACAGATAATCAGCCAAGATCAGTTTGTTCTCTCCTGAGTTTCTGGTAGGGAAAAAGAGAGAGATGCTTGTCATGTTTATATATCTCTCCTGATCCAGCAGAAATACAGACCAAAAATATTAGTGGGTAAGACAGTATGTATGAGTGTTACCACAGCACTGGGACTATTTATCCGTTTATCTCGTTTAACACTATACTGTATGTGTTAATGAAAGTGGGAACATGTTTTGACATCATGAAATGCATAAGCTTTATGTGTCGATGTTTCCAGCTCTCAGTCTTGGCTAAACTGAAGGCCCCGAAATGTGAAACTATTTCACGACAGAACCAAGAGAGGTTTTGGTGTCACAGGAATGTACTGAAGCTATAGTTTTTCTGACTGCATATGATGAATATCTGGAGTAGGAATGCCAAATGTTTTGGACACAGTGAAGTATAAGCTGATGGCTCAGCTGACAATTGACACACGGGATAAGGAGAAGTGTTTATCATTTTTGAGCTGAAGCTAATGCATAAAACACAACAGGGTGTGCTGTTATAGGAAAATTCAATTCAATTCAGTTTGATTTGTATAGTGCTTTTAACAATGGACATGGTCATTGTTGTGCCAATGTTGTGGCATGTCTGGAAAATGGAGGAAAACTGTGAAAACCAAGAAAGAAACGTCTCACATGGAGGAAACCTTTGCACAGCTTTACCTATGACTGTTACAGAGTGATAACATCCTCTACAAGCTTCATCACATTTACAATCTTCATCATATCAGTTATTATTATTTGTTAAATAACAACACATTTGTTTTAAAATTCAGTTTTGATTATGCTTAGATTATTGCTGTATCCATCATACAAGTACCTGTGAATGAGCAGGAGCTGTTACTATAGAAACGATAATGTATTAAAATGAGCACTTGTATTATTCACTTTGTGACCTAACAGATTTGAGAGCTGTGTTATAATACATAATGTCTGGTAGGTGTTTCAAAGCGACTATGTATTAGCAAAGTGTTTACAGACCAATATATATTAGGTAAAGCTTCTGGAAAATATCAGTGGTTTGCCATCTATTTGCTGGTCACCAGGAATAGGACTCCAGCGATAAATGCGGATGTATGTGGTTTGTGGATCTGGCATCAAGGTCACATTCCTTGTTTCTTCCACTAGACATTAATGGTGTGTCACATGTTGCAGTGTCAGATTATGGGAAATGAATGCTTTTGTACAGTACAGGAAGAATCTGATATTTGGAGAGAAATTTTTTTCATTATAATTTTTCTTTCTGTCACGAATGCGGAGACAGAGGCGGAGGCACGTACAGATTCAAAGTTTAGTAAGAGTGCAAACAAAACACAAAAGACACTAAGCATACGTGAACAGGGAAAACAAAGCATATACCAATACTTAGGACATGGGAGAGCATAACGTGACAACATGGGACAAATAAAGCGAGACAGAGTGCTGTACAAACCGTGACTTAAATACACACAGGTGCTCATTAACCGGGATGAGAGTCAGGTGCGGGTGGTCATGTGACTGTGCTGCAGAGGTGCTGGGTATTAAAGTCGCTAGTTCCTTCCGGAGACACTTTCATCCTATAATCTGTTTTTTTTTGTTTTGTTTTTTATTACGTATCTTGACCATTTAATATGTTTAATATATTCAATTAATTTATTACCACTATATATATATATATATATATATATATATATATTTATATATATATAATTTGGACTGGTCACTTGTTAATTCCCTGCTCCTTGTCCTGGGAGGGATTGAGCAAATTTTGTGGTATTATAATAACTTCTCCATTTGTTACTGTAAATGAATGTAATTTTACAGCATCTAAATTAGATCCCTGCTGGTTTCCATGAGCTGATTTATTGTGTGTTATGTTATTTAGTGTCCACTGCATGCTTATTGAGGTTTGAGTTCATTGTGTTTTAAAGCACTCTCACGGGTATTGAGAGTATTCAGAGTTGTGGTGCTTGTTGGATTATTATTTCTGTTCTTGTTAGCAATGTTTCACATTATTTCTGTTCCTTTTGGCAGTTTTAGTATATGAACCAAAATAAACAAAACCTATACAGTGCTGTGAAAAAGCATTTTGATTTCATCTGTTTTTGTGTGTATCACATACTAAATTGTTTTAGAAATTAAAACCAAATCTAAGATAAAACAAAGGCAACCTGAAAAAACACAAAATATAGTTTGTAAATGATAATGCTTATCCAATACCAACTCGGCCTGTGTGAAAATGTATTTGCCCCCGTAGTTACTAATTCCCCAAATCTATGAAACTGCATTCATAATGGGGTTCAGCTGGACTAGACACAACCAGGCCTGATTACTGCAAACCCTGTTCAATCAAATGAACACTTAAATAGAACTTTTTCAACAGCATGAAGTTGGTTAAAATGTCTTAACCAGTAACACACTGTGCCAAAATAGAAATAAATTCCAGAAATTATGAGGAAGATGGTGACTGAAAATCAGTCTGGGAAGGATTACAAAGCTATTTAAAAGGCTCTGGGACTCCAAAGAACCACAGTGAGAGCCATAATCTCCTAATGGAAAACCTCAGCACAGTAGTGAACCTTCTCAGAAGTAGCCGATCTTCCACAATTTCTCCAAGAGCACAGCAACGACTCGTACAGCAAATCACAAAAGTGCCAAGGACAACTTCAAATGACCTACAGGACTGTCTTGCATCAATAAAGGTCAGTGTTCATGACTCCACTATCAGAAAGACACTGGGCAAAAATGGCTTCCATGGAAGAGTGGCGAGGTGAAAACCACTGCTAACCCAGAAGAACATTAAGGCTCGTCTGAATTTTGCCAAAACACATCTTGATGATCCTCAAACCTTTTTGCGAGAATGTTTTGTGGACTGATGAGTTGAAAGTGGAACTGTTTGGAAGACAGGGGTCCTGTTACATCTGGCGTAAACCAAACACCGAATTCCACAAAAAGAACATCATACCTACAGTCAAGCATGGTGGTGGAAGTGTGATGGTCTGGGGTTGCTTTGCTGCTTCAGGGCCTGGGCAACTTGCAAATAATTGAGGGAAACATGAATTCTGCTCTCTACCAGAAAATCCTAAAGGAGAATGTCCAGTCTTTAGTCCGTAAGTTGAAACTCAAGCGGAAATGAATTATGCAGCAAGACAATGATCCAAAATATAGGAGTAAATCCTAGTCCTAGAAGAAAATGAAAACTGATCTCCAATTATCGGGAGTGTTTGGTTGCCGTTATTGCTGCTAAAGGTGGCACAACCAGATTTTAAGTTTAAGGGGGCAGTTAGTTTTTCACATGGGTGATAGGTGTTGGAAAAAATTTTTTCATCAATTAAAAAAAAAAAACTATTGTGTGCTTACTCAGGTTGCCTTTGTTTTATGTTGTATTTCGTTTGAAGATCTAAAACTGTTTAGTATGAGATACACACAAAACCAGAAGAAAACAGGATACAAATACTTTTTCACAGCATTGTATACAGGGTGTTCCAAAAGTCTCCATACATAGGGGACTATGCTTATCAGCACCATGTCAGTTGTGTCTTCGTCAGTGGATGTTTGTGGGTGCCCACTTCTCGGAACACTTCCACTCTTTTTAAATTTGTTAATAAGTTTGGCAGCAGTGTTGTGTGTGATGTGCTTGCCATGTTTCCTGTTAAAGTCAATCGCTGCCTTGTGACAGCTTCCCGATCCATCCACGCGAATTATTTCAATACGAATTTCTTTTGAATATGTATATAAAATATAACTTAAGAATATACAGTACTGTGCAAAAGTTTTAGGCACACTATTTTTTTTTTAGTACAAACTTTTTTATAGTTTTTATTTTTTATTTTATGACTTCTACATTATCGAGCCAGTACAAAAAAACATTTTAGATTCCCAAACATTAGTTTTCCAGCACAAAATTAAATGGTACAGAAAAATGTTTGTATGTCAGTAAAGAAAGCAGTATATTACGTAGGAGACACTTTTCACACAACAAACACAGTGAAAGCTGCTGGATTTTGCTGCAAAAATAAGAAGCAAGTGCAACAGTCAAAGTCTCCAGAAGAACCGTGACTGGTTCTGCATGATGCTCAATAAAACTTACAGCTCATTTCCTTATAAAACTGCACTAATTGTTTCGGAGACTACTATTTTTTATTTTTTGTCACACCACATATTGACTTTGTTTCATATTGTCTTTGTTTCATTTCATTTTGTTTACTGCTCCTTACGTTAGTTTTTTAAAATGTAGAAACATATACTTTCATTATTTTGAAGGCATCTTTGTCTACAGCATTTCTTTGTGTGTGCCTAAAACTTCTGCACAGTACTGTGTGTATGTATATAAACTAAGTATACAAAATGCTGGAAGCCTTTTTGCTAAAATATGTTCATTTCCCCTATGTATGTACTTTTGAGACACCATGTATTTTATACCCTGCTATTTTTGAAAAGAGTGTGAAGTCTTAATGCAGTGTTAACTGAATGCTGATGTTTATATTTAGCAAGATAAGCACGATTATCTCAGCATTAATGCGTCAGAAAGTGCATCTGGCAACGGACACTAATGTGCACTCATGCATAGCTGGTCTTTGTAAAACTAGAGCACATACAGTATGTATTTGTGTGTCAAGTAAAATGTGGCCATCGCTCATATTTGAATGGAGGCCAAGGATGCTTGACACACAGTGTATAAATAAACCAGCATAAATAAACAGGTGAATTATCCATGGCTTGATTTGGCTTAAAAAGAGCTTCTCATTCATCTGTGTTAGTTACCCTGAAAGCACTTGGCCTGTGTGCCCTCTTTTTCTGTGCCCGTTACTGTGCATGCACACATGCTATATTAGTCTGGAATGCACTAAGTGCAAACTCCCACTGACAGCAGTCTTGACGTGGTGAAGCAAATAAGCAGAGTCGCACAGGATGTTGTACTTTCAGAAGTATCATACCAGAGTTTATGACTATTGTTTTGGAGAAAAAGAAAATATGTTCCAAATTGAATTTTTTGGATTTGAATTATAACTGCCATTTAAAGGAAATGGAGCAGAAAATAATATTCAAGGGAACATGACTCATGGCCTAAGCTGTTTATCTGATGAACGCATGCTTGACCATCGATGACTAATCGAACACTCTGCGGCTAATTGTTTAAGTAATTATAAGATAGGTGACTGAGCCGTTCAAAGAGACCAAAACCGATCTTGGTGCTTTTGCATATCTGTAAATCTATCTCCTCAGTATCTCAGCCAAGTCAAACACAGATTAGGAGAAGTTGAAGTTGTATGTTTTTTTTTTTTTTTTTTGGTTGCTCTTGCTCTTCTCTGTGGGGTAATTGAGCATGTTGTATCTGGTGGGTTTGCTGTTCCAGTGTTATGTGCAGTGGAGTCTCGTGGGATCCGGTGCAGGGGCTCAGGCTCCGAGGCCTCCATTGTTTACGCTGATGGTTTCCATATGCTGGCAAAGGGAGCAGCCAAACTCTCAGGGCCTGCGCCAGTAACCAGGAAGCTGTCCAGCGCTATCTGGAATACTTGGAAACATGGCACAACTTTGTAATAACCTAGAAATGAGTGCAGGGTCCAACAGTTGGGCTGTATTTAATTATTAAGTGACCTCTTGGAATGAGAAAATCCCAGGATGCAAAATGTTAGGAACTGGGCATATTATTCTTAAGTCTTACAGTGCAAGCAACAAAAAAAAAAAAAAAAAAAAAAACAAAAAAAAAAAAACAGTTTCCTCTGGTTGAGATTCAACATTGTTGCAGATTGTTTAATCCAGGCTATACTCCCAAAAAAAAAACAGTACAGTTTTACAGTACAGTGGAACAGATTTACAGTATAGACTTAGATTTACTGTAATATTCTTCTCTGAAGTAATTGTAAAATAACATTGACAAGTAGATAAACAGAAAGCAGAAACACAAAATGTCCACTGCAAGCAAAAATAATAATAATAATAATTACAGTAAAAAGGAAAAAGGTTCATTTGTGATTTCAAATCACTAGCTTGTATGTTAAAGAAATGTAATTAGCAAATAGAAGCAAATAGATTTTTTTTGTTTACATTTTCTCACTGAAATTATTGCACATTAAGAGTGTATTTAGTTATATTTATTAAAATGTTGACTTAATGTCAGGTTAGCTTTTGCAAGCTAATCATCACACTCTACTTTCAGTGTTTCCTTTTCCTGTCTCACTTTGGATCCAGCTCCAGAATCATCTATCCTAATGCCGTGAATAGCGAAGCTGCAGTGCTGATCCTAGGTCAGCTGCTAAGACTGTGTTAGTGCCAACTTAACCTGCCTCTCCGGAGAGGCCTTGCTTGATCTTTCGTGGTCTCTCTCAGTATGTCAGAGCTCTCGGGTTCAGGAGGGCAGATTTCACTAACACTGAGGCATTGTGTGCGTGCAGATTTATCATTTAACAGCACACCTGTTCCTCCTCGTCAGTCTCGGTGATGCAGTCTCTCGCTCTCAGGCAGAAAAGGAGACAGCTGCACCCGCAAGAACAGAACCCGGGAAGACCGAAGGAAACACTGGCTTCATTTAAACTCCCTTGTGGGAATTAATAAGTAACACCAGCACGCACCTGACTGGAATGCTCAGGCCTTTTGCAGAGCTTGCCGGAAATCACACACACACACACGCAGCTGATGAGGGTGACACTGTCACTCCTGTGTGTGTCTCCAGAGAAGGCCATCTGCACACTAAGTCTTGGCCTTGGCTGAATCTCTCTATCTAGTGCAGACAGAGCATCGCTTGATCCGCTCTTTGCATTGTGATGCTAATGGAGCTGTGTTCCTGAGCACGCACTGGTACTCCCACCATGTTTACATGTACAAACGTACATGCTCCCTTTATAAACAGGAGATCAGCTACTGACACATTAATACTACACACTTTTCAATTGTATTCCTACTGTTAGAAGCTTATTTAAAACAGTGTACACGTTTAATATGCCTCACAACGGGCGTTCAGCTTGCAGTTAAAAGTTTGTTTGTTTCTTTGTAAATAAAGCATCAACCATGAGCTATTTCCAAGAATACATCATAGATTTGTGCGAAAGTTGTAATTGTACACCAAAGTTTGTTTCCATTTTACAAGCCTAATTATTTTCATGTGAATGTTCAGCCCATGCTGAAGTACTCCAAGCTATTGTTTGCCGTTACCAAGCGTGGTTTGTGTGATTAGTCAAAGAGTATATCTGTTGGTCACTTCCAAATTCACCACATCTATTGTGCAACCGAAAGCCAAGCGTAGTCCTCCGATTTGTATAGGCTTTTCTCCATCCTGTGTCTCAAAAAGATGGCATGTGTTTCCTAACAAAAACAAAGTGCTCAGACGAAGCCAGAAAAGTGGTCTTCTACTATTTCCACCAAGAATGCGCTTAAATGGCACAGTCGGGCTTCCAGTACATGCTTCAAGTAAATCATGTCTTCTAGAAGACATTAACATATGACACAGAAGGGAAATGTGAAATATGTTGCAGTTGTAAACAGCAGTACGTTTCTGAATTAGACGTGACATTCATTTTTAGGGTTGTAAAAATATTTAATCTGCAGGTTATCTGGATTTCTTTCAATATTTGTTTAAATGAGCAAAACATGTTTGCACATGAAATATAATGTCAGGGCTCGGAACCACTAGATTCCCCAAGAGGACTAGCATTAATTCATTAAACAAAACAAAAAAAGACAAGACATGACCAACCTCGCTAGTGAAGATGCATAGAACGACTAGCATTCATAGAAGTGGAGGAACATGAAGATGATGAATTGTGATAATTTGGTGTTAGGTTTTGGGGGGTTTTTTTAATCAAGGATGGCTCATACGACAGATGAACTGTCATTTGAAACGTATGTGAAAGCCTGCTGCAGTACAGTTTGTACATATATCAAGCAAAAGGTTCTTTATTTTTATCCATCTTGTATTAAATGATTATAATAGGAAAGTGTTTTCTGGGTTTTTTGTTTTTTTTTTTTTTGCTGTCATGTTATGTAGTGCTCCTAATGTTCCTATGGCATGGAAGCCACATATTTATCAATCATATGGCAGATCTTTTCCAATGATAATACGCCTAATCAACTGCGGTCATAGTGAATATTTCAGGTTAGCACTTTCCTTGGGTCGTTGTTTGCTAACTTAAAGGCCTAATTCAAAGCAGATCAGTGGTTTTATGGGGGGGTTTGAGTTTTTTCTTGTGTTATACCAGTGTGGGACCCATCTGCTTCTGATTTCCTCCTCCCTTCAGTCATGTAGGGCTTGCTTTGAGGGCCCTCTCCAGCTGCGAGTGATGACCGCCGTGCTGTGGTATTTGTCCTGTTACAGGGAGGTTGGCTCTGCTGCTCGATCTCAGCCTCCTCCATCCTCCTTAGGGGACACAGCTGGAGGGCTGAGGAAGGGGGAGACACTGCTCAATTTCAATTCCCTACTTTACCTCAAGAACAACTTACAGTCACTGGACACATGCCTCTAATGTCCCAAGCAGCCATCAATGCAGAACTCATGAATTTTCCTTGAAGGAAGCTAGAGCATGCTGATTCCACCACAGATAGACAAAGTGCTTGCAACACCTCTGTGCTGAGGTGGCCCTGTGCTTGTGGTAATAAAAGTAGCTTTTTGTGGTCCAGTGTACTCCTTTTTTTTTTTTTTTTTTTTTTTTTTTTTTAAAGCATGCAGCACAGAAACAGTCTGAATTGTCTTTAAACATCCTTCTACTTTGACCAGTAGTCTTAGGGCCGAGCTTCAGAGTAAAGTGGTAAAGTGGTGCTGCTTTTAGAGCAGTTCACTGAGTTCAACTGTGTAAACATGCAACCAAAATGCAAAGGCCTTGGCAACAACCTTTAATTTAGACTGAGCTGTTTATTGGTGTATTCATTATAAAATGTTGCCTTCAAATACAGGCACTTGGTATGATTTTGGAACAATACTGTGCAGATAATTATAAACCAATGAACATTGTGTTATGGACCATTAAAGCTTGTGGGGTTTCTGTTTCTCTTCTTTGCTATTTTCTTTTTTTTATTTCTTGTAAAAGAGACATTTAGACAAACCAGATGTAGAGTAAGATCCAAGCTCTTTTTATTTGTTATCCAAATACCTCATACAATTTATTGTTTAATTGAATTTTCATTTATTTTGAAAATATACACTCAATTCAAATCTGATGACTGCAACACACTCCAAAAAATTTGGGACAGTCGACTGTTTACCACTGTGTAACATCACCTTTTCTTTTAATAACACTTATTAAGCATTTGGGCGCTGAAGACAGCAGCTGGTTAAGTATAAGGCCTTCGTTGCCTTATTTTGAACTTCGTAATGCGCCACACGTTCTGGTGCTAGCACCCGCACTCTCTGCTTACACAACCATGCGCTTGCAATCCGGGCTGAATGTGGTTTGGCATTGTCCTACTCTGGATGGCAGGATATGTTGTTCCAAAATGTGTACAGATATTTCTGCATTAATGGTGCCCTCACAGATGTGAAAGTTACCCATGCCACGGGCACTGACACATCCCCATACCATGATAGACGCTGGCTTTTGGACCTGAAGCTGGGATGGTCCTTTTCCTCCTTGGCCCGGACAACACTACGACTGTTTTGTCCAAGAACTATTTGAAATGTTGACTCGTCTGACCACAAAGCACGATTCCACTGTGCTACTGTCCATCTCAGATGAGACCGAGCCCAGAGAGGTCAGCGGCCCTTCTGGACAGTGTTGACGTATATCTTCTGATTTGCATAGTAAAGCCTTAACTTGCATCTGTGGATATGCAGCGGCGAATGGTGTTGAGTGACAAAGGTTTACCAAAGTATTCCTGACCCCATGTCAACATATTCATTACAGTCTTATGACGGTTTTTAAGACAGTGACGTCTGAGGGATCGGCCATTCAGAAGTGGTTTTCAGCCTTGCCCTTTACACTCCGAGATTTGAGCGGATTCCTTGAACCTTTTAATTATATTGTGCACTGTAGAAGGTGAACCGCCCAAAATCCTACCGATTTGACTTTGAGGCATGTTGTTCTCAAAGTGTTGGAGTATTTGCTGACGTATCTGTTGGCAGACTGGCGAGCCTCGACCCATCCTTGCTCTTGAAGGACTAGGCCTTTTTTGGAGGCTCCTTATATACTAGCATTAGATGATTGCCTCACCTGTTTCACATCACTTTCTTATTTCAACTTGTCACATCGTTATTAGTCCTAAATTGCCCCTGTTCCAATTTTTTGGAACGTGTTGCATGCAACAATTTCAAAATAAAACTATGCAGTTGATTAGGTAAAACATCAAATACCTTGTCTTTATACGTTTTTTGTTTAAATACAAGTCAGTGTACATTTTACAAATCACTCCTCTTTGTTTTTATTAGCATTTTCCATACTGCCCCAACTTTTTCGGAATTGGGGTTGTATTAATGAAATACACTATATGGCCAAAGGGTTGTGGACACTTGACCATCACTCCCATACGTGGGGCTTCTCAAACCTCATGCCACAATTCTGAAGCACACAATCATACAGGATATCTTTGTATGCTGTAGTATTGCAGCATCCCTTCACTGTAACTAAGAGTCCCAAACCTGTTCCAGCATGTCACTGCCCCTGTGCACAATGTGAGGTTCATGAAGACATGGTCCCGTGACCCTGAAGAAAAGGATAAGCGGTATAGAAGTGGATGGATGGATGGATGAAGACATGGTTTGCTCAGGTTGGAGTGGAAGAACTCAAGTGGCCTGCACAGAGCCCTGACCTTAACCCCAACAAACACCTTTGGGATGAATTGGAAAGCCGACTGCACCCCACATGTCCTCGCCCGTCATCAGCGCCCAGCCTCACTAATGCTCTTGTGGCTGACTGAGCAAATCCCCACAACCAAACATTAAAGCAGAGAATAAACCTGGAATGGGATGTTTAACAAGCACATTTAGGTGTGATGGTCAGATGTCTACAGACCTTTGGCCATACAGTGTATCTAATATCACAAATTCAGATTCAAATTCAGATCACAACTGTCTCTAACCTTTAATATATCTGAAATCTATTAAAACACAAATCAAAATAGATCAAGCTTTTTTTAAACAAAATATCACTAGCATGGGCTCAGTCCATGACGTAAAGCAGTTCTGCTGCAAAGATGGAGCCTTTTTGCATGAGTAGATAAAGTTCTGAATTGTCTAGGAATGCTTATCAGATCTGTCTTACAAGAACATCGATCATGCACTGTATTTGATTCAGAATGATTTCATTTAATTCAGAACATGTAGAATGTTGGCCAAGGTTGATGTATTGCTGATGAACTACAAACGACTGGCACAAGACTTTGCACCAGGTCATATTGTACACAACGTCCTAACATAAGACATTACGCCGCTTAAAGAGCATAGAGCAGTGTTTTTTAGTATGTTCATTCCATTTAGCTGGAGTTCCACCTAATGCTTAATAAATCACAACAATGGAAAGTATGAATCAGTGGGACTGAGGTCAGTTATGTTAGGGGTTTTATTATTTTTCCCCTGTCCTAGAGCTCCCCACCCACACCAGTCCTACAGCGATGCTTGATCAGCCTTGCGTCAGTCCATTTGTGAAGTTTAGAAATGTAGCCACAAAACTCATGGTTTCCAGCTGCTGCTAAGATGGGAGATTGTTTGTTGACAGTGGTTGAGTCATATTGTTTAAGGTTGGGGAGGAAGGCCTGTCGCATGCAGCGAGCCTGTTGTGACGCATGATGCTGGCTCTTTGCACACTGTAGCAGATGCTAATGATTTCACCTCACATAACTCATCTGGGACCAATGCAACATATCCACCATCTCTCATCCTCGCTACAGTCTGAAATCAGCTTCAGGCAGAGAAACCCATCACCCAGAGACAGGAACTAATATGATATGATAAGTTTCACATGGACAGACCAGGGCCTCAGAAGACTCCTTTTATTACCTGTTTGAAAAGCTGTGCTTAGAGCTCAGGGCGGGGAATATTTTCAGCCAATGACTGATTGGCTTATTTTCTGTCTGTTTCATCATTCTCTGTATCTCTCCTTTAAAGACAAATTATTTGAAAAGGAGCCAGAATAATATGCACATGCAGGACTGAATGAACAGAACACACATGGAAGTCAGAATTATATTCTGTGAAGTCTTATCTGTGCTTAAATAATTAAAAATTCTTTGGGATTCTGCATTTAGTGTGCACAAAATTGAGGAGTGGTTGGATTCTGCAGTTGAAGTTATTGCTGTAGCTTGTATTGCATGCATTTCTGGTTTGCATTATAATGGCTTTGGTTTACCAGTGATGAACTGGTGACAGTAGGGGAGTTTTTGCTTGGCAGGCTACATGACTGTAATATTACTCTGCCGTAAATTTAATGCATACTGTGTTCCGTCCTGTTAAAAGGAAATAAACTGACTTGTGGCATTTTCTAAATTTGTTTGTTTTGGACGTTGGCATTTCATGATCTCCCATCACGGTGATTTAAAACTCTTGTTTGTGACACACAAGGGAAAATCTGAGTTTTCCTTCTTGCAGTTGTGGCCTTGATATCAATGCCAGCATTAACTCACTCAGCTAAAACCATGCCCAAGTCTGTTTGTAAATACGTTTGGGGTTTTTTTGCATTTAAAATTCCTTTGAAGCATTAAACAAATATTTATAATACCATCAAAGCCTTGGCTAATAAACAGCTTATTAGCCACAGAACACTGTGTCTATAGCCTTTCATTAGCTGGACAATTTTGCTGTAAAACTATTTGTCTGAATTTGATACTTTCTTGCATTTGAATTACACAGTGAGGTCTGGTGATGAATCAGGTGACAAGTTCTTCCAGTGAACTTTAGTCCAGGCTTATACAAACTTTCAGCTTTGCTCAGAAAAAAGGAAGAGACTCATCTAACGGAATATTCTGCTATTCTGTTTCAGGCTCGGCCCAAAGGTGAAGGACTGACACCTTATCAAGGAAAGAAGAGATGTTTTGGAGAGTACAAATGTCCCAAATGCAAAAGGAAGTGGATGAGTGGAAACTCCTGGGCCAATATGGGACAGGAGTGTATCAAGTGTCATATCAACGTGTACCCTCACAAACAGGTGCAACACCACTTTCACTCCATTTTCCAGTACAGTTCACATATGCCAGAGTGTATACTGTGCAAGCGTATCACATTGCCATGTGTGCCTGTGAGTGCAATGCTGAATGATAAGCATACCTGCGTAATGTACACACACAGTGCACTGTGTGGTGGAATTTTTGTGGTGGATGGGGCTCCTTGGGTTACCTTGAAACTTGAGATTGAACCCAGGCATTCTCATTAACACCCCTTCTCTTCCTGTACCCCCCAAACCCCCCCCCCCCCCCCCCACTCCCCCCCACTCCCTCCCCACCAAAGCCCTTATTCCCACTACAGATTATTACTTGCATTTAATGGCTAAAAAGACGGCGCAAAACAAAAACCCCGCTTTAGCAGTGCTTGTTATCGTACATTTACTCCCAATTTCTAGAAAGTATGGATTACATTAAAGGGTAAATATAGAAGCATTAATTATAGACAATGTCCTCAGATATGGTTTTAAAATAATGAGAAACTAACCAGTCTCAGGAGACTTGTGGGAAACGCATGCTCTTTTCATTGAGTCTGTTGTGGTTAACTTTTCTCTTGCAGGCAAATTCTTTGCCTTTTAATCATCGCCAATTAACATATTTGCCCCCATTCCACGTTTGAGGTGTACAATATGCAGTCTCTGTGACAAGGGTTTGGGAGCAGATCTCATCTAAGAGGCTTACGTCTCCTGTACGCATCTGAGCTTCTAGAGAAAAGATGCTGTCGTTACAATTGTTGAGGTTACAATTGTTACAATGGCTGAGGTTGAATTGTAAATTAAGTGTCATTTGTGCAGTATATTTTGCAAAAGCATCCTGGGCCGACACCTCATGTCTTGCAGTTTATATTATTATAACGAGTAGGCCTATTTATAACTGAGGTGTTTAAAAAATATAGTAATCAGACATTTTGCCAATTTCTCAGTCTAACATAGCTAACTATTTTAATAGTGGAACGAACAGATACAGCAGAAATGTATTGTTTAATTAAATCACAATCAAGAATATACAAGTAGATGTAACCAGTTGGCCCAGGTATAACCATCAACAAACAAAAAGTAACAAAAACAGTAGCTTAAAAAAAGCTAGTAACAAAAAGTAGCTAGAGCTAATTCATTGGTCAACCATGTTGGTATTCTGTAACTAAATATATAAATGTGTTGTACTGACCACAATGGTGTTGCAGTGGGTAGCCTTAAAACCTCACAGATCCACGGTCACCCAGTTCAATCCTGAGCTCAGGTTACTGTGTACGTGGAGTTTGTGTGCGCGGTCTCATCATGTTTATGTGGGTTTCCTTTGGGTTTCCTCCCAGCACGCAAAAACATTAGCCACACTAAATTGCCACAGATGTTAACGTGTATGAAAGTGTGTGTATATGGTACCTTGTGATGGACTGGCATCCCATCCAGGGTGTATTCTCACTTCATTCCCAGTGCTCCAGATCCACCACAACTGAAGTTGAATGAGTCAATATGTTGTACTTTAAAATGCATTACCAAACCATATCAAAACTACATAGTATGTATTTTATTCTGTATCTGCTCACTTGCTTTAGCTCTGTAAGCTGGCTAGTACAGTCTGCCATGTTGAAATTCATTTTCATTCACACGATGTCCTCAAACAATGTGGTCGTTTCCTGAACTCGGGGAGGATGTCTTACAGCCAAGGTGGACTGAGAGAGAAGATCCAAGGATAGACACTATGTCGCTATGGTTATGGGTAGGCAGCCAACTCTTGTTCCTGTAAAACTTAAGCAATAACATTAAATGTGTGTGTGCTCATGCGTGTGTTTATTTTTTCATGCTGAATAGATGTTGCTGTACCACAATGTAGTATTTATCTTTCTCAATAGTTTCTATTGGGTGATTACATGAAAGTGTCTCAATAATGTCCACATAAAAGTCCAGTAAGAAAACTCTACCAGAGATTCATTTAAACAGCATTCAGAACTGCTTCCATCAGTCTCCAATTTAATGTCTTGCTCTGGGAGTGCGACTGACATCTTGTATGAGCAGACTAGAAGCAGAGGTGTAATTCTACAGTCTCAAAGTTTGCTGCTTGACTGTGCTCTTCTCCTGTTTGAAGGTAATTCATTCTAGTTATTAGGCACATAAGCCAAATGCTTAATCCAGAGCGGTATCTGATATTCCCTAATATTATCATTCACAAAGCTCTTCACTCTTGAATAAACACTCTAGTGTAATTCTACATTGCCTCCTCCCAATGACCCGTGTTAGCCTGATTTTCCATCATTTATAAAATACAGCTGAGACACACTGGAAAGAATAACAGGGTTATGAAAGGATTCAGCAGCAGCAATGAGTGGGAAAACAAATTATTGTGGAGGTATTGTTAGTGATCAACAGCCAAAACCTGCTGGCTCCCACACATATTCTCAGGGTCGTTTGCATAATTTCCAAGAATAGTATTCACCTTAACTGTCATGCTGGCATGAAACTTTGTAAAACAAGAGTAAATGTACAAGAGAGATGGAATCCTGAAATGATTTCCAATACCACTGAAATTGTTTAAGTGATCAGAATATAATCTCCAATACCAGTTTTATGATGTTCGACACACCCTGTCTGATGGATCCAGACTGTGGTTTGAAAGCTGAACTCACATGATTTTCCATAATACTGGTCTTCAAGGCCTCATCACCATTTTTAAAGCAGCCACAGCCCTAGTCGGGTATTGAGGTGAAGAACGATTTATGGTAACCAATTTGAACTCAACTTTGACCATGAATGGCGGTGTATTCTCTTTTCCCAGCGTCCTCTGGAGAAGCCTGATGGCCTGGATGTTTCTGACCAGAGCAAGGAGCACCCGCAGCATCTGTGTGAGAAGTGCAAAGTCCTGGGCTACTACTGCCGCCGAGTGCAATAAAGACCTGCAGGTCTGTGCCCACTGCCCATCTTCCCTTGTGCCCTACCCACGAAGAGCTCCAAGAAAAAGTGAAATGTGCCAAAATGTTCTTGTAAATATCGCTAATGCAATTATGGCCTTATGTATCAAAAGTATAAAACACATTTATTTGATATATGTGTATAATTGATGATAGAAAATATGTTTTAGAAAGGCGTCACTGCCAGTATTGATACTGGGCACAATGGGTGACCTTAACCTTGTGCTCTCTGACTGCGTGTTTACAGACTGCCGTTATTTTCCCTGTCAAGTGAACTATGTGGATGTGCTGAGTGGTAAAGGTATTATATTAGTTCAGTCACACAGGGCTGAGTATGCCTTGCAATATTCTTTGGGTCAGCAGCACACCAATTTAACTGTGAATTAACAGGGGATATCGTACTAATCATCCCTGGCTTTTATTTGCATATTTATTTGTTTTTATATCGTCGTGCAATTGATTCAACTAAACTGGGATTTGTATGCACATATTGTTTAACCCCACCTCTTGCCATTAGAAACTACTGTAGGATAGAATTGTTGTGTAAGAAACTTAGCTAAGTTCCTACTTTTGACGTCCATGTTATATGTATGTATGTATGTATGTGTATATATATATATATATATATATATATATATATATATATATATATATATATATATATATATACACACACACATATATATATATATATATATATAAAACGGCATGCAAGATAACTTAACCAAACACTACAGCATTCAGCAGTCAGGAAGTTCCAGAGTTAACATTTTGTAGGTTTTGTTTTGTTTTTGTTTTTTTGACAACAGTGAAATGCAACATACACAAGTCTTAGTCATGTTACTGAGCAGTAGCACATGTAGAGTCACAGTATTCCAGGTCTGAATGCTACAGGTCCTTTATTCTGTTCAGGATAGAATCAGTATTAGAACCTCCACGTATCGTTGCAAATGTGGGTACTGTTACATTTAAGATGTCATGATGTTTAAGGCCTGCTAAAGGCAGGATCCTGACCTTTGTGTATCTATGCAATCCTACATTGGTTTTGTCTTCAAATAGCCGAAGTGCCACGTTTATGGTGTATTAATAGCATTTATTAGTGGATCTAAAAGTACTAAGATTATGTGCTAAAATCAGTCAGATCAGCTCTGGTGTATGCATACTTATCTGATATCTGTCAAGTTCTATAATGGTGTAAGAACTCCTTTTGAATTTATATGACAGTTTTTTGATACACAGGCTTTAGGGACAGTAGTGATATCACACACAAAAAAAATCATATTTCATCTCTTCTAAAGATTTATACATCATGGCTGTATAAAAGCTTTGCTTCTTCCAAATTACCAATAGCATTGGCAGGTGATGGATTTAGTCCCATCAGTGCAGTGATTTTTGGGAAATAATTGCCAGTCTAGATGAAATGGAGGTAACGTGGTTGAAAAGTAAGAAAAGGACATTGTATGTTATATTGAAAAGCGTTCAAAACGTCTAGAACTGACAAGACACGGTTTGGCTATGCTTGATCATAGGATATCTTGGAAGTATTTGAGGAATGTAGTTTATTGTAAAGAATTTATCATGGGAGAAGGACATAAAATATTACTTACAAGATGGAAAGACTATACTGTAGTTTACCTCTATTTTATAAGCAATTACTTTACATACTTAGTGGTCACATCTGAGTGTGATCAAAGAGCAGTTCGTATTTTATAAGTTTAAATGTAGCTTTATTTTGTATAACAATGGTCATTTGTAGACACATTTGTAAGCATTTGCTGATTGAAGTTATTACAGGCAGAATATTATCTTGTCAAAAGTCTAGATGTACATATAAAGTGAAACGCATTTCTTGATTATATAGAATGTGTATAATTGTTTACTAAACTTTAGAAGTCCTAACCTCATATATATATATATCAGAGACAAACTGATACTATAAGAAGTAAACTATGCCTGAAGGGACAAGTGTAAAACGCTTTAAGAGGTGATGTGAAACGTTGAGATTCCAGGAGGTAAATGTCATGTCTCATGCTGGTCTAAGATGTGAATTTGATGGGGCGGTAAAGTAACGAACCCATTAGCACTGAAAACATGAAACCATCGTATATTTTTCCCTCCATATAAAACTGTTTGTGGTGCCTTGGATTTGATTACCTGGCGGTAAATCATCACTACAGTCTGCTGCCGGGGAATCAGTAGCGAGATAGAAAGATCACAGTCTCAAAAAAAAAAGACAAAAAGCTCTGTGCACAATCGGTCACACCATTTCATCAGTGTTAGTCTTCTGCTAGAGCTTCTTCATTACTCAATCAATGTCGTTTTACTGTGGAATCTTGTTGCTAATAGCTCTTCTGTGCCCACATTGGTACATGGCAAGTTTTACTTCCAGCCTCATTTAGCTTGGAAGCAGTTACACTGTGTTTTGATCATCGTCATAGGAGAGCAGCCAGAGCCTGTTTTTTCTCAGTGAAAAGCCAAGACTTCAGTGTAATCGCTTGCTGCTGATTCCTAAATGTTCACCACAAACCTGTCTGCATCACTATTCCTAAATAATATTTTCCTCAGAAGTTAATTTCCTGATCTCTCAAAGTAGTTGCTATTTACTCTCACGCACCCTTTCAGGCTTAAAGATTATACTGATTAGGAGCACAACTTCCTTTGAAAAGCTTCACTGATTTATAAAAGTCATAAAAAGAACAGATTATTATGGCTGAGATTAGAATGACATTTTTTTTTTTTTTTTAAGGCCTGTTATTGACGTGCTCGTTTTTGCTCTTGCAGCCGGAGAGGCCTGGAGCGATTGCAGATAGTGATGTACATGCATTTATAGTACAAGTGCTTTTGCGCATGTGTTTGTCTTGAAATACGTATACTTGACTTTTATAGCTCACTTTCAGCATAAAACTTATTTTTGTGAACGATATGTGTATTTTGGAAACCAGTATAGATGTGGAAAATTGTGGAAAGCAGATGCGATTTTTTTTTTCCCTTTCAAAGATACAATTTTATGTTTGCTTCTCTGTATATATTCGATGGCCGTCATTTTTAAGTTAGCTCTTTTAAAACTTATGATGCAATATTAAAATTGTTTATGCGAAAAAGGGCAGATTTTTGAGATACAAAAGAGCTGGGAGTTTTTACATTGTTTTACACTAATCTTGGGTTTTATCCTACAGAAATATTTATGGAAGGTCTTTCTGCATTTTCTTTTTCTTTTTTTGTATAAAAAGCAACAGAACTACACTATGAAGGAAATATTGATGATGACATATTATTATTCATAATATAAGGTTGGTACATAATTATTATGCCCTTTCAAGCCATTTTATGTTTTGTTATTTTAGACATTCTCAGTATATATGGTAACTTTTCATACTACAAATATAAGTGCTTTAATACGACTATAAAATCACCGTGTGTCTGCACAGATGTTTTGAATAGCAGTTCTAGGAAAGCAATAACATTGTAATAACTAACACTTCATGTAAAAGACTGACTCACACCACTGTAAGTCAAACTGTATCAAACTGTGAGTGTTTTAATGTCACCAGTTAATGCCAAGTCAAGGAATGAATATGAATTTTCTTCATAGTTTTTGAAATCGAGATTTGCTTAATTGTGTGAGACAAAGAACTGTAGTTGAGTTTGCATGTGCATGTATTTTAACAGAGTTAATAAGTATACTTTTGTGCAATTTATTATTTAATATTAGTTCATGTCATTTCTTGGAGACGTGCTTTCATAGAGTTCACCTCGCAAATAACTGATTGTTATAATTAAATGCCTTTATTCACGTGTAGAGTATATCGATTAATACATATTTACTGAATGTACTGATGAGTCTCTCATGTGATAAGTTAGAAACACATGTTTATGTTTATAATGTCTGTAACATTTTTGAAATCATATTGGATTGGACGGAGCAACAGCGTGATAAAGGAGGTTTTTAAAGAGAGAACAACTGTTGCTTAATGTCCATGAAATGGCATTCCGATATGTGCCTTATTTGTTAGTTAGGAAAATCGAATACTTTGTGCTTTTAGGGTTTGTCAAATTAAAACATTGAATCTAAATTAATTTTTGTTTCCCTCCTTTTTAAAAAAAAATATATATATATATATATATATATATATATATATATATATATATATATATATATATATATATACGGCAGGATTAATTTCTTGTTAGATCCAACTATATGTGTGTAAAGATTTCTTGTGTGTAAAGAGTGAAATCTCCATTCTTTCACTCGGTATGCTCCTGATTAATGATTAAGAGTATGGTCCTGGGGAGTGAAGCTTGTGTAACAGAAGTGTAGGTTTAAATCCAGCCTTAGGAATAGTTGTCATTCTGACATCAGGTTCATATTATTGTTTTTTGTTTTTTGTTTTTTTTTAAAGCCTCAGGAAGAGAATTTCCGTCGGTTCATACTTTCAGTACACTTCACTAAAGCAAATTTATATTCTTTGCCACACAGCCCACAGTAAAAAAGACAGATGTCTCTTTTTTTACCGTTCACATAATGGCTTGTGATTGTAAACATGTGAGTGCTACATGAGAAAGTTGGAGCTTGGCAGTCGGACAGATGTTCTTCTCGAAGCCAAGTTTCTGTAATTGGACTACATATTCCAAATCACTAAAAACTTCACAAGAGGGTGGAGGCCCAAATTATATCAAGTTTGTTTTACAACAATGTAGACTTAAACAGAACGGGAATGTGAGCATCTCCATGGCAACTCTGTAATCTGAGAAGTCAAACAAACCTTGTGATCTCAGCATACATATGGTTTCATTTAAGAGAGTGGACTGTTTTTCCACGAAGATTCATAATTTACTTTCATAAGGCACTACTGTGATAAGCTACACCTCCACCTCAAACTCATAGAGCATAGTGCAAGGAAGGTATAGACTTTATTGCAAATACTGTAATAGAGATTTTGGCTTGCACAAGATGCAAAAGAAGCCAATCTGACCTTAATGTGAATTGTCAAGGACACAGATATGATGTCACATCCTGTTCTAGGGGACAGGAAGTTTTGGCTTCACATCATTATCAGGAAACTTTAAAAATAAAAAAAATGAGAAAAAAAATTTAAAAAGTGGGGGCAACTAAATTAGCTGTTAAGAGAGTTCAAAATGCAATGGTGTGGAATTGTGGAAATTCACTTTATAACTAAATCCCACGTGTGTATATTGTGTAGGTCTGTGCTTAGAGATACAGGGGAAAAAAGTTGTAACCCTCATCTGGAAACAGCATTTCAGCCATTAAAAGATAAAACCAGAGGAACACAATAGGTTTCATATACAGTTTAGTTTATTCTGTGGAGTTATACAAACTTCATGTACTTTTCCACAAAAAAAAAAAAAGTATATGCATAGCTTTTGGGTTTGATTTTAATTGTTAAGATTTAGCAGGCAGTGCAGAAGTGCTTACTTAGCAAGCATAAAACACTGAATCTAATTTCTCCACACATAAAAGTGGGCCATAGTTATTTAAATCAAAAAGATATAAAACATTACATCATTACTTTAATCATAAGGAATTATATCCAAATGCAGAAATGGCTATAAAAATCAAATCATTTACCTTTTGGCTGGAGACTAATCATTTACATGAGAACAGTCAGTTGTCAGCGCTGTACAGTGTAAAGTCGTGTATTATTTAAGTTCCCCACAGTCTGTGATGACAATCTTCTTAAGTGTTCCTCCATCATGCAAACCATACGACTCCATTACCCTGACAGTCTCCATGCCCTCGTTCACTTGACCAAACACAACATGTTTGCCATCAAGCCTGAGAAAGAACGCGCGAGAGGGAGAGCATAAAGCAAACACTATGATGTGTTAGACATCATACTTAATAAAGCACCACAAAAAACAAAGCTTAAACAGAGCAATAATGTGTTTCATACACGACACTGTCAGTAAGAGAACTTGATCATGTGTGAATGCAGGCTGTGTCTGTGTACCATTCTGTTTTGGCAGTGCAGATGAAAAACTGAGATCCGTTGGTGTTCGGCCCAGAGTTCGCCATTGACAGCACACCTGTGAAGAGCAAGACGAACAAACATTACACACTGCAGTGTCAATCCGTAATACACTCCTGACATCTATCATATTGTACAGTTTAGTAAATGCTTCACAACTGAAAATGATTTAGTGGCCACATCATAAAAAAAAGTTCCAGAAGGATAAGAACATCAGAAAAAAGAGAAGGGGGGGGGGGGGGGGGGTTGTTGGCAGAATATACATCTGGATTGGGTAAGTTATGCTTCACTACTATAATTACATCCAGGCCAGTATTGCACAAGCTGACAATATTTGGCCGTATCAATCTATCAGGAGGGCCTGTTGGTTTAGGAACCCCCTGGCACCAAAAATGCACTGTGAAACACTGATGTTGACTTTTTCTAAAAGTAGGTCATTCACCAGGGAATTACAAAATCTCTGCTCTTTACCACTGAGTCCCGTGCCACCATCTAGTGGAATGATCTAGAAGTGAAACAGGCATCTACATCTCCTGGCAAAATGTATGGAATCACCAGATATGACACAATACAGATATGACATAACACAAAACCATTTTTGTTTAATAGCTGAACATTCTGGCTTTGTGAGCCATACTTCAAACAAGTTGAAATGAAATGATTTTAATTAAAGGCATTTTTTTCTTTCCAGATCATGTAGCGTAAAAAAAAGGGAATCACTCAATGTTCTTTTGTGTCATATTTGTGATTTGTTTATTTGCTATGAAGTAAAAAAAACAACAACAAAAAAAAAAAACAACTGGGGGATTCCATCATTTTTGCCAGGGGTTGTAGTATCACTTCAAAATCCCTGACTGCTCCAAACATTTGTACATAACTAACAATAGCCAAAAAGGTCATATTACTTAACTGGAAAGACGGAACTAAAATATCCTGTATTATACGTCCAAATATAGTAATATCTGTACTGGCTTAATCTTTTCAAAAAACACACAACATACAAAGAAACTTACATTGCTGACATGTGTGGAAAATGATTCCTCGTAATAACAATAATCTAATAAATCATTTTATATGTTCCTATAAGCCTATATCCGTTGTCCTGCCTCAATGGATACTTACTTCACACTGTACTGTACTATAATGTTAATTACAGGCAGTGTAACCTGCCTTAACCCTCAACTCCTCAGTTGTATTAAAAAACAGGGATAAATAGTCACTCTGAATAAGGGCATCTGTCAAATGCCTTGAAAGTAATTATTGTTGTGTACAGTTCTCTCCTTGTTCTGTGTTATACTGTATAACCGGCAGGGTTTTCCTTACCATAGAAAGGCTTAGGCACAGCACCTAAGTGTTATTGCGGAGCACCTTAAGCCGAATGAATGTAAAAAGGCATTTATTTTCATTAAATCTCAAACATGTTATTTGATGAAATGATAGATTTTTGACTATTAGTACAATAAGTGTTCCAGCTTTCTTTCACAAACATGTTAAGGATAAGGGTCAAAAACAACATGAAAAACAACATTACAAGAACTTAAAATTTCTTGAGAATAATTTAAAACCCCTCCCCCGATCACCACAAACCCCCACCCCCCAGAACCCAGACGGCACCTAAGCCCTCTGAAAACCTAGGAAGTGTTTAAAAATAAAATAAATTAACTGAACCATGTGCATGTTCATTTCCTTATTATGCATGAGTGAGAACCAGTAGATAACGTCTGATGTCACAACTTATTACATCACCTGATCCAGTGTGTTTCAACTTGAAATTCTCATCTTTGAAGTTCTTTCCATAAATTGATTTCCCACCAGTGCCATTGTGATTTGTGAAATCTCCACCCTGTAGAAATAAAAGTGATCAGGCTGGGGAACAAGGCCAAGCACACCTACTGCATTCGCACAGTGCAGATGACTAACACTTGCTCTTTTACACTATTTTATCAAGGCAACATCTGCTATGCTGCCTGAAGTGTAAGTAGAGGAAACCTCAAGCTTATATAATCACAGGCTGTTTTACCTGACACATGAACTCAGGAATGATTCTATGGAAAATGGAGCCCTTATATCCAAACCCATGCTCTCCTGTACACAACGCTCTGAAGTTTTCTGAAAAATAAATAAATACAATTCCATCCCATACTCAATTATGATAATTATGCCTAACCGTTAAGTAAAGAGTAAAAAAAAAATGATGGGACATTTCCAAATAACAGCCTGCAAATGGTCTGCACTTACATACACTTTTATCCAAAGCGCTTTACACTGTGTCTCATTTACCCATCCACACACCAATGGTAGCAGAGCTGCCATGCAAGGCACTAACTTGCCATCAGGGGCAACTTGGGGTTCAGTGTCTTGCCCAAGGACACTTTGGCATGTGGAGTCACGTGGGCCGGGAATCGAACCGCCAACCTTACGATTAGTAGACAACCCGCTCTACCACCGCTCTACCACAGCAATTTGCCAACAATTACAATTTTGCACTTATAGTCAGCGACACATTGTGATTTTCAACCGGTTATCGTTATATCTAATGTTGTGGAACGCCGCAAACAAGTTAATACAGATGTTACTTTGTACCAGCTATAAACATCATTCTCTTACGATTGCATACATTTGAAATTAATAAGACAAACAAACAACCAAAACAATAAAACATAGCTTGTCACGTGACAAGAAACCAGAAAGCGGCAAGTCTTCCGTCCTGAAGTCTTTCTTTTGGTGAAAAACTTACTGAATGTTACAAAGAGCTGACACCTGAGACTCCTTAAATATATGTGAAATTCATTTCTCCTTACAGAAAGCGTCACCATAAAGGATTGGCTATATGTTTTTCTTCGTGAAATAAAATCTGTTCAGTTTGTAAGGGATAATGCAGGCTAGGTGTGCATCACACGATTTGAACGCACAACGTGGCGGCAAATAACCACCCAACACGACGCATTCAAATCGTGTAACGCACACCTCGCCGTGGATTATCCCGCTTATATACTTGACAACATTGACGAGTTAAAGCAGTCACCGATGTCTGCAGTGCAAAATTTGACTGAACGAACGTTTAATTTTCGTTAGTTATATACGGGCTATATACGGGTCGTTAGAGCTAGAAATCTGCCCGCTCTAAATCATACACAGAGATAAAGTAGTGTATTTATTAAGATTACATTTATTTGAGTGAATTATAATAAATAGTTATGAACGTGAGAGAAAGAGATTACTAATAATGAAGCCGTGACTTTAACTGTATGTTACTATGGTTACGCAGCGCATTAATTTAGAACAGTTTTAACGCATACCTTCCAGCCAATCAGAATCGAGTATTCAGACAGACCATGGTAGAATAGGTTTATATTATGTGGCTTGTCCGTCAAACAATAAAATATTATAACTAGTGCATTGATAGAATCCTGTGATTTGGCAGTTAAGGCTTTGGGTTACTGATCGGAAGGTTGGGGGTTCAAGCCCCGGCACTTACAAGCTGCCACTGTTGGGCTCTTGAGCAAGGCCCTTAACCTGCTCTGCTCCAGGGGCGTTGTATCATTTCTGACCCCAGCTTACTGATAGGCTGGGGTATGTAAAGAAAACAATTTCACTGTGCTCTACTGTATTTGTGACCAATAAAGACTCATTATCATTATTACCTTCTGACCAATCAGAATTGAGGATTCAACAGACCACTGTGGTATAGGTTAAAAAAAACAACAAATAAACAAAACACATGTTCTCACCTGCTGTTTTGGGAACCGCATCTGCATTAAGCTGGAAAAAAAAGATTAGGAAATTAGTGCAAAAACCTTTACAAAGCAGTCGAGCTTAAAATATGTGAGAATGATATCTAGCAGATGAATTTCTATTAGTCCTAGTCTTACTTCTATTATAATTCTGCCTATAAACTCCCCATCAGCCGCAATGTCCAGAAAGACCAGTGGATTCCTCACGGCTCCGGACAGCAGTCGGCTGGCGGCGATGGCGAGTGAACAATATTTTAAGCGATTTTTCATTTGTAACATGGTGGCCCGTTAGAAATAAACCGTAAACGTTCAACTAGAGGGACAGTGTTAGAGGTGAAATTCTATCTGTTTACAGAACGCGGCTGTAACCGCCGAGTGAGAGCGTTTTAAAGTGGAGCTGAACTCACCGCTCCCTCGGGTGGCCATTTACTGTATTACATCTCTGACTGCTGAGCCCGACATGTAGACCCCAGTGTAATCAACATGCACTGTATATAAACTCAGAAAAAAAAAAGAAAGAAAGAAGAAACGCCCCTTTTTCAGGAGACTGTATTTTGTATTTTCATGATAATTTTGTAAAATCCAAATAAGCTTTACAGATATTTATCGGAAAGGGTTTAAACGATGTTCTTCTTGCTTGTTCAGTGAACCAGAAACAATTATTGCACATGCACCTATGGAATGTCCTTAACACACTAACAGTTTACAGGCTGTAGGTAATTAAGATCACACTTACAATAACTTAGGATACTAAAGAAACCTTTCTACTGACTCTGAAAAACACCAGAAGAAAGATGCCTAGGGTTCCTGCTCACCTGCGTGATAGACCTGCTGCAGGGAGGCATGAGGACTGCAGATGTGGCCAGAGCAATAAACTGCAATGTCTGTAATGTTAGACACCTAAGACAGTGCTACAGGGAGACAGGAAGGACAGCTGATCATCCTTGCGATGGAAAATTACATGTAACTATGTGTCCCCCCAGACGTGATGGAGAACTTGGAAATGCCTTGTTGGAAGAGTGGAGTAACAACTCACAGCAAGAACTGACAAATCTGGTGCAGTCCATGAGGATGAGATGTACTGTAGTACTTTTGACTGTTACTCTCTCTCTCTCTAATATATATATATATATATATATATATATATATATATATATATATATATATATATATATATATATATATATATATATATATATATAGATAGATAGATAGATGTAGTACTGTGCAAAAGTCTTATGCACATGCAAAGATATGCTGTATAGAGAAGATGCCTTGAAAATAATTAAATGCATGTTTCTACATTAAAAAAAAAGAGCATTAAACAGTAGTAAATGAAACAAAGTCAATATTTTGGTGTGACAAAAAATTAAATATAGTAGGCTCAGGTACAATTAGTGCAGTTGTATAAGGAAATGAGCTGTAAGTTTTATTGAGCATCTTGCAGAACCAGCCATGGTTCTTCTGGAAGCTTTGACTGTCGCACTTTCTTCTTATTTCTGCAGCAAAATCCAGCAGCCTTCATTATGTTTGTTGTGTGAAAAGAGTCTCTTACATGATATACTGCTTTCGTTAATTACATACATTTTTCTGTAACATTTAATTTTGTGCTAGAAAACTAATGTTTGGGAATCTAAAATGTTTTTGTACTGACTCGATAATGAAGAAGTCATAAAATAACAAAGTTTGTACAAAAAAAAATAAGGTGCCTAAAATTTTTGGACAGTACTGTAAATAGATATAGATATGGCTGAATCCCCCCCAAAACCCCCCCATTAGACATACAGTACAGTGCAATACATAGGATTTAACAACCATGCTGCTGTTAGACATGTAGAGAACTTACATAGATACAAGGCCAAATAGCTCTAACCCGACAAACAGACCAAAAAACAGACTGACAACATGATGAGCATGTTTCATCTGAATACATATTTATTAGATAAATATTAGGATGTCACAGCATCTAACTACATACAGTTTTGCAAGACTAAAAATCACAATTAGTTTTTTTCTTCCGAACAGTTTAGAATATGAAATGATTGTACACAGAATGTACAAAACAAAAAAGACAACTGCCACTTTAGGCGCCAATCACCTCAGATTGTACCTTCCCGCCCCCCGCCCCCCTCTGATCATGATATCAAAATTGTACAAACTATTAATTTGGTTACAATCTTTTGGAACTACTCCAGGCCCCATGTCCCATCCTCCAAATTATTCCCCAGGATTTTCTTCATCTTTTGTAGCACCTTATAGAGTACACAGGTAATGGAGCAATACACAGAAGCTAATTACACAAAGGTGAAACAAATGTGTCTCTTTGCCCCCATAATTCCCCTTTTCTAGGAGGCATTGGAAATATTTTACATAAGTGAAACGAAAGAACAAAACAAAACAAAACGAAAAATCGGAAAGAGGTTCCACAGACGCTAACAAACACAGATTCATTTTACCCAATTCGAGTCTGATAGGAGGTTGCAAGCTTTACAAATTCTAAATACACAATGCACATTCCCCTGGGGAAAATGAATACATTTCTGTTAACGTGTCTCTATTTGTCATTTACATATGTACATGCATCCCTTATGTCCCCTGCTAGGGCATTCTTTCAAACCGTTTCCCATTGAGACCTGTGGCTGAATCAGGGACAAACAGCGTCAAATTCATTTCACTGTAACTGTCTCGACATCGACTCGCGTTCTTCTCCAATAACTGTACAGCTACAGTAAGTGACAGGTCTAAAACAGGGACTCGTCTCAACAACCTGCAGTGTAAGCAATGTGCAAGTGGAGAGTTCAGTTCAGGTTCTGTCTGTAGGTGTCTACAAAGTAAGAACAAAAAATGTGGCAGTGCATCAGTTTAAAAAAAAAAAAAAAAAGAAAGAAAGAAAAAAGACACAAGTGAATTACAAACCGACTGGAGCTATGAGCTAAAGCACATTTGCCTGTTTAGGACTTAAAATGTGTCAGCAACGAACATAAGGTCTATACATAACTGAACACCAACAGTCTGTGATAGAAAATAATTTAAAATGGAAATGAACATTGAAAAATAAAACACATCGTGAAAGGTATTCAGCTGTACGCGTGTGAAGCTCAAACGAGTCAATGTATCGTTTGAGAAAAGAAAAACAAACAAAACAACTTAAAGCAAACATACAGTACATTTCGACGATTAACAGAATTTAAATACGCAAGGAGTAACTCATATTTATTTGCAGTTCCTATTATGCTGAATTTATATTGTTTCATAATACAAAAACTGTTAAACAGTGATCTGATGTGTTGAGTGGTTTCCTTCTTGACTTGTCGAGTTGGGCCTAAAGCCAAAATGTACACACGTAGGAAAAATATCATTTCTTCGACTCTTTCAGGGGGTTATCGGGATAAAAATAAAACCGATTATGTAGAATTGTACATAGATATGTAACCTCTACAAAACCAAGACTATAAAAATTATTGTACCATACAATACTGTGTGATAATTATATTGTTGTGTGAATGCATCGGCGGAAAAGAAGGTGTCACATGCTTAACCATCTCGATCAAAGATTATTAGCTTGGTACGACAGGATTGGGCCATCTCCTCCAATCACTATGCAGAACTTTGGTAATACATGGCCATTTTGTAATAAACGCACATACACTGTACATTTAGAGAGTTACAACAACAGGGCGAAAAACAGGAATTATATCATGAACAATATATTGCGCGTAACAAACGTAGTCCTTACATGATCATAGTTCGTGTCAGAAATGAATAAAAACAGGAGAGGAACACGTCTGAACGCACTGGTTTAAAAAAAAAAAAAAAAAAAGAAAAGAAAAAGAAGAAGAAAATCAGTCTACACTTGGTTCAGTCACTAAAACAACGTGGGATTGGCACGAGTGCACAATGAACACACTGTATGCACACACGGAGTTCTTGTTATTCATGACATCACAGGCCTGGGAGGGATAAAGCTCATGCATTAAATGGGGAAAGACTCCCAGAAGAGACAGCTGACAGAGGACACAGATGTTGTAACACTCAAACTACTCTTTAAAAAGTGATTGCATTACTTCTTACGTTACAAAATGAATTGCGTTGCCCACCGACTTTTGATTCCACGGTACTCTGAGATGGAGAGATTTGTGAAGGAGGTACAGTGCTGGTTATTGATGCACGTTATCACACATACAGTATTGATATGTTGGCGTTCCTATTAAAAAACAGTGAAATGAATTGTCACAATGCCCTCGGGAACTTGTTTTGATTTGAATACAACACTCGCGAGTGAATATAATGGACAAAACGAGATATGCTATGCCGATCTGAATGGGATTCCCGCACATCACACGTTCGCACGTTCCACATGAGCTACATGAGGACTTCAGAGGCCTGGCATTAAGTCTGTGAGATGGGAGTACCACATTGCTATGATGCTAAACCTCTCAGTGACTGTGATGCAGCCTTTGGTTCCTGTGATGTTTTCCTTTTCAGTCTTCCGGTTGCAGTTCTGCTGAATGTTGTTGTGCTTTTTCCAAGGGACTTCTGACATACAATGAGGACATCCAGTCAAAAACACTAGATGGGAGATTTGGGAAGCTGTGGACATAAAGCTTGGAAGAACAAACCTCAGAATGCTCATGGGAGGACACACACATAAGCCAGTACAGGAAGTATCTTTTTTTTTTCTATTCAGGTCTTGCTTTTCACAAAAGGAAAAAAATCTGAATTAAAAAATGCTACAACACTTTCCTAGTGAGCACACATACAGTTCTGTGTGACATATATTCTTATGATTATAGCTGCACAGTTTTTTTTTTTTTCTTTTCATATTAGTATTGAAATATCACTTTAGTGCCAACCAACATGGCTGCCATAGATGTGTGGAAAAAGGACGTCCGTAAAAGAGTGAGATATTTACACAAGTAGAGGCAGAAGGAGGACGAGTGTTTTGCGGTTGTAAAGTACTGAATTGGTGGTCAGGGTTCTGCTTGACTCCTGACAGCTGAACATGTCAGTGCCTCAGATAAAGGTGGGTTAGGGAAGTCAGTTGTTTTCAAAGAGGGAGAGCAGATCGTCGTTGCTGTTGCTTGGGAGGTCCGGAGGGTCCAGATACGACAGTAACTCATCTGGGTTGGCCAGCTCGGGCAGCAGCTGCACACGGGACCAGAGAAATGATTTCAGATCATTAACAGTGCATATAAAGACTTTCCTTTATATTCATAATCAAGTATATTTGCTCCTTCAAACCAAACTGAAATAACCATGCCATAGTCAAATTCACTGAGATCACACTTTTCCCCATTCCGAAGTTGCAGTATCTGAAGCTCTTGGCCTGTATCTGCATTATTTTATGCACTGCACTCCTGCCACATGACTGGCTCATTGGATAATTGCATGAATAAGCAGGGGGAGAGATGTTCCTATTAAAGTGGCCGGTCAGTGTAACTTACTAATAAAAATAAAATCAAATAAAAGACAGGACATACATAATAGGTTCGATAAATAAAACCTATTCATGAAATGAATACAATAGTACTGATGTCAATAACAAAATATATCGCTACGCACAGTTCATAGATTAAAGACTGAATGAGATATATAATGACATAATGACTATATTATTAATACATTTGATTATATGAAAATCTAATTGAGAATAAGCATCATGTTTACCTACTACATAATTCTGTTGTGTATATTTGCAATCATCTCAAACAAACCCAGTCAGCTCAATTAATTACGATTAGAGACATCTAGTATTATACAGTAAGATTACTGATTTTATTAGGATTCATTTATTAAGATGCTTTGGTACCATTATTTTGTCTTTAACATCACCAGCTTACATACTTTGCCCTACTACTACTAAACTTTTAAAAGTGCTTGGATAACTGACAACTGACATATACTCCATTTCTATTAAAACTGAATACACTTTTGTTTCCTTTTCCCATTTAAGCCAGCCATGACTTTGCAAAACGGGTTCGCAGTGTGTGACCGCGCAAAGCGCAGGGAAATGACTAATGCGGTGCTGACGGTTCTCACCTCCAGAGAGGGCTCGGGCATGTCTGCTGCCCCTTGACCGCCCACCTGGCCCTCAGCACCAGGGTTAAAGGTCATGTCACCGTGCGTGTGGCTGTTGGGGCCAGGCTGTTGCTGCTGCAGGGGCGGGGCTTGCCGTGGGGGAGGGCCAGATGAAGGGCCGCTGTGATGTAATGGCTGTGCTGATTGGCTGTTGGGGTGGGGCGATACGTGCATGCCTGGTGGCATAGAAGCATGGGATTGCTCAGCACTCACAGGATGAGGCATCTACAGGGAGAGCAGAGAGAGGCAGTGAGGCATCATGGGTATTGGGGAGCATGAGCAGCCAGACACATACAGGTTAGAGCCATGCAGATGGACCTCGAAGGATAATACCAGGTTCATAATATGGCGGTTTAGTCAGCAATGGATGTCCCATTAACCCAGGGAATCACAATTTATTTAATAACAATACAATTATAAATTTATCTTAAAATGATAAATGATATGATATTCTTATGATACTCCTAATGCCAGGAGTGTGTAACCAAATAAGAGAGGGAGGTCATGTGACAGGACCTTTCTGTTTCATATTTACCAGTTTTTTAAATCTTTATTTAATCTATTTACTTTTAGATCAAGTAAACCTGAACAGAACCTCTGTAACAAACTGTAACTATTTTTTGAAAGAATTATTCCACCTTTCGTAAATATTCAAAAATGAGTCATTTTGATCTGAACATAAGGGTTAAAGACAACTTCGTCCAATTTCCTCTCCTCTCCAAACAAGTGCCGATGAGAGTATGTTGTAAAAAGAAATACCAAACAGGTTCTGTCAACAAATGAATAAAAAACAAGACTCTGGAGTGTTTAATATAAACAACACTTGAACGAGAGCAGCAAGGTTCTGGACGAGAGGCCGACCCGATGAGAGGAGCTTATGTCAGAAATCTGGATGGGTTTCTATGCAAGTGTCTTACCGAGTCGGCCATGCCGTGGCTCAGAGGTTTGTCTGGACCCATGAGGTTGTTGGGTACATCCGGAGGGTGTGAAAGCTGAGGGCCGTGCATGAAGTCATTTATTGGAGCTCCTCCACCAGAATTACTGTGTGGAAAATCAAAGTTTCCATGGCCCTGGTAACTGTTGCCTGACAAACAAAAGCAGAGAAGAGTAATGAGAAGCTGTAACCTCAGGCACGATTAGCCAGAGGCACAGAGAGAGAGAGAGAGAGAGAGAGAGAGAGAGAGAGAGAGAGAGAGGAATACTCACTTTACTGAGCTGTTTAAAAACCTGCAGGTGTATATATGACTCTTAATATAGTGAACAAATGAGTCAAACCAAAAGAAAAACCAAATCTTGCAAAAGACTTAGAAAAAACTAGGTTCTGTTCAATAGTTACAAATGGCCATGCCATTTCTTTGGTTTTCAAATAATGAAACTGTAAAATCTATTGACATGTACCCAGTCTTATTTACAGCTAAAAGATGAGCAGGATAAAACTATATTGATAGAAATATAGACACATAAAAACCCCTATATATGCTTGGCAGGTCAATGAGCAATACAGACACGAAGGTCACATGACATGAAATAAAATTGTTTGTTTTTTTGTTCCATATTTACAGGCCAGTCAAATTGTAATACTTTTATGTCACCAAGCTGAAATCATGCAAAAGTGATCATAATGTCTGTGATATAAATATGGCATTTAAAAAAAAGAATGTTCATGTGTACCTGAGAAATTGAGTCAAATGGAAAAATCATTGCTGGAGGAATATAACAGTTTGAGTTGATTTAAGCTGGAGTAGCTGGACTCATGATCGCTACCTTGGCTGGCGTACTCTGTGTTGTTCCCTCCATGCTGAGGTGGGAGGGAGGTGTAGGGTGAGGGTCCCGGCCCCAGCTGAGCGATCATATCCATCACGTTAGGCATGATCATCTGACTGGGACTCATGGTTTTAAAGCGCTTGGCAAGAGGGCCATCTGGATCCTCCTTTATGTGCAGGTCAGACTTTATGGGCACCGGCCGCCAACTACATGTGGGGTCAATTGTGACCTCCTCAAACTCCGAACTAAGGAGTGCGAAAAACCAAAAATATCCAGGGTTATGACAATGCTAAAAGTTTGGACAGGTCTAAAAACTGGACGTACGCAGAAAAAAGTTCAATAGTTTACGAGAGTATGTGGTTTTTACTCATACATACTTTTGGATGGCATTGAGAATTCCCCACATGTACTGGTCCACTTCCAGACCTTCCAGTAACGCGGTTTTACTAGGAACAGAGAGAGCCGTATAAACTATGAAGTTATGTAAAATGACAAAAACATTCTCTTGGTCCAAAAGTAAAAACAGTGGTTGAATTTTGCAACTTACTTGCATACAGGACACCTCCACGTCCCTCTCTCACAGTTCAGCTGCAGGTAGGACTCCAGGTCAAAGCACTGCAGATGAGAGGTAACATCAATAATAGTAACACTATTCTATCCTCGTGAGGGGTAAAAGCTGAAAATCATGGCAGAACATCAAAACGAAATACCTATCACTAATTCACAAAAATTCAACAAGAAATTCATTGGATGCAACATTTAACAATGCACTTCCACAGCATCATCCATTTGATTCACACTGCAAATATCCCGAGTGCTACACTTGTGACACATTACTTTATTGTTCTTTTTTTTTTTTTTAAATAGCACCTATAAGCATAACAGTGTATATGGAACATGGAAAGTGGTGACAGTTAAAGTTGAACCAGCTATAATTGTAACAGTTCACTTAAAAAAGGTGTCATGACACACTGAGACAGTGAACAAAAAGCACAATCACAACTTAACAAAATGATTGAGTTTAAGTAGTCTTCATAACAAACATGTTCATAAGTCTCAAGTCTCTGTTCTATTTTTATCAATAGTTCTTTCAGCTCGTTATTGTAATGAATGTTTATTGTAATAAATCAATTGTGAAATATTAAAACTGATTACTTCTACAGAGTGTCTTGTTCATTTATTCAAAATTGTCTAATAAAGCACACAATACTTTACTTAAATCATTCAATCAAAATTAAATCAGTAATGAAAAACTGTAACTTTCAAACTATTACATTTGATCCAACAGAATATTCATAGAAAATTCAGGAAAGATATAATTTTTTTCTCATTTAGTGCAAAATTCCAACGTGCTGTGTATTTGGAGCTATTTGAGTTTGCTGTAGTTTTCAAGCAATGATGGGTAAGGCAATCCTCTAGTAAGTGCCGTGTATAGATGCAATTTAACTTGGTAAGCTTGGATATTATATGCATATGGTAGCAGGGGAGGGGGAGGGGACATGAAAAGGACATGGAAATATTTGTACAGGTTGAAAATGGACAGTACGCCCCTGACAGCTGCGTAACACAGCGGCTTCCCTTTGGATTAATTAATTGCCTTTCAAATTAAATAACACGAAGATTATCACAAGGTAAGACTTGACTACATTGTTTTTGTTTGTTGTTCATTTATATAACAGCACTTTTCCAATGGAAGAAGTGCGTCATGTGTCAGGTGCGTCAGGCGTGTATATAATAATGCTGGCTTGGTGTGTTTAGAGATGAATTGTTGTGATATCAGCACATACTGATGAATAGGGAATGAATGAATGAGGAATGAATAGAAAAATGTGCTGCATGATGCTGTCATAGTAGTAAACATAATCGTGAAAGCTGTGAAAGTTCAAACCAAAATGACTTGTGTTTTTCACGAGTCTCTCTCTTCAAGTACAAGTCTTGAGTAATATTTTTTTTGTGACTCGAGTCCAAGTCGCAGACTTGAGTTTCCATCTCTGGTTCATAACATAAAAAGTGGGATTTGAATGGGTTTGTATGGAAATTATGGATTATTTACAGGCATGTGTGAAAAGTGGGCTCACACTTTCATACACAGAAATTGTCTCTCTCACAGAGCCGGTGTGGACTGCAACACTGACTAACATGGAAGCGTTTCAGTTATGTGTGACTTGCGCCAGATGTGTGACTTCAAAATTGCTGTAGAAATGCATCTGGTGTCAACTGACCTCAAGAAATCTAAGGTTTTCATCCCATAATATTTTTATCATATTCAGATAACAATCTGAAGGCTGTAGCGTTCTGAGTTGTGTTTACATGTCATTTTGAACTTTTTTTTTGACTGTTTACCTGCACATGCTTGCAATCGTGTCCCCGGGCTGGGAGTTGGATCCGCCGGAATGTTATGGGACACTTTAGGGACACTTTGATGGCCGTCTGCTCCACGCCATCCTCTCCATTCAGTGTCGCGTTCCCAGAGGACGCTGCTACACTGCTAAAATTTCTCTTTACTGCACACAGAGGATGAGGAAATCAGCAAGCAGAAGAAGAAAGGATGAAGCAGAAAGCAACAAAGAGATATGAATAACAGTCTAAAGCAATAAGCCATGAGAGGGTTTACGTTACAGTGATTTTATCATTTGGTATGGGTGTTCTTAGGCAGGAAACAAATCAGTCCCTAAAAACCCACTTAGGTTTGATATATATATATATATATATCACTGTAACGCATGTCCTTGAGTGAAAAATAAAACAACATTAAAATAAAATAAAATCTAGTTTTATTACAACTATTTTATTAAATATTATTATTAAGTTATTACAATAAATAAGTTATTATTAATAATATGTCTCTCTGGATTATTAATAGTATATATTGCACTAAACAATTTTTCCACCATGCAATGCAGCCTGTTAACAGTAAGCTTTGGTTTAAAACCTGACGTATTAATACAGAATTCATTTGCAGGTGTTGTGATTCGTTCAGAGATGTGCGTATATCAAAGACTTTAAAACGGCTTTAAACTAGAGATGCACCGATACTAAATTTCTCAGCCGATACCGATACCCAATTAATCAAAGTGATATCGGTCGATACCGATAACCGATAGTTCTGCCTTTTCTGCCTACTTTTAAATTAATAATAATTAATTCCACAATTCTGAAGGAAATGCAAATAAAAACTTTATTCTCTCCATTTCAACAAGTTGTTTCACAGTAACGGGTCTCCAACAGAAAACACATCACTCACATTAACATTAACACATGAACTAAATTCTGAAGATTAAAGTAAGATTTCTTAACTTATTGAATGTTCTTAATTCATATTAACACTGACTGAATTGTAAATAAAAAACCTCCTGTTAGGCTCACATTTACTCACCACAAACAAAAGCATTTCTACTCAATCACTGAACATCAAACTCATAATTTATAGGTCTAATATAAATGAAATACATATGAAATATACTACTGTACAAATATATTTTTCTGTGCAATATATATATATTTTTTTTCAACTCATCTTCATTTAAATCTTTCTACAGTGTACTGGTGCTTTAATTCAGCTCGAGCAGCACTGCAAAAAAACTTTGACTCGACGCCGAAACTCTTGTTTCACGGCTGCAGTATCCGGTGTAAAAGCACCCATTCATTAACATGCAGTGCATAGCTTACAAACTGCAGTTTTGCCATCATTGTCACCCAATTCAAAGTAATTCCACACAAGAGACATCATCTTTACACACAGCATGAAATCGATGTGTTTTCCCGCCCTCTTTTGATTGACAAGATATAATCAGCCCTGATCATCGGATGCTTTTAAACTATCAGCCGATAGCCGATACCATGAAAAATTGCCTTTATCAGCCGATACATCGGTGCATCTCTACTTTAAACACAACTCAGCCAATTCTATAATATAATACAGAATTCAGTTCATTGTAGACTGTGTGCACTTACTTTTGGTAATGCAGTGTTCTGCTGGCAGGAGCCTCTTCTTGAGAAGGCCCTGCAGGACGGATCTCACTGACGGCCGGTGCACCAGCTGCAGCACGAACAAGTGAGACTGCGACAAGAGCAGACATGTGTTAACACACACCAGCGAGACTCCCACACCATCCAATCTCCTTTATATTAGTGCCCTGGGATAATGATATCTCCTTTGTGCCATTTGCTTTTCCAGCAGAAACTGATACCAAATTCACACAGATACAACACACAGACACACACACACACACACAGAGCTGCTAAACCAAACCAGTGCTGTCATTATATTCTACATTTGCTTCATTTAGTATACACATTTTATCCAATATGACTTATAATTGAGACTAGAATAAAATGTAACTACACAGCATGAGAGTTAATGGTGACGCTCTGGGCTTTAAACTCACAACTTTAAGGTCAACAACTCAAAGTGTTAACCACTGAATCACTAGGGTTCCGTTAAACAAGGTCAGTAAATGAGAAGCTATGCATTATTCAAAACATGGCTGTTAGCTGAAGCGCAGCAGTACTCACACAGCAGCAGGCTGTGACGGTAATCTGGATGGTGTTCCTTCCCGGCTGACACACATGCTTCAGGTGCAGGGGTTTGTGGGATGTCTTGTTGTCTCCTCTCTCGATGGTGAGTGGCGTGGCATTAACGCTGACCTGCACCGACGCTGGCCAGTTCGTGTTCATCTGCCGGTCCTCATGGTGGTAGCACTTAAACTGCAGCTCCAGGTCAGACCTAACACCAACCAGATCAACCTGATTAACACACTAGCATGCTTGTTTAAAATATATATATTACATGCGTTTGCATTCCATGTATCAAATTTGTGGGATATGACAGAAAAGTGCACATGACAGGAGGTTGTTCACAAGGTTGTTAAGAGAATATTCAAAAGCATTGAAGACAGTTATAAAGCCAAAGGGTGAGCATCCAGATGCGCATTTTAATCTCACTCTCTCCCACTTCCAAAGAAATTCTGTTTGTACCTGCCTGAGATAGTTTCTGAAACGCTTCAAGTTCTATATCCCAAAATACAAACAGATAATTTATTTAAATCATACCATCACTGACCAAGATAAATCACTTATGAAGATGAATGAATGTATGCATGAACGTGGTAAATTTGAAGTGCAGCTTTCCACCAAATCTAACATGCTCACATGAAAAATCTTCGATTTTATTTTCCATTTTGTCACAGTGCTGAAAATCACAGCCATTATCAAAGTTATTATCAAAGTTATTATTATATTAGTCATTATCACTCCTTCTTAAGTTCTTAGCCTTTTTACCTGGTCACTTGAATTAAATTAATCAAAACCTCAATAACTCAAAAATGAGTTATATGAGGTCTATAAATAATGTCATTGTGAATCTCATTTTTTTTTTTTTTTATGAAAAAGTGTTTTAATAAAAATATGAATGAAACGTCAGGAATAAAAATCTCTAAGGCTCAGATAAATACCCATAGTATTTCTGACACATGTTAATAATGAGCCTAATATTTAAGCAGATGGATTATGTTCATAAAATAAATATATTGTCTATAAATGTACTGAGGGGCTCCATGGAGCTTATTTTACAGTTAAACGGCTTCCTGGAAGCAGAAATCTGAGAACCCCTGACATACACTGATCTTTTTTGTTACTTGTGGTAATGATGGCACTTCTCTTAATGTGACCAATGACATGTATTGTTATTAATTCATTTTCATTGTGTATGCCAATTTTCGTAAGGGTATACAAACGTTTGCACTCAACTGAATACAGCTGCATTCCATGCATCTAAATAAATGAAAACTTATTATTATTATCATTATTATTATTATTATTATTATTATTATAATTATTATTATTATTGTATCATCACTTATTTATTTATTTATTTAGAATTCACACACCTCCACATGAGTGTTTGATGAACAGAGGGCCGCAGGTGGAAGACGTGGTTGCTGACAGCCAGGTTGTGCTCCAGTCTGAATGGCTCGAGCACCACACCATCACGTACGGGGAAGGTCAGCCGCAGCTCCTCATTGGGGTTAGCTAAAAGCAATACACAGCATTAGCTCACACACGCTCGCACAAATGCCATGAGTACTTAGCTTTTTAACTGACACCCGCTGCATTATATGTGGTTGAACTTTGCTTTCAGGGTCACATCGTTTCACCCTTCCCACTGAAATGCATGTATTATGAATGCACTCAGTGCAGATGTGATGTAGACTGAAGCGAGATAAACGAGCAGTGGGACTTCTTCTCACCCACCTGAAGGTGTTAAGAGGATCAAACACTTCACTTCACTGCTGACTGATGCCGAGGTTTTAATAAAGCGGACTGAAAAGCTTTAAATTGTGCTGTCAGTGACACTCACTCGGTGGTGGAGGCAGTGACGTCATATTCGGTTTCAAATCAGGGGGAAAAGGAGGCTTGACATCCTGGTTGGGCGAGAGGTATGTAGGGATACTGCTTCCTGGAGTCATGGGCGGTGTGGGATTCCCAGGAACGGGTGAATGAGGATAGTTCACAACCTGCCGAGGAGGCTAAGAGAGGAAACATACATATACATTTTCATTTATTACATGTATTTGTTTTATTGATACACACAGAAGGATAGCCCTCATGTTCAACGATCAGGAGCTACAAATAACAGTCCTAAAGTCAAATCAAATATTTAATAAACAAAATTTCATTAGTAAATTTATAAGGATCCAATGTAGTAACATTAAAAAGAGTTTTAATTATTACTCTGCAAAGAATTACATCTTAGCAAGTGAAAATATCAAATCTAAGCTTACTAAAACCTATTTCCAGACTTTATTTTTTATTGGCAGAATTTTTTTTTTTCCCTTCTAATTTTAAACATTTATTTCTAGGAAGAAGCAACGTTATCTGCTAATAGAATAAGACGTGAAGTTTGAAATGACTAAAAATGTCTAGAAATAGATTTAATAATCTTATATTTGGTTAACTGTAATCTTATTATAGGAAATACTAAATAAATCTGACCATGCTCAATATATTTTCCCTTTGATAAGATGTAACTTTCTGCAGTGTATGTCTTGATAAACGTAACATATCATGGTGTCCCATAAGTCTAGCATCATAGGGTTAATGAGTATTTTTTTTTATACTTAAAAAATTAATTGTTCCTTCCTGAGCAAGGAACAATGAATCCAAATAGTTCTTCTCATAGGAAAACTAATTCACCAAGAACTCAGAGAGAGTTTTGTTTTGCCATTTCTTTTAATTTTTCTCCTATGATGCTGGACTCAAGGGAGAGTGAAAACACTAACATATCAAGCACAGAGCAAGAAAACCACAAAGCGAATGAGAGGAACTGCTTACCCCACTGCCTTGATTATAGCCATAACTACCTCCAGAGAAATTATTATTTTGGCCATTAAATGGCTCCTGCTGAAGGGGAAAAAAAAGCACATGATGAGCTGTGAAAAATGAAGTGTGATACTGCTTTGCACTTAGCAGTTTGTGACACTTACCTTGTAGTATTGGCCCATGGGTACTCCTGAAGGTGGGTACTGGCCTGCTCCCTGCTGGCCTGGCATCCTCTGGCCGGGGTAACTGGGAGAGGGCAGGGCTCTGGACGCATTAGGGTTTGGATACTGTCCTTGCTGATTGGGGAACTGGCCATTAGGTCCAAACTGCTGTCCCCCATAGTTGGGCTGAAAAGAGAATAATAACACAATTATGTATTAAACTTTTCAGATGTAATTTCTAAATAAAAAAAAAAAAAAAAAACATTATGACCAGTACAACTTGTGTTCTACTCTTTTAGTTTTTCCAAAAAGTTGAAAATATACCTTACTGGCTTAATGCATCTTATCAACATAAAAAAAAATGCTTATCATATTTATGGCTACAGAAATTATGTTCAGTTTATTAGAGCTGAGTGTGACAAGGTGAAATAAAATGAAGAGACATAACTGTAAATATGTACATTGATATGTCAATATGTTCATTGATATGTCAATATTATCAGTATTATCAATATGTACATTGATAATACTGATAATAATTTAGATGAAAATAATATATTATGTATTGGCTAGAGATGTATCCTCACTTCTCCAGGATAGGGCCTCTTTGTGCCCTGCATTGGCATGGACTGAGATCTGGGGCCTGGGTATCCTTGCTGGGGCATCCTTTGGCCATGGGCCCCAAACGGCCCCATTCCTGGTGCCCTGGGCTGGTTCATGCCCATTGGAGGGCCGCTGATATTGGAGCTGTTCATGCCAGCACCCATGCCAGCTGGGTTCATGCCTCCTGCCATGGCCGGCGGTCCCCGGGGTCCGGGCTGGTTCATAAACTGGCTGTTATAGCCCTGCGCAGGGCCCATCTGAAATGATGAGCACATCTGGAAAAAGCAAACATTATAATTACACACATATGAAAAATAATCATTCTAACTATACTTTCCAGCTGTCATGTAATGTTTACTGTGTACATACAGCACATAATAATTTCAGCATTATTGTAATATTATTTTAATCTTTAATACATTCATTTAGTTTTTTATTTTACTGTATTTCTTATTCTACTCTTACAGTGTCTGTGGCAAGTCACACACTTGTAAATGATATCTTACTTGCCTGGTTCTGACTATATTAGTCAATAAGTAAGCAAGGGAAGTCTGACTGAATGGACATTATTCACCTGTCCATACTGGTTCATGTCCTTGTTGGTTTCCTGCAGGGCAGCCACAGTTGCCGTGGCAGTTGCTGTTGCAGTGGCAGCAGCAGCAGCGACAGCAGCAGCAGCGGCAGCAGCAGCAGGCTGGGTAAAGTCGGACGGAGGCCGAGTGTGAGGGGGCATGCCTATGCCACTTGGAGCATTCGGACCACCCGGGTAACTGCAAAAACCAAAAAAAAAACAACCTTTATATCCAAACCTAATGATCTTAATATACGCCTACGTAGACTAAAATAGCAAGATTCCAATGTACTTTAAGATAAACTAAGAAGACAAATAAACAAATAAGAGAAAGCTTTTCTCTTTGATTAAAAAACAACCGACATCATTGAGCCTACTGGATTTTTAGATACATTCTTAATGACTATTCTCACTCTCTTTCAGCTTGGCACCTTGGGAAGGTGATATCATCTCTTTTGAGAAAACTCCTGGAAGACTAACATCCCTGAGCTAAGTGTTGGCTTGGCATTCGAATAAAATATCAAATGTCACTAATGGAAGCCTCATTGCCCATGTTTATTGAATTTCTCACAGAATGGGGCAAGGAGAGACTCCTCTCTTTGTGCAGTAACTTTTCTGTCAACATGTTTCATTCTGGTGCAGTGATTTGTCAGTGCTGCGGTTTTGAACACTCACCTCCCGCTAAATCCTCCAGCTCCAGGATGCCCTGTTCGCCCGTACATGCCCTGCTGCATGTAGGCCTGGTTGGAGCCACCTTTGGCTGAGAACTGCTGCTGTTGGCCAGGAAACTGAGGGGAGTTCAGCCCTGGGTTATTGGCTGACATGCCAGACCCAATTCCATTGCCTCCAGGGTTCATGGGGTTGTTTGTGTTAGCCATGGGGTTGCCCAATACCTATTTTAATAACAGCAGGATTAAACCTTTAGTTGTCAATTATATGAATAAAATATCAGAGATATTCAAATGGGAGCTCTTCATACATTAGTGCCTGTCGTTACTTGTCTGTCTCACCTGACTTTGTGATGTATTGGTCACCCCCCACACAGTCGTCACCACTGACAGTGAGCCTGGGGCCTGGTTGGCATTCTGCTGCCAGGGAACCGAGTCATACGGAAAGGACCCATCACTGAAAACCAACCAAACACATCGGCTACATGAGCTAAAAACAACATCCGAGCTCTGAAGCAACAATAAGCCATGTATGGGGAGGTGTGCTGACTTTGTTCTCCATTGAAGAGAGAATTCTTCTTTATTGTTTCTCATGGAACCAAAGCTATAAGATTCACCAGGGAGACTTCCTTGGCAACCAATCAGAGCTCAGGCCCTGAGTACAGAATGTTCTATTAAACATAACTTCATTGAGCCAGCACTTCTCTGCTCAGATGCCCCTGAGGCCTTTTGGCACTGCATCAACAAACAATTCTACCTCCCCAAGTTCTTTACAGACTTACACAGATAAAAGTTTAAAGCAAGGTGGGATATCATCAAATGTTTTCTCTATCTTGGGGAGTCTTCAGTTTGCAGGCTATCAAAGTCATCTTGCGATGATGCAATGTTTACGTAGTGCGGCTGACAAAACTTTGACTGCTTGTGTCTTGGAAAAGATTACGTACAGGCAAGTGGTGGTAACAACAGGTCTACAATAAAAAATTTTTTAAAAAAGAACAGCCTTACCTTTTTTATTCATTGTAAACGTTCAATATAAGTAGGGCTTTGTGTGCATGAAAAAAAAAATCCTCTCGTTGAAATTACATTCAGGTCATTCACTTAAGAGTAACGAAGTGAAATTAAAGTGACTAGGCTTTGAAAATAGGAAACAAAGAGATGACTTTAGTTGCTGTTGCATTACCTTGTTCTTTTATTTGCATTCACACCTGTGCACACACACCTCCCATCCCCAAGCTTGTGAAGAGATTTTGCGTATGTCATTTACATTCATTTACATTTATTCATTCAGCTGATGCTTGTATCCAAAACAACTTAGAACAGAGCCATAATGCAATCCAAGTTTATTCCTGTGCAGTTGGAGTTAAATGCCTTGCTTAACAGCCCTACAGTGTGGTTCTGGCTGTTCTGCAATTAAATTCAGCACAACCTTAGCATTAACATCATGTTCCCACTGACCTAGTTCCATAAAAATGTTTCTGGTGTTAATCATAAACTGATCAAAAGGTATAACTGACAGTTAAGTGTATATAAAATTGAAAGAGATGTCCTAAGTCAGTGGGATATCTGTTGTTAAAGTGAACAGAACAGCTTTAGGGTCATACAGGTACAGGCAGTGGTCAACTCAGTGTTTGGAAAAAGGTCGAGTGAGGGACAGGCTAGCGCTTAAGGCAGTTTATACTGACCCGTGGGATAGCGAGGGCTTCATGGAGTTCATGGGTGGCTGCATAGGCACTTTGCCCGGGGGTTCGCTCTGACGATTCTTCTGGTGCCGCAGCAGGAGAAGCCTACCCAGCTCCTCACACCAGGACGACAGCAGTGCTACAAAGAGAGAGAGAGAGAGAGAGAGAGAGAGAGAGAGAGAGATAATGAGTCTACAGTTTCAAGGCACAGGAACATTAATGTGATACCTGAATATAGGACTTGCAGTGTGATTTGTTCTTCATTTAGATAATCTACATTCATAACCATGATCCAACTTGTTTATTTCAGTACTAAAAGCACAGTTTTAACAGACCGTTGATAAATTATACATTCTAGTGCAAGGATGTGACAAATGAGAAGCGAAACCATCCTGGAGAAAAGATAACTCCAATAATTCTGCGAGACTGCAATGCAATAACACATCAGCGTCTCACCTTAACCTTCACTGACAATAACATCCTCTTTCAATTTCAAGCTGCAGTTTAAGCCTTTACCACAGGAGGACACTGCAGTCCTGTATTTCCCCAAGCGTTTAAGAGTCATTTCGGCCTTTCTCAGGATCATATGCTTTTCATCTGCAGTGCATTGTAAGCAGTGATCCTACAAAAGACTGCTCTTGTCTTCTTGTGGTGGGAGGATGAAAAGCAGGAGAGGAAGAGAGAGATTGAGCTACGGGAGACAAGAACTGAGGATGGTGAATCATGTCATGGCAGCAGTTTACTGTTTGTCTTTCTCTATATCTCTGACTCAAATAAGTGCTTTAAGTGCTCTTTGGACTCTCTCTCTCTCTCTTTCTCTGCATGTTTATTCAAACACCTGTGTGCAGTGAAATGGAGGAAATGAGAAAATGTAAGAGATCCATGCTGTCCAGTACAGTACTACTCGGATACAGCATGAATAAAAGCTATGAACTGCCTCGCCAGTGTGGTCTTCACTGCACCATCAAAAAGACAGTGCAAGGCAGCGCATGAAATATTTCCTTTAATACAAAATGAGTTCATCCTCTGGAACAATAGTCCTCTTTCTTCCCGAGACCCCTCCACGGAGACAGTGGATAGAGAATAAAAAATGCCCTGTGTGCTTATTCGACACAGAGGGTGGTGTTAAAGAGTCTTTTTCTCCTTGTCTGGGAGACTGCAGTGCTTTCTGAGCTGAGTGCATGTTCTCTCTCTCTCTCAATCTGGTGCACAGAGACAGACGTCTGCTTTAGCTCTTTCCTCCCTGTATCGATCAGCCAGTAATGACTAATAAGACTGCTCAGCTGTCTCCAGTGCCCTTAATGCTGGGTGAATGTAAACGAGCAAACACACGTCTGACAAGCAGAGAAGACCCACGTGCACCGAACACATTTTCACTTCCATCCCAGCTTTATCACACACGTCTTTGAAAGGCACACGATCCCTCTTGCACACCTGTATTCATTACATTTCCAGTGATTCATTTTATTCATTGTTCTCCCAGTGTCTGCCTTTGTCTGTCCAGGTTATAAAACATACAATTACAGTAAGGCCGTGTATTGGTACACATATCAAAAAGAGCCGCGTTTGAAAGCGAGTGTGGCTCACCACACGACAGGCATGAAAAGCCGTTGCAGCAGGCTCGGAGCAAGAGGCTGGAATCACCCACCTATTTAAATGAGAATTATTCCACCCTGCCATTACAGAGAGCTTATCTCCGTGCTAAATCACCACCTCTGCACGCTGGCAACTGCTATTTTCTCACAAAAGACCAACTTAGAACACATATGACAGGTTACAGCCAGCCAATGCCTGCCAATTCCTCTCTGTAGTCCCCTGCTAGTACGCCTCCTACACCTAACAAAGAGAAGAGCACTCACTCCTGCTATCAGCCTGTGCATTAGGTGCAAATATATATATATATATATATATATATATATATATATATATATATATATATATATTAAATACAATCTGTACTTAGCTTTAACATCTGAACACCTTTAATCAGCAAGCAAAAACACCTTTCTTCTAAAGGCTATTCTTTAAATAGCCTTTGATTTTTTTTCCTCCAGTCACTAATTCTGCTCTAACCACGTCTCCCACAAACACACCCAGTTCTGCCTCCATTTCCTTCTCATCCTTCTCTCTGTACTGTTCTCTCCCTCCCTCTTTCTGCCACAGACACCTGCTCCAGTGTTAGCTGTTTATTGGGTGTTGGCAACTTGGCAGTGGGCGAAATATGTCTCTGTCACATGCGTAGTAAGGCACTCCTTTCTGGCATTTATGGCATTCTGCAGGAGAGAGGTGTTCTGGACTCCATGGTTCTATGTGTTGGGTTAATGACTGCAGGCAGCACGGTGTTGTGGCTGGGTTAACGCGAATGTTGAGTATGATGAGCTGGTGTGTACTGGCTCTACAGCCTGCAGTATGATGGTGTGTATGTGTGTGCTGGCTCTGTGGCAGTCTGCAGTATGGTGATGGAGAACAGGATGCCAGGGTTGGCACGCAATGGCACGCTTTAGCCAGAGACAGACGCAGCAGGAGGCAGAGAGAGCAGACACACAGCAGGGATCCCACTGGGCCAGGCGAGCACCAGTCATCCAGTGCTGAGCCTCTACTAACACCAAATTATCCAGCAGCAGTCATCAGCTCATGATATACTAGCGTGTCCAGAAGTCTTACAATCCAGTAGAAGATTTGTCATTTAACAATGCGAATTTGTGAATATCCTTTGATTTTTTTTTTTCTCAGAGTTTTTGAAAATGGCTTGTTTCACTGTTCATATATTTTGGGAGATTGATAAAAAAAAAACAGTCTAGAGTTAGATTTTGAATATCCTGCATCATGCCAGGAAAGTCGGCAACCACAATGTTATATCATTTAATGTACAGTAATTGCCTCAATCAGACAGAAAAGTGGTTAGGTAGAAGCCGTCACAAGTGCAACACCATATTCCAACAAGCTTAAAAAGTACACCCTACATTACATTTGTTTTCATTTAATACATAAATGTCAGCAACTGCTAAATGCCATAAATCTTTGTTTACATTTATTATTTTCCCGTCAAAAGCGTTAATGGCCTGTTTCTAGTTCATAGCCAACATCAGGCCATTCTGTGCTACAGCTGGTGATTGGGCACTTCACAGGCACACCTAATATATCAAAGTAAACAAACAGAGGCAGGAAAACATGCCACACTTATTAGATGTGGGGTACGAATCTAAAGTACAAATCCTCTGGCACAGGGTGCACGTTACAGATCAGTAATTGTCATAGAAATCACGATAGCCACATTAACATGTAGAATTTAATACAGCACAAAATTTATTACAATTAAGACATTTCAGCACTGATAGCTTAAGGAGTCCTGACAGATCTTAATGAGAGACCAGTGGGCTTTAAATTATTGTAGAACAGATTGTCTTATTCAAAAATCAGGTTCAAAATGCCAAGAACCGAAATTCTAAATACATTTGATACGCTTGTACTATTTTCTTTGCTGTACTAATTCTCATGCTAAATATGTAAAATGTTTTAGTTTTATGGTATTCTTAGGCCATAGCCTGCTCGCACTAGCACGAGGACAGCTAAATGCTGTAAATGCAAATGTTTCATAGTGACTCCTAGGAAACAAGCTCTGCTGATCCTAACGTGTCGGATCATTCCGTCGTCTAATGGATCTGCTGAGAGAAAAACAGTCCATGGCCCACCAGAGAGCTGGCAAACAAGCTACAGATTTCAGACATGACCTATCTCAGTGTCTCACTCGCCCTATCCCTGTTCCCTGTTGCACATTGTGGTTTAGTGAACTGATGCCTATCAATCCCTCCTGCTGATCATGGTAAATCCACTAACATGCAGGTCTCCAGTGGTCTTTGTCACCCCGGTTACACAAATAACCCCCATATCTACTCAAAATATGTGTGCTCCCCCTGTAGGCCGTGCAGCCCTATTCCTGCACCACATCTCAACCACCGCCTTGTTATGAGCTTTTTAACTGCAACAAAGCCTTTCCATCACTAATAAAATGGAGATTACAACAAACAGACAGTGGTGTAATGGAGAAAGGCCAAAACGAACAAAGCCATCAAAGTGGAGAACTCCACTTGACTCCATAATCACAGTCTGGCCTTATCAGATAGCAGATTTCAGCCTGGCCCGAGCAGGCGGCCCACTGTGCCAAACGCAGCACAGTGCCCTCGTCCTTTCCATTACTTATTCATTGAATGTATTACATCTCTGCATGTGAAGAGGCAGGCTGTGGGAAAAGAAGATTTGATTATTAAGAGTGGTGAGAATTATTAAGTGATGATGTTTTGGATAGTTACACTGCAAGTAGGCCTATCTGCATTTTCATTTCATCTGATGAAGGATTTATGTTATATTATTAGGCAAGATTTGCATGTGTAAAGGGCAATATTTTTTTTGGATAATAATAATATAATAAAGCAATTCACAGGGAAAGATAATGAAAGTGAGTGTTAGGTTAGTACTGAATATAAGTAATCATTAGCATATATTATTATTATTATTATTATTATTATTGTTGTTGTTGTTGTTGTTAGTACTTATATTCTAAGTAATCAAATTTCTTCTTGATTTACACAATGGGCATTTCTATACTAGACTACACTACCCATCAGTATCTTCAAAACATGAAACAATATTCAACCCTGTTTTCCATTATCCTCTATCACATTTCCTTTGCTCTATTTTATCCCTCTGCTCTTTCTCTCTGTCTGCGTGGTGAGGTTATTAGTGCTCAATCCGGATGGCTGCCATGCTGGCGAATGTTTACAGGCCATCATGTTCTGTTGTCTTGTCATATCCACATGACACCACAGAATAGGCCACTTCCTGCCCTAGAATGACATCATTCAAACCCCTCACTCGGCCAGCTAATGGATATTATAATAATAATAATAATAATAATAATAATAACAATAGTACTACTACTACTACTACTACTACTAATAATAATAATAATAATAATAATAATAATGATAATAAGAAAAAGAACAATAATAAGAACAACAACAGATGTGTCATTATATAAACACAGCTTCTGTTATTTTAAGGTGTTGCAGGTTAAGGTTGGTAATATTTCACAGTGCATAAGTACAGAACTGGAGTGTAAATAAAACAATAGATGTGGCGAATACACAAAATATCACTATAAGTTAATCTGACACCTAATATCCTATTTACATTTCTTGAAAAAGGTACACGTGCCCAACTTTGGAAAAATCTCCATATTTATTTTGTTCTGAAATTTTCAATCTGTTCCCATGTAAAAACTGCAAGCTGGTCAAGAAAAATCCCAGAATATTTTAAGTTATAATACTAGGCCATTAAAATACCCAGTGATGCCAGTGGAAAGGTGGATTTCTTGCTACTTTTCAAATAAAATCCTGAAAAAAATTTGTGGTTAGACATGCATTGGCCCACCTCAGTATGAGACCTCGCCGTGATTTCACTGACTATATTCTCTTCTGAAATGTCAAGTCATAAAGCTGATTTGTAGTTTTTATACATATATCTAATCTTAAAAGGATGCGTTTAGTAATTTTATTCTACATCACATGTCAAATTGGTGAAAAGCTGTCATGTGAAGCAGATAAATATTCCAGTTGCATAAATCATACCAGCAAGGCTCCTCTGTCAGATTACACTAAAAGTCTCTGGGGGCAATTTAGCAGTGTGTATATTCACATCATAGACACACGGTATACAAATACCACCCCCTAAAATATGTTCACAATACTACTCTCCATCTGCTTAAGTACAAATATAATTCTGGGAACTATATATCATGCAATTTATCATGCAAACTATTTGAGTTAATAATCTTTGAGGTATTCCACCACTGTTATCATCCACATCAGAAAATGGACCACTTCCATAAAACATTCTTGACAGCACAAGTGCTGCGATTGTGTTGTTTAGTGTGTGAAGGTGCAGTTGATGTGTGTTCCCAGCAGCACGTTGCTATTATCTAATGACATCATGCAGGTCCTGCCTTATGAGAGAAGCCTACATACTAATTAAAACTACAGTTGATGCTGAGTGCAGACTGCATACATGTAGCGGGACCAGTTAAACCCTGATCGAGACTAGTGAGTCACATCATGGCCTCCCCTACCTCTGATGTAATGGCTCAGGACAGATCTGTACACACACAGCAGGTGAGCTGCACATACCTACTAAAATTCTTTAAAAAGTTTTAAACACATATGAACTAGGGGTGTAATGCAATGCCACAATTTGTATCTATATCTGCTCTGTGCTCCAAATATTCATATCTGCAAACCCAAAGTAGTTTTTAAAAAAAATATATGAACCCTATTACTATGCTTCTAGAAACTGGGGGGGCTGGGGGGATAATCACGCTCAACAGGTTATTAATTTTGTTTGTACCTGGCCACAATATTATGATAATGAATTTAATTGGTTCCCAGAATATAACTGAAACAGCAGCCTAATTTAAACAGCAAAACCAGACCAGGCAGTTACTAAGGATAACCTCACGTTCATGCTAATTTCTTAACAATATTTATCTTGTGTCCCATGGGGTCTGTAGTCTCTGTATTCAGACATCCTGTGAACTTTTCTGCCGAGAGAAAAAAGTGCACCTCCGATTCATATCTATATCTGCACCGTTCTAGATCACATTATCTGTTCAAATGAGAACATATTCACATTCTGTTACATCACTATTACGCAAGTACAGCCGTACACTGAGGCTGTTTAGTGTATAATCAAAACAGACGAACTGCAATGATTTTTGTCAGTGCAGATGTAATACTTGAGCTGCCAGAGATTCCGACAATGCCTGACACGGTCTTTTTTCTTTTTTTTTTTTTTTTTAAAGCATCAATAGAAATAGCTTGATTCTAGGTGAACTGATAAACCACATCATATTGTATTGTATCTACAAAAGCAAGTACAATGAATGAAATAAGGCTTACTCACAAAAAGGCATTAACAACACAGAGGCTGGCCCCAGAAGTGAAGGACACACAGATGGAGGTTTTGCTTACACATACGTAGTAATATGTAATAAAATAAGGAAATAAAGAGGCATTTGGCAATGACTGGCACAGTCTGAAAAAGCTTTTCCTTGTCTGCGGTATTAAGTGAGTGCGGAATACTTTTTTAAAATATGATAAAAACATAACTGAGCAGCACATGCTTCTGTGATACAGTTATGGATGCCTATTCAACAGCCAACGAGCCACACACACACCCCCTGCGAGAGGAAGCACATCGAAAGCATCTGTGTCACTGTGACTCAGCTCCTGTGACTGCTCACAGATGAATAAAAAAAATACAGAATGAATGTCCAGGGTGACGATGGCAGGGGAGAAAGATAGAGGAACAGAGAGAACGAGCTCTCCACTGGATGTGTCACACAAACCAAATGAAGCTAAAACACAGAAGAGTACCTGAGTCACTTTGACATCTCCTGCAGGTGTTGGTTTCTGTAGGGTTCAAATTCAACATTTTACTCATGGGGGCAAAGCAAACGTCAACACAAACAATGCAGCATTAACAAAAAAATCAGTTTTTAGATGAGTGACTTGATGAGGTGTGAATGGTCCTCAGTCACAGGCAGGAAGCCCTAAGCAGTTCAGTGCAGGAATGCCGAATTTGACCTGCCTCAAAAAGGCAAAAACGTGCTTAATTATTCGAGATACCGTGCATATTTTTCAAATATTCTAAGCCCTAGTCACGAATGTTAAATGGCCCACATGTAACTGAAAAATGGATTCGCCTTGTATTGCCGAACTATGAGTTTGATGTATTATACTAAATCATTTACAGATGTAACATTCCTTCCACAGTGTATACATGAGAATGAATGTGCAAGCACAGGCCAGTCTTTATTCCTCACGCTTGTGATATCACTCCAGTGAACACATACTGAAGATGTTGAGAAACGTCTACATGTTATGCTGTTCCTGGATGGTAGGCATATAGCGAAGATCTCTGCCAAGCCTTACGAAACATCCAGACATCAGAAAGCAGTGGCCGAAGTTGATCTTTTCTGATACCCCTGAGGGTTTGAGTCCGTTAAACTGTTTGCTCAGCACTTTTCAGCCTGAACTGCTGGAATACAGTTCAGACGTGCCAAAAAGTCACTGCTGCAATCCATAAGTAGCTCAATTCATTCAGATGTTTAATCTGTTAATGATTATACAGTATGAACGTTGATTTGAAGGCATGTGGGATTCAACATTCAGGAACATTACAACGTTTTGACATTTCACCCTGCAATTGCACTCCTCATCACTTCAAGGTGCAGCACATGCCATTCATGGTGGTGACATCACAACCATGTGATTTCCAATGGCCTGCTCTCGGAGCTTGTTTTCAATTCATGGATTGCATTAACTGATAGATTTTAAACATCAACCACCTTTTTTCACAAAATAAGAACAATCTTGGGGGGATGGGGGTGGGATGGGGTATTCATGATATGGCCATGACAGGACATGATACAACTCCCTTGCATATCGATACTCTCCCATATAAAATCATGAAACATTATGCCACAACCTTCAAACAAATTCTGTCTCACTTCCAAATGATATGAATATATGCATCAACACAGGTATGTCTATATTTATTATGGACCCCATTTCACATGCCACTTACAAAGGGATTCTTGTTTATATGTTACTCTGCTGTTTCTTTTTTTTTTTTTTTTTTTACTACAACTGCTTTTTACACTTTAGTTCTTCAATACTCCAGACCTCCTTATTGGTTCCAAAACAATCTAGCTGCACCAAAGAAAATATATGTCTTTCATAGATTTTTATATAAATTAATTAATTTGTCTCATTTATTTTTTTATTCAGTGACAGTGTAAATATTTATAAATCCTAATTTATAGAATTTATAATTCATGCATTTTCTTCTTCATCATGTGCATTTTACAAACATGTGTTGGTAATAAATATTTGTATAATACATTCAGCAAATATAAATACATACTTCTTTAGAGTGGATCTAAATTCACCCTTAATCAACTTTAACCAACTACATAATTATATATATATATATATATATATATATATATATATATATATATATATATATATATATATATATATATATATATATATATTACTGACCCAATTAAAGCAGGAGCTCCCTTTATTCATCAATTAGGCATACTGAAGTGCTATAAAATCATATTTATTATTTTTTATTACCATTTAACAGCTCTTTTAATTCATCCATCCATTCATTTTCTGTACCTCTTATCCTACACTGGATCACAGGGAGCCTGGAGCCTATCCCAGGGCTCAAGGCGGGGAGCTTTTTTAATATTAAACAGAATTTATATATATATATATATATATATATATATATATATTTATTTTTTTTTTTTTACACATAAAAGAATAAACCCAGTATGCATTTGAGACTATACTGGTATCATAGTATTTGTAATTTTCTTTGAGCCAAGAAGAGGCATCTCAATGGTTAAGGCTTTGTGCTACCGATCAGAAGCTCGTGAGTTCAAATCTCAGCACTGCCAAGTGGCCACAGTTGGGTCCTTGAACAAGATCCTTAAGCCTCAATTGCTCAGTTATATCCTGTCACAATTCCAAGTCTCTATATAAAAGTCTCAGCCAACTTGAGCAAAATCAGCAAATGTAACTCGATTGAAGCATGTGAGATTTCACACAGCTTTTTTAGTGTCTTTCACCTGTTTGCTGGCTTGGCCCATCATTTACACCTCGTACCAGATAATAGACTCCTTACAATCCACAGACACAAACAAAGAATGCATCATTTGGTAGTGCACATAGACACTATCATAAAAAGACAGTGGAAAATGTGCTCTGCTGAAGGATACTCACTAACCAGCTAGCTAGTAGTTTGCTAACTAATCTGATAAATAGCGTTTCACTTTTAATGCACATCAAAACAAAAAATAAACTTGACAGAGCGCAAAGCATTGTTGGTGATGACTTATTTTTGCTTTACCTCATGACAATAAATGGAGTCTCTCAATTGCCTCATTGGACTAGTCAGTATGTCTTGTTAGAACTGATTCCATCTGTACTAGCATTTGTGATATTTCTGACAGTCTAGTAAGAGTACTAAGCAGACAGTAGGGTCTGAGAAAAAAAAAAAAAGTTTCAGAGATTCAGATACTTCGATTCTTGTGCACTGATGACCAGATCCGAAAATAATAACGCAACTTCATTTCAAATTCAGTAACAAGCACTCATACAATTATGTATGCCATCATGTAACATCAGTTAGGCTTAAGGGCTCTTAAAATAATGTTGACCTTAAAATAATGTTGTTGACAGGGATTACAGCCATGCTTAGTTTATCAGCGTAATAACATAAAACAGTGCTCCAGTCTGGTGTTATAACTAGTGTAGCTCGAACTATTGTTAGCTGCATGTGAGAGGTTACAGTAACAGAAAGACAAACACACACAGGGAGATTTGGCAGGATTGGCACATATGCTAATTCCTACCTCAGCAATTCTGAATGAACTGCATTAAATTCATGACTTTTAAGCCTCGGAAATATCCTGTATAGCTAAATGCTCATGCTGTGTGAATGGGCTGTGTAAGAGCTGATTGTATCACTGTCTACAAACAAGCTCGAGAAAAGCAGAGCTATTAACCGCACCTTGCTGTGGAGGCAGTGTCACTTGTGAACAGCAGGATCCTGATTATAGAAAACCACAATGCATTTCACCGTTTTGTCTGTTAAAATTCACACAACACCCTTAGCATTAACAAGAATTCACACACGTTTTTATAGTATTAAAGACACCTTCAGTTCTACACTGGACAAGTTATATGTTATATATTTATGCATATATACATACTAATGACTTAACTAGTTATATAAATGACATTGTGAACACAGCAATAACAGCACTGCCATTATCTGTCATGGTTCTTTCTTTTGAGGTTAGTTAGTTCAGGTCCTTTTTGCCAATTATAGTCTTTTCATTACTGGAGTAGGTCTTGGAGTAAACATTTTTTTAAACTGACGCAACTTTCTCGGTTGCATTACACTGTTAGCTTAATTAAATGAATCATTTAGCATATTGTATCAGTATCTACTATCAATAGGTATATTTTCATATTTCTTATATACACGTGTATGCTTATGCAATTGCATGCATAACAATATGTATATCTCTATAAAATATGAGAGGCAACTACATTTTTTAGGAAAACAATGATTTGTTTTCTCACAAGTCTCACAAGTCTTGTTTATGTTAAGCAATGTTCTGTGCAGGTAGGATAATGTGAGCGAGATCCGAGTTCTTCTCCATTTAGGAGGAGAGCAGTGTGATGATCTGGGCCAGAGACCAGTTGTGTTTGCTTCATGACTGGGGCTTAGTGTGTGAAATTTGATATCTATCAAATCAAATGACATTTCAGTGTTTTCTGAATGAAAAAGCAACATTTAACATCCATTAACTCGTCTCCCTTAGGTGCTGTGGTTGATAGATTAATTTCAAACTATACGTTCTGCGGCTGGATTTAAAATTCTGAGAACATTACCGAAAATGGTTAGAGTTTATCAATTACAAAAAAAACCTGATATAATTTGGTATTGGTAATATCCGTCCATCCCATCCCATCCATTTTCCATACTGCCTATCCTACACAGGGTCACTGGGAGCCTGGAACCTATCCCAGGGAACTTGGGGCACAAAGTAAGGAACACCCTGGACTGGGTGCCAACCCATCACAGGGCACAACTGCATACACATTCACACACTACGGTCAATTTGGAAATGCCAATCAGCCACCAACACATGTCTTTGGACTGGGGAGGAAACCAGAGTACCTCGAGGAAACACATATGAATCATGTGCATGGGGTCTCTACATCTTTCAAACATTGCAAGTGCACAGGATGTTCAGATTTCCCATATAAACAAGCTAAAATGCCTTTATTTTATATAATGATTCACGTATCAATTATCATAGAGCCTTCTGTATATGATGGCGATAATAACACAGTGTGTCAGCACTGTCTTAGCACCAACTGCACAACAAAGGAGACATTTGCCAGTCTGAACTACAATAACAGTGTTGTTGAAGCTCAAACTGGGAGGGGAGAAAAGTGGACCCAGGCCATGATCATGGCTGGCCTCTTCTCTCTCCGCTACAAATCTAACTTTCAGGAAAAGTTTGATTCACAACTCCCCATATACACTTACTGCTGTATTCACATTTTAAATCGCATACAGTTTTTAACATGTGCATCGTTCTCCCCAAACACGGCAACAAACTGCTCAGCAAACACACCAATTTTCAATGCAATTATGGCAAAACATCTGTTACTTCAACTTTCGCCCCTACAAAGTAAACCGAGAAATACAGGAAGTCTCTCATACTCAGAGCAGCTCCGTTGGCTACGGATGTAACGAAGTATTTTTCTGATGCATTTTGAAAATAGCGAGCTGCAAAATCGCATTTTCAGAATGCAAGCAGAATACGTGCGCCACATATTAGATCCGAACAAACATTTAAGTGCAAAGAAAAACTGCCTTCAGATATTTGCTGCCTCAAAGATAACTCGCTCTCTGGTACTGAAATGACCACACATCCGCTACGCTACACAGTGCAGACGTGCAGTTGGGTTCTAAGAGCGTCCCGAGCTGCTCTGTGTAATTGGGCGAGCAGTTGGAGCCGAGCTGTCGCATGGCTCATGTCAAACGGCTAAAGGACTGCCAAAAAAAACCCAGCCTCAAGTAGGTCAGCTCTTCTACGAGAAATAATCAAGCCCATTTGGACCTTCTCTCTCGGTGTGTGAGCGGGAAGTGGGTCAAATGTAGTCAGCTGTTACAGCTCTATCATTCGCAGCACTGGAAGCTCCAGTCACGCTTTACAACTCGGTTTCCATTAGTTAAAGGCACAGTAGGGAAACCCTCTGGAGCCCCAGAGGCTAAGCTCATAGCAGCAGCTTGATGCAGATACAGTACCACTCTGGAACCCGCCCACACACACACACAGACACACACACACACACACACACACACACACACGCAAACAGACACACCTCTGTCTCCAGACATTACTGATATACTCAACTACAAAGAGACTTACCGATGGCCAAGCTTTGCCTCCGCACGTCTCAGCCCATTCTTCTCACAGCGCCGGGAAACAGGACTCAAGCGGTTGGAAAACAACTCCAGAGAAAAAAAAATGTTCAAGCTTTCTGAGCACTTCCCTGTTCTTCCCTCCCTGTTTGCCTCTCAGTCTCTCCCCCGCTCCTCTCTCTCTTTCACTCGGTCTGTCTGTTTCTCAGGGCACCAGGACTCTGTTTTCTCTCTTCTTTCGTCTGTCCAGTGACTGCACGATACACATCAATTATTCAGAAGCGGTCTCTGGATTTCCACGGCAAAGCCAATCACAGATGGAGCTGTGTGCTAATGGGCTCCTGCTGTACCTGCCACCGGCTCCTTCATGCTCCGAGACACTGGGCCACAGGGAATCAGGTTAAGCTCTTCAAAACTTCACACAGCTCACACACCCATACACAACTCTCCACTTTCCAGCACACACACACACACACGTATTCACTGCTGGGAGAGTGACCGCATGCCTGTAAAGCATCTGCACTGCAAAGCCACAAATGAACAGGAAGCTCTCTCTGGTTTCAAAGGGGTTAAAAGGAAGCGAAAGAAAAAGAGTGCAAAAGAGTGAAACAGACAGAGAGATAGAACGAAGCAAATCCTTTCTCACCTTGGATGTGCTGTTTAACTGATGTCCCCAGTCTCTCTCTCTCTAGTGATCCACTGCACTTTTGCCTAATGTCCCCATCACGTCGAGATGGATGGACAGACACACACACGAGCGCAGACACACGCGTACACACACGAGCACAGACACACGCGTACACACACTCGCATACACATGCACGGCGTGCCACTTTGCCCCGAAGGGAGCAAGAGGGAAATATGCAAGCGGCTCACATTTCAGACTTGCAAAGGGGGATGGTGCCTAACGTGGCAGACAGTCTGTGTCTTGGCCCATAGCCAAAGCATCACAAGAGAGAGTGATGGGAAAAAATCCCAAACAACAAGCTTGAATCAATCCAGTCAAAGCTGTGTTTGAAAAAAGTGATTACTGCTACCAAAGCAGGGGAATCCTCCCTATTGGTGAAGCTAATCTGTGCAAGTTTATGTGGGTTTGTCTGACACTAGTGCCATCAAATTACGCTGATTAATTAAGTCCGGGGCTGATGGCTGGCCCAACTGAACCATCTTACCCACACTATCAGAGAGGGTGGCGCTGATGGGAAAATTGTTAGTTTTTAATTCCCCTGATGATGAGGGCTGATTATAACCACCTAAAGTGTTCAAATTTAGAAACCGATCCTGCTATTTTCCCAGGCCGTCAATGCCGAGTCTTCATTAATTAATGAATAAAGCTGTTGAATTAGTGTTGCATAGTGCTATCATTGCTTTAACAGTATCATTGTTAGCTTTAACTTGACACAGCTAAAAACACTCGAAAATTATTATTGTCATGCTCATCACTTTCATCCAATTAAAAATAGATCTTCTGTTCAGGCATTTTATATATTTATATATATATATATATATATATATATATATATATATATATATATATATATATATATATATTAAAGCATCACGGCCAGAGCAACCTCGCAGCCTGAGAATGAGTCCTTCAATATTATACTTCTGCAGTGTGAAAGAAATCATAGAAACGCGAGGACATGTCAGGGCTGCAGGCTACATTAAAGAGGTGAAGAGATGAAGCTGGCTCAGGCAGGAAATTGAGCTTCCTCTCACTCTTACTGCAAAAGCAATGAGTCATAACAGGTCTCCAACCATGCAGTCGGCACTTGTGACACATCTAGGCGGACGCAAATAAGCCTTCAAAGCTGATCCAGGTTCGGATTAACTTTTTTAGATCGTGCTAAAAACTTTCCAATTTTCATAGTTTCACACCAAGTACAACATAAGGACCGAACTCCAGTTTAACTGTTGCTGAGCGATTTCATCAGCTGGACATGGCACAGAACATGTCAAAACAGTGGCCTCGTTAGAGGCAAAAACCAGTCCTGTTCATTATTTCAGCCTGCTCCTCTCCCCACTGCAGGGGTTGATTACATTACTAGCACAAGAGATTCTGGCTTACTAATTACACATCATTAGAGTTAAAGCTCCACATGGAGAAACCAAGGCAGTGGATTTCTGATCGCCGGGTGGTGGACTGAATAAAGAAGGGAGGACGAATGGGTTTGCGGCGAGTGTGTGCCACAGGGAGAGCCCTGGGCTTGGGTTTCCTGTGTATTTGCACTCACATCAGCTCTATAAACTGTGTGTGTGGATATGACATGTAAAATACAGCAGGGCCAAGGAAAAGCGATCCGTCACGAGCGACATGGCAGATTGGGTGCTCTCTTGACGCTGCCTTCCAGTTGGGCTGATTTACAACATGCTGACGGAATTCTTATGCAGAGCAGCGACATTCTTTACATTTGCACTACAGGAGCACGCTAGTTACCCCTCACTGCTGCAGCTTTGGAGCTGCTTTCACTTCCACCTTCATTCAGTAATTCATTCAAAACATTAAAAAGCTCATCACGGTGTCTTCTTGAGCAATCAGCTCTGCCTAACAAGGCTATTCTTACCCTAACTTACACAAACAAATGTGATTAAGGAGTAAAAAGCTCTGGCATGGTGCAAGTTTTTTTTGTGCTGCTAAAATGAGAAGTGAGAAGCATCGCTCAAGGAGACAGCCGAGTGCATTAACATGGCAGCTCACGCTTTGCAACAGAGGGCGCCGAAACTTAAGAGAAGGATGATTTTTCACCAAACTGCTGTAAGGAGTCAGAGTGCATGCTGGATACTATCAATCTTTGTCCCACTCTTTGGGTGTTAAGCCATCGTTTAGAACCCCAAAAGCCACCAGAGCACCTCTCAAAACTCAACAGCTTTTGGATTGTATCATAATCTGAAAATGATCAAATACACAGACAGGGCCATCAACAAGAGGCTGATTCCACAACTGAGGAGTCATTTGTGTCCCGCTGATATTTGATTCACAAATACTGTATGTATATAAATTAAGAGTTAAAAAAAACAATTTTAAACATGGGTAAAGTGTACTTTACCAAAACCTATGTACATATTTCAAATAAATAAATTTAAAACCATTAATGTACCGCACATTATAACTACACTGATATACACCATGAAATATAATCATTACAATACTTCAAAAATCTTATTATTTTTTACAATAACGTGTCAACACATTTAACAGCTCATGCTTGAAACATCCTTGTCTGCGAGTCATCCATTATAAATGATGAAAAATGCACATTTTTAGTGCTGACAACATTCTCTCAGCTCTGCTACATGGACACATTCAAGACTGGGAAATATTTCGGAATATTCCGCAAGTCACATGTTCAACAGGAAGCTCCATTATCTGAACCTCCTAAAGTTCATGGGAAGAATAAAAGTAATCAATTAATGGAAAAATATTAAGCACATTATAAATGTCCTTAATGAACTCATCCATTAGCATAGATGTTAGTTAACCAGATGTTGTGTATTTGCTAATTCAATGTGGAAAAAAAAAAACCCAGTCCTGTGACTTTCAACACTGTTACTCCTTTAAGAGCATAACGCAGCCGTAGTCAGCAAAGAAACAAAAACTAGCATGAAAGATGTTGCTTGAGATGGGTTAGCACATTTTTAATGTTCTCAGCTTCTGTGTACTAGCAAATGATGAGTATCATGGGCTAAATAGCACCCCAGTCATGGAATCCCTCTGGAAATAAATCAGTCCATACAGGATCTCGTTGCAGGAAGAGCTGCGGCTTTTTCAAAATTTGCGATACAATTTGATGAGTTTTTTCCTCCTTTTTTTGCGTCTTTCGCAATAATGTTTGTTGGTAAATAAGACCTTTTAGCTGAACTCATGTTCAATGCACGTGAATCGAAGAAGACTTTGGCTGAATGCGTGTTGTGATGACGTCACAACGCATTTTGTCCCAAATCAACGGCTATTTTGAAACATTACAAGCTCCTCCAAATATTCCGGGGTTTGCTTGATTTTGCGGTCATTTCTGAGATCGCAAAATCACGAAATCCTGGAGGGGCTAATAAATAAGTAAACAGAGCAACAATCACAGAGTTATGAACGTTAGTACATCACACTTCCCTTATTAGAAACCAATAAATCCCCCTTTTTTTTAATGTTTTAAAATATAAACCCAACTCCAAGTACAATGCAGATGAACTGAAGCCACAGAGAAGCTGTTGTGTTCTGAACACTTAAAGTACACTTTGGAAAAGACAACAAAGCATTGTTGTGTATCCAGTCGCAACTGTCTTCTGTGCCACTTGCTAAAACTAGTCAAAAGGCACGTAAAAAACACTCGACCAGGAGCGCACCTCGCAATTAGTCTGTCGCAACATCTCAAGAAGAACAATAGCATGCTATCTTTGCTCTCGCATGCAAGCAAAAACGGGTCTTATGGAGATGAAATTGGTAGAGAAAAGTGTAAACAATAGCAGGCCGCCTGAATAGGGGTGTGGGAATGAGAGACGCGTCCCGCCAGACAAACACATTAGCTGTCACTCGCTATGCTAATGTACTTTCTATTAAATGTCAACATGACATGCTCTAAGGGAAGAACAAGCTGTTGATCTAAGACAGCTGACTGCTAGCACTGACAGCACAATGTTCAAATAATAAAGAGGAAAAAAAACGACAACAGTGGTAAAATATGTACATTTTTAATGATATAAATGTGTGCAGATGAGTGAAATAATGAATCACTTCATTGGTTTGTATTTCAGGATAATTCCGATGTGTTCAGATAAAAGCCTGTGAGTGCTGCAAGTGTTCAGTAAAACAGACAAAAGAGCTGCTGCTGGATGTTAGACAAAATAATTATCTTATTGCCCTGTCAGTGGGGCGCCCACCAAAGCCGGGGTAAGGAGTCTGTCTGTAGCATGTAAGCAGATCAGCTCCGAATCCAGACACATACGCACACACACTGTGGACAGATCACTCCAGCAATCACAGATTAATACAGGAGGCTAATCCTACTGACAGAGAGGTCAGCGTTCTGTTCATCCTGTCCCTTTCTCTCTCTATCTCTCACACACACAGAGAGACACAACCCTAAAGATGATAGTGATAATGAGTCTTTATTAATCACATATACATCACGAAAATTCTTTTCGTTGCATACCCCAGCATGTGAGGAAGTTGGGGTCAGAGTGCAGGGTCAGCCATGATAGAGCACACCTGGAGCAGACAGGGTTAAGGGCCGTGCTCAAGGACCAAACAGTGGCAGCTTGGCAGTGCTGGAGCTTGAACCCCCGACCTTCCGATCAGTAACCCAAAGCCTTAACCGTCAAGCCACCACTGCCCCAGTTCAAGATCAGTTATTGATTCGATAATGGCAAACATGAATATGTTTGCCCTGATCACATCACTCTTTTTCAATCTTATCAAACTGCCAAGCAAAAGTACTGCATACATTTCAAATGTACTACCTCTGATGTGCACCTCAGGGAGCAGTAAAATGCCAAAATGCCAAAATCTGAGAACGCACGATAAACCAGACCGTCAATCAAATTATGATTGTTGAAGGACATCAGCGATTAATTGAGGGAAAGACAAATACAGCGCAACAGGAATTCCACAAAGAGTCGATTAGAAGCTTTTGGAATTAGGTTCATTATGGACAGATATGTTCTTGCCATCTACAGCGTGTGTAAAGCGTGTTACGCAGGTCGGGGATCTTAGTATAACTGTGCATTGATCGAGCAGCATGGCTCAGTGCTTGAGTGTGTGGTGTCGGGTGGCCGTCCTTCTGTCGCCATCCTGCCTGTCACTGGTCTTTTCACTTGAGCTGCACTTTCCCCACCACAACCCAGCATGCACTGTGTACATGTGTGTGTATGGTTTTGTATGTAAATGTATGTATGAGAGCAACAGAGATAAATAAATAAAGAGCTAGGCAGACATAGAGACGAGGAGAGAATGAGGATGTGAGCAAAGGCCAGGCGGAGTTAGTGTTTATGGCTGCTCTGTGCTGTCGTCTCCCTGTCTGGGGCAGCAGACGCCCTTGTGACAGGGTCAAGATGGATGCCTGTACCATGAGAGTGGGGAAGCTCCAGTCCATATCTACTTTCCTCCCTTTCTTCAGCAAGCACGCTTCCAAATGTACCCGCTGCTAAGAGGACACAAAGGATCCTAACAACTCCAGCAGTCGCCACACAGCTCCTCTCAGTTTTATGAGGCACGTGAGTGCAATCCACGTCAATAAATGTCAAATATTATCTCCCTTTATACTCAGTGCTGCTTAGTATCTACAGAAGAGAACCAGCCACTCTTTTTGGAAGGCTCCCAGCGTCCAGCAATCCTGGTAATCTGTACTCCTCTAAAACATCTGTTTATCTTCATTCCCCACAGCTCGCCATGTCAGGCCTTCTCCGAATGAAGTACACACACACTTCAACCCGAGTGCTCTTTCGCCATCTATCTGTGTTTTGTTGATGCCCGTTCGTAGCTCACTTTGACAAATGGACAAGAACAGGACACGTCAGGAGAGCTGGGCTTTGGCTCGGCAGGTCAGGATTTCAAACAGGGCCAGTTAGAAATGAACACTACTCTCGAGCAATGCTTTTTTTTTTTTTTCTTTGATGGCATTTTCACAAATTAGGCATTTCTGGTGTCTGCTTTTTTAATCTAATTGGTGAAGGGATGTTTAAACAAGGACACAGGGTGACCAGGAGAAAGCTTTTCATAGCTGCTCAGCTGCCCTGGCTTTCTCAAGGCCATACGTTTGGGTTGAACATTTATATAGGAGTTAAATGAATCCTGTCCTTCTTCATAACATGTGGAAGTTATTCTGACTTTAACAGCGGCGTCGGAATGGAAGTGGCTGTCGGCTTTTTCAAGCACTTAATTACTTACTTTCCGCTGCTGCTGAAAGTAAAACCTTATGTTTTACCTCCTCGTGCAACTGGCAAATATCAAAGTGAAGAAAGGCTGACCACTATTTAGCCAAATTCAGCTTTTCTGACCACAGCAAATAGTGTGGCTAATAGTTTGCCTGGGTGAAGTTTGATAAGTGACTAATAGAAACACATTATTAACACGTTATCATGTTTTACTATGTGAATTTAATTTATTTTTGAAAACATACACTCATTTCAAATCTGATGACTGCAACACACTCCAAAAAAGTTGGGACGGTCGACTGGTGCTGAAGACACCTGTTGGTTAAGTTTAGCAAGAGGAATTTTCCCCCATTCATCCATTATGCATTTCTTCAGCTGTGCAACTGTACGGGGCTTTCATTGCCTTATTTTGCGCTCCATAATGCGCCACACGTTCTGGTGGTAGCACCCGCGCTTTCTGCTTACACAACCATGCGCTTGTAATCCGGGCAGAATGTGGTTTGGAATATGTTGCTCCGAAATGTGTACATATCTTTCTGCGTTAATGGTGCCCCCACAGATGTGCAAGTTAGACATGCCATGAGCACTGACACGCCCCCATACCATGACAGACGCTGGCTTTTGGACTTGACGCTGATAACAGCTTGGATTGTCCTTTTCCTCTTTGGCCCAGAGAACACCACGGCTGTTTTGTCCAAAGACTATTTGAAATGTCAATTCGTTGGACCACAAAACACAATTCCACTGTGTTACTGTCTATCTCAGATGAGACCGAGCCCAGAGAAGTCGGCGATGCTTCTGGACAGTGTTGATGTATGGCTTCTAATTTGCATAGTAAAGCCTTAACATGCATCTGTGGATATGCAGCGGCGAATGGTGTGGACTGACAAAGGTTTACCAAAGTATTCCCGAGCCCATGTCAGGATATCCATTACAGACTCATGATGGTTTTTAAGACAGTAATGTCTGAGGGATCGGAGATCACGCACATTCAGAAGTGGTTTTCAGCCTTGCCCTTTACGCTCCGAGATTTGACTGGATTCCTTGAATCTTTTAATTATATTGTGCACTGTAGAAGGTGAACCGCCCAAAATCCTACCGATCTGACTTTGGGCAATGTTGTTCTCAAAATGTTGGAGTATTCGCTGACCTATCTGTTGGCAGATTGATGAGCCTCGACCCATCCTTGCTCTTGAAGGACTAGGCCTTTTTTGGAGGCTCCTTATATACTATGATTAGACGATTGCCTCACCTGTTTCACATCACTTTCTTGTTTCAACTTGTCACATCATAAATTGCCCCTGTCCCAACTTTTTTGGAACATGTTGCATGCATCAATTTCAAAATAAAAGTTTATCTTAAAAAAAAACTATGCAGTTGATTAGGTAAAATATCAAATACCTTGCCTTTATACATTTTTTGTTTAAATACATTTCAAAGTACATTTTACAAATCATTCCTCTTTGTTTTTTCTTTGGCATTTTCTATACTGTCCCAACATTTTCAGAATTGGGGTTGTGCAAGTTTGTGATGTATAAAATGTAGTTTGCATTTAAAAATGGACAGTCTTTTCTGTGCTGTAGACGTGAGAGAATGACAGAGGAGGCAGTGCATAAAAAACTCTGAGCAGAAATGCCTACCTGCTGACTTTGGGGTGAACTTGTCCCGGTTGGCTGCACACACAGCCAGGAGCCGGTAGCCCAGGTCCAAGTCAAAACCCTGCTGTGCGGCAACACGGCTCACCACCTGTAGGGACAGAGCACGAGTGTGTTAAAACATGTCTCTGTGTCAGAGCCAATGCATGAGAAGAAACGCTTCTTCCTCTGCTGTGCTCTGTAGAGAAACTCCCAAAAAAAAAACAAAAAAAAAAACGCCTCATAAAACTCTCCGCACTAGGGGATATGAACTGAACTCCTCTAAAACATGCTGCTTAGGACTGGGACTGTTCCATTTACATATATAAGATATGCGCAATTATGCTTCCTTAAAATTCCACCCCAGCCCCTCATGAGAGCAGCTTAATCCAGAAGTGTGTTAGCACTACACCGTTCACCCTGCATATCTCATCCTCTTACACAAAATATCTCACTAAAATAACTCAGAGTGGAGCAATTTCCCCTATTCCCCATTCAAACACATGAAATATTTACCATATCTGTTTGCATGAATAATGCATAGCAAAGGAAAACAGCCACCTCCACTGATGTGTCTCTGTATTAAAGCTGGATTGGTTATTTTCTCACTGATGGCTTTTCCCTGGAGACATGTCTGTTTGTTTTCTCACTCACCTGAGCCTAAACTTGGCCCAATGAACTCAACGGAAGAAAAAACAAAAACATTTCAGTGCAAATCTATAGTGAACAAGGCCAAAAGGTAGAATGTAATGTGGCATGAAAGGCACAGTGGTGGAAATGGAAATTCTGCCTCCACAAAGGGGTTCAGTCAAACAAAAGAATTCTTAGAAGAACATTAAAAGACACATCTGTCATTTATTGCGACAGTGCACAGTCCTGGATTGCTACAGTCACAGCTCCCTTTTCTTAAAACAAAGACCGATGTTTCTTCACAAAAAAAGCTGAAGTGATCATGCAGAACAACAAACTAAGCCTAGAGAATTAAAGACAGAAAACTAACCTGCCATTAATCAGCAGCATTGCACTATCAGTACTATCAGCTACAATATGTCAACTTTAGCTGAGACCACTGCTAACAAACAGTAAATCATACACCACCGTATCAGCTCCACAGTAGAATAAATCACTTATTAACTCTATTTAACTCAAACCAAACCTTCTGATGTATGCATTTAGGGATGAGCAATATGACAAAAATATCATATCACGATACCTGAAGACATTTCTACGATACATGATGCGTATCACGATATATAGTTTATCTAGCAAACTTTCTGCTAAATAGTATTAAAATAAATAAACGGGAAAAAAAAATGTTAAACTGAGTTTTCTTCAAGATTAAGTAAAAAAAAAAAAAAAAAAAAGCCAAATCAATGGCATCCATTCAGTACCATTTAATTTGTAATTATTAAAAACATTAAAAACATACATCACCATACCAAGGATATCTCAATCATTTATCAAGATATCAATATTATATCGATATATCACCCAGCCCTATATATATTCATTTCACTGTTTGACTGTCAAAAATCACGTTCAATGAAAACACTGACAACCTAACCTGGAAAGACAGCATTTCATTCATGGTTTAATAGTCAAATAATTCAACGGTGACAAGACTCTGAGATCTGATGAACAGCATCTCTTATAATGAAAATCCAGAGACATTTTTTATCCTGTAGTTTGCGGGGCGTTTGACAGCAGAAATGTCGAGTTTCTGCCAAACTTTAATTTCCCTTCTGCAACTGCATCTGCCAAGAGTACGGGACCAGGCACGGTGCCACGCAGGCTAGCACGGATTCGAACGGGCTTTAGAAATGTTCCCTCTTATAAGCCTTTGCTTCATAATCTCTTTTCTCAGAATGCTGGCCCAAAAATTATATGATTTAGCAGCAACATTTCAGGTCACTGAACCAGGCTGATCCGAGTTTATGGTTTTATCATGTAGCAAGAATATGAGGGAAACAAAATAACAACAAGAACAGTTGAGGATCGTTAGAATAAAAGACATGCCGCAAATCAAAACACCCAGGATATTTTCTTCTAGTTAGTAGTGGATATTCCATTGACAATTTATCTTATCTGACATAAACTAAGATGATTATAAACTATATTGATGGAAACAGACACACCAGGTCAGTCCTTTCACATGCTTGGGGGATGTGAGTATAAATAAGAAATGGAAATAACTTGATAGTGAGTAATTGTGTTGATTTAATTCTGAGGATTTAAAATCATTGTTTAGTTTTATTTAACCTTGCTACACTCAGATTAAAATAACTTGAACATAGGCTCTATGAGTGGACTGGCGTCCAATCAGAGGGGGTTTCCTGGGAGAGGCGCCAAATCCACTGCAACCCTGACCAGGATAGAGCGGTTACTGAAAATGAATGCATACTCTCTATAATATAAATACTGCTTACGTATTTCTACAGGGTGTCCCAAAAGTCTCCATACATAGGGGGAAATTTACACTTTTTAACAAAATGTCTTCCAAAAAATTTCATACTTATTTTGGAAGACATTTGTTCGAAAAATTGGCAAAAATACTCATGGATATCAAACAACCGCAAACAAAACAAAGCTTTATAAAACAAAATCTTTGTTAAATATGTGTGCAACAATTATTGCCACCCTTTCAGTCAATACTTTGTACTAGCTCCCTTTGTCTTCTCCTGTAATGACTGATGAGGTTAGAGAATACATGGCAAGGGATCTGAGACCATTCCTCCATACAGAATTTCTCCAGATTCAAGGTCCACACTCATGGACTCTCCTCTTCAGTTCACAGGGTTTCTGTGGGTTTTAAGTTTGGGGACTGGGATGGCCATGGCAAGATTGATTGATTTTTTGGTCAGTAAACCATTTCTGTGTTGATTTTGATGTATGTTTTGGATCATTGTCCTGCTGGAAGATCCAACCACGGCCCATTTTAAGCTTTCTGACAGAGGCAGTCAGGTTTTCATTTAATATCTGTTGATATTTGATAGAGTCCATGATGCCATGTATCCTAACAAAATGTCCAGGTCCTCTGGCAGAAAAACAGCCCCAAACATAAAGAGCCAACACCATATTTAACTGTGGGCATGAGGTACTTTTCCATATGGGTACCTCTCTGGTGTTTTTTGCCAAAAAGCTCTATTTTGGTCTATTTTGGACCATAGAACCCGATCCCATTTGAAGTTCCGGTAGTGTCTGGCAAACTGAAGATGCTTGAGTTTATTTTTGGATGAGAGTAGAGGCTTTTTCTTGAAACCCTTCCAAACAACTTATGGTGATGTAGGTGACTCTGGATTGTAGTTTTGAAGACTTTCTGACCCCAAGACGTAATTAACTTCTGCAATTCTCCAGCTGTGATCCTTGGAGATTTTTTGGCCACTCAAACCATCCTCTTCACAGTGTATTGAGATAATATAGACACACGTCCAATTCCAGGTTGATTCATAACATTTCCAGTTGACTGGAACTTCTTGATTATTGCCCTGATGGTGAAAATGGGCGTTTTCAATGCTTGTGCTATTTTCTTTTAGCCCTTCCCATTTTGTGGAGCTCAACAACCTTTTGCTGCACATCACAGCTATATTCTTTGGACTTACCCATTGGTTTGAATGACTTTGGGAATTTGGCCTACGTCATACCTTATATTATACCCCTGATTGAACAATGGTTGAACAATTTCTTGTTCCTAGTCACCCAGGTGTACATTTCTTTTTAATCTCAATGGGAATATTGTTTGATATCCATGAGTACAAATATCCATGAGAACAGAATATTTTGGTTAATTGTTTGTATTTAGTGCCAATATTAGCGGAGGGCACTGTGTGTGTATATATATATATATATATATATATATATATATATATATATATATATATGCGTGTGTGTGTGTGTGTGTGTATTTTATTTTCCTAGATAGCCTTTAAAGATCATTTAAAGGAACGCAATCGAAGTGCAATTACATGCATAATACGAGAGCTACACGAATACATGAGTTCATCATGAGTGAGAAAGATAACTCTGTGTGTATTTACAAAGAAATGGAAATCATGTACAGAATGAGAATTATATTTTGCTAAACAGTGTTCATTTCCCCTATGTATGGAGACTTTTGGGACATACTGTAGTTTATTAAAACGATTAATCCACAAACATCCACGTTAAAAAATATTCTCCAATATTGTTTCACTTTAAGAAAAACAAATGTAAAGTAATATGGGTCCTTTGACCTGCAGATGATGAAGAAGGACAGTGAAACAATGTGCTCCCAGATAGTAGTTGTCACTATTGCTCCTGACAGGCTATGGGACATGTCATTTATCATTTGGCACAGTGTGGAGAGAGTGTGTGTGGTGGGACGAAAGACTGTGTTGGGTACGGATCAGCAGCGGTGAGCTACCTGCTGCCCGAGGGGCCAATGTGTAAGACATGTCCACATCTGTCGACTAGCATTCTTATCAGCTCTTCACTTTCATCTCCCTAACAGCCAGAACAGTGCTGGAAGGCGGGGATGGGGGAGGACGATTCAGAAAGCTAATTCTAAACACACCTAAATAGACCAAAGACACCTACATGCAAATTGAATTGGCAAAGGAAAGCGATGTTATATACACAAACTGCACAGATATACCGTACACATAAATGTCTACTTGTTTGTGTGCATTTAGAATTCGTACATAACAAACCCTGAAGGACTTAACCGAAACAATGTTTTAAAAAAAAATAAAGAATCACTTAAGTATAATGGATAATTACAGGAGACCGAATTATTGGACAGCACTTTCATTACGCAGTATAAAGAAAATGCCATATACATGGATACAGGAAGTAGCAGCAGACTGAATCAGAACTCATCTCGAATCTCTGTGCTAGGGGTGGTCTTGTCTGAAGATCAAAGCTAAAGCGATCTTCCTCTTCTACTTCGGGTTCACACATGTTTTGACATTCACTTGCAATCTCTCGTGTCATCTACATTGTGCACTTAGCCTTTGATGATACATGATAGAGTCACTCGAACTATGCACAAAATTCCTTCCATTAACTTCGGCTTCTTCTTTGTATACTTCTTCGCTGTTTTTGCTAGTCATCGGGGGCATGAATGAGATCTCAGATGGAATTTGTTCTCTCCATGAGCTCTTGATTGCAGAATTTACTATAATTAATCAAACAGCAAAAGGCTAAAAGTGGTTTCAAAGAGTGGCTGAATTCTCTGTTTGGCTGGTTTAAACAGGGCTTTAGGGGCTTTAGGGACTTATTTAAAGAATAACGATTATTTTGTCGTTTACTCGATGCTCCTTCAGTTTGCCATTAAGTCCCATAATCTCGCCATAAGCTGAAGATTCATCCAGCATTACCCCCAACTGCTCCTACAAAAGAACACTCTCGGATCACACGGCTAAACGCGGCTGTTGATAAGACATAAATTTTTCCAATATGTTTTTTAGTAAATCATTATCTGAAGAATGGAGACTGATCACAGGCAGAGTGGAAACGTCTCTGCTGGAAATCAATGGGAAGGATGGCTTTACAGCCACGCTAAGCGCCTGCTCTGGAGGCCTGTGTGAAGCTGGAGGTGTTGGTCACTGGCCTCCTGCCATAATCGATGAGCAGCTGCAGTGGAGGATGGCAGGGTTGACTGCTTCTCCCTGACCTGTGCTTAAGTACCAGTGTCTTATCAGAGCAAAGGGGAGAAGGACAACGCGAGAGGGAAACCCAGAGATATAGACTGCGTGTGTGTGAGTGTGTGTGAATGAAAGTGAGGGGGCAGGGCAAGATAGAGAGAATGAACACCAAGACTGAGAAACAGAGAAGGAAAAAAAAAAGGGCAAGTGAGTGGGAGTGAGACAGAGATTATGCGAGAGGGAATAAATGCAGTCTAAGAGAGAGAGAGAGAGAGAGAGACCTTGGAGAGAGAGCTCGCAGAGAGAGAGGGGAGAGCCCAGCTATGTGAAGCGTGACTTTTGCTTTAACCTCCATCTCTGGCCCCTGATAGGGCAAAAGGAGTGGAGCAGCTGATGTCTTACCGTCAGACATCCCATCAGGCTTTGCTCAAACGGCCTCTGGAATGCTCTCGGGTCGCCACACCAGTCGAGCAGCTCTGTAGCCGCTGTCTGAAAATTGGCCGGGTTCTGTAAGTGCTGTTGGAGAGAAAGCAAATTTACTATATTAAGCACTAAATCCAAACATCACAGCAGACATTCAGTATATTTCAATTAGAAAGCACCTCTCATACAGAAACTGCAAGAGACTGATTACCCAATTTGTCCCTTTAAAAGCCTGGAATGCACACTGAGGAACGTATTGTGATATACGTACTGAAGACAAAATAGTAGACAAATAGTAGCGGAGACCGGGTTTTATAATTAGAACATGAAAAAACTGATAGCCACTATTTGCAAAATGCACTGTTAAGATTCAGTACTCATGAGGGTAATAAAATATTATTCATTCGATTAACTGATTCATTAATTGATTAATATATATTATAAATCTGTACCTTATTTGGTTGCCTGGGTTAAAACTATGATTATACAGGCATGAATGAATGAATGAATGATTAACATTACCATATTAGCAAGATCATACCACAAGGTAAAAGGCAATTTACTACAAACTGGACCCATAAGTACATAGCTACAATTCACTCATTATACTAATTAGGTAAGCTTGCTATACATTGCCTGATCTTGCAATTATGGTTAAATAGCCAGCACAAATCTGTGTGCTATTTTCTCCTCTGATTGGCTAGTAAACAACCTCACACTCACTGTTACAACCATTGGTTTACAATTACAGCAATTCCTTACTCAAACTTTTGCATGTTTTTTCCCCCCCAGATGCTTATTTATGGCTACATATAGTGTCTCATAAAAATTCGGAATTACAAAATATGCTCTACATATTTGCAAACATTCAGCTAGAACTGTGGTTTGGGCTTCATGCTTACAAATTATGTGAATTATGATTACAAAACCGGTTCTACACATTTGCACTGCTTTCACGGAGAACGTGAAAGATTGCTGCCAGGAGCCATGTGATATGTGAGATGCCATCTTATGGGTGTTTTCGTTTGTATTTGCAAAACGTGCTCTACACATTTGCAAATAGTAAAATCCGAGTGCAAACTGTTTCACAATACAAGTACAAAATCTGCTCCACACATTTGCAAATAGTGACGCAGATTACACACTTACATTACAAAACATGCTGTAGATTGTAATCATAGCTAACAATAAATACGTTGTCCTGAGACGGGTGTTGTCATGTGTTTATAAGAATAAATAAATACATACATAAATAAATAAATAAATGGAAACGGACTACAATTCTAACTCAATGTCACAGCAACAATGTTTTTAATTGAGGAAGTACAGCGTATATCAGTGTATTCAGTGAATGTTTTCTTATCTAATCCCCTCGATGAAAAGATAAACAGTATAAATTAGGTTTTGGCACATGTGTTCTCGTATGAGATAATAATGAGATTTCTCTCAAAGCCACAACCGATTCATTCAATCCGAGCTTCAAGAACTCGGTTTGTCTAGGTCCTTACATAAAAAAAGAAAGAAAGAAATTGTACAGCACAATTGAATTTAAGCACTCTTTATCAACCTTACTTTGATCACTGGACATTCTGACCTTCGCAGAAAAGTAAAAAAAAAAATCTTCTTCAAAGATGCCTCAAAGCATTCTGAGATAAAAGGCATTTTGAGTGAGGGTTGTTTATATTTTCAAGTCTCTCTGGGGAGAGTTGCAGCTCCTCCTGCTCCATCTTTGCTTAACCTCTGCTGCATCTGTGTGACCCTGTGAAGACCCAGCCACTAAACACAAGGCCTCCTGGCTTGAACGCAGCTGTGCATTCTGGGATGGATCAGTCCCCCCCCATTAACAAAGAGCTCAACGCTCCTCAAGGCCTGCTCACACCACCCCTGCATGTCCTAATCCACCCTCCTCATCATCTTTTGTCCGCTAAGATGTAATAGATCCGCAACACTGAAAGCAGTAGCCAAGCGGGCCGGTAAACAAAAGAATGCACATGAGGGAAGCTTTGAGGCACTGAATGAGAAGAGGCTTATTATTTTTCACAGATTTTTTTTTAATTGAGTCCTGAAATTGTTTATCCTTTCCTTGAGTCAACCCCTCCTTTTCCTTTCCATCCCTATCACGCTGCTGCTCACAAGACATGATGAGAAATTTAAAACGAACGAGCCAGCAGAGCTCTTCAGAGCTCTCGGCTTTGGAAATGGCCCAACGCTGTTCGGCCGTGCCGAGAGGAAGACCGCGCACACTCTGAAAACTTCCATTATGCTTGTTGACGGGCACCTCCTCTTCCCCGCTTGCTTCAAGGAAGCAGCATTGTCTCCGGGGGGGCAGCAGAGGTCGCCATTTGAATGAGCAGCTTTGGTGTCCATTGACAAAGAGCTCATGTGACAAAGAGCCAGTGTGTGCTGCCACACAGCCCCGCTGCGTAAATCCCGCACAACATAAGGGCAGTGCGGGCCGGGGAAAAATCTCCTCCTGCCACAAAGCTGGTCGTGACGAAATTGCGTTTTGAGGCGAGTAATTCCCTGATTGAGTTGGTATTCTGAAATGAATAATGAGTGATGGGGGAGGGAACTGAAGGTAAGACAGAGGTGAGAGGGATAAAAAAAAAAAAAGCGTTTGTAAGTGTGTGTTTAGTGGCACAGTTGAGCTGAGGTGTGCGTTCAACCACTGTGTAGTTGGCACCGCTTATGGCACAGGTGTTCCGAGAGCTCCAGCCAAACCTCAGCGCTCCACCTTTCCCCCGCCACGCTGACACTGTCCAAACATGACCCCTGCACCACAGGACTCCATCTATTTGACACTTGACAAAGCCTCATATTGCTGTTTTAAATTTGGGTAAGACTAATAAGAGATATTTCCCAACATTTGTCGCTTGAATACAAAGGCATGTCTAATCTAGATTTCTTTTTTTTTAGATTTTTGTACCATCAGAGAGGTAAGAGTGCTCATCTCATCAGTATTTGGATGTGAAGCTCCACATCTGGCTGCTTTAGAAACAGAGCATGGTTCACTAGCACCACACATTTGTATTCTTCTTGCATGCGAATAGTAATTCAGTCCTGCTCCAGAACGTAGGAATAGGCTTTCTAATTAAAACTGAGTTGCTCTGCCATGTTTCTCTAATTAATTTCAAGCACTGAAAGTTCTTGGTCTTGAAGAGGCTGGGGTAAATTAATTGTTCTGATCATTCGAGATAACATTTTTAAGTGCTCCGAGGGAAGTGTTGTGAACAATAAAGAGTTATATAGACTCTGAACAGGAGGGAGTTTTGCTCTAAGGAGCTGAAAGTAATGGTGTGCCAGATCCAGGATAAACACTGTATGGAATTCAGTTTGAAGTGCAACTGTAAGGGCGTAGGGGCTGTCACTGAAGCAGTTCACATTTTGTTTGATAGCTTTCAGCTGCTGTCTGCTGGTCATGTGGCTTTTACTGTGCATCAGGAGCTCTGTGACAACCGACGATATGCAAGGAAAGGCCTGTGAACAGTAAATGAAAGCCCTTCAACAATGAAGGGAAGGAAAATATTACTCCTTTACACTAACTACCTTGAATAGATCACAGATACGAGCAATGTCAATTGGCGAAAAGTAATATTGTCGAGTACATGCTAAAGCAGCAGTTGATGGGATGTTGGGATTGAAAAAATAATATTCAATTTTATAGCATGTTCCTACTGATCCTTAAGGACAGCGCCCTTCGCATGCTTCCTTTTCTTCATGCAGATGTTCAAACGTATGTCCAAAACTGGCATTTCAAAAGTATGTTAAAACTTAGACATAGAGAAATTTACAGACAAACTATAGTCCATTATCTCACTGATGACATGCAATCCAAGTGCTCAAGAAATGACTAAAGGTGCTTTCGAATAATAAGCCAGAACTGTGTATGTTTGATCAACCAAGCAGCATGTTTGAGGCTAACTTTTGAAAAAAGGTCACACGCTACTTTTCGCATTTTAGAAAGTTAGCATCGGACACGGCGTGTCGTTGCTCAACCGTCCACAATTCTGGCTCATGTCTCTATGTCTATGACAATGAGAGAAAGAGAGACGCGGCAAAGAGTGTCACAGGCCAAAGACAGAAGAAAGACAGGAAGGAGAAAGTCCCCATCAGATGCAGAGTATCAGCCTCCCAGGCAGCCAGGCTTCAAAGACAGACCTGGAGTGATAAGGTGCCCTTGTTTACCAGCAGACAGGATCAGGCTGTACCTGCTGCAGTGAAAAAAAGCGCACAAACACACACACACACACACACACTGGCCTCCAGCCAGCACCCCCGAATCAAAACAGCACATCGCATTGGGCTGCATGCAAATACAGATACACCCACAACACCGGAAATCACCGGCCTATACAGACTGACGCGTCTGTCACACTTGATATACTGCACACTCACCACACCCCAAATGTGCCATTTCAATTTGATTAACGAGTGTCAATCGATGGTGTTTTGTCTTTTTGGTTAATAAGCCACAATCTGGCATGCATAATAAACCTAGTAATGTCATTTGTTATGAATTAAGCGGGTGAAACGTTTCAATTGGCACCCGTTAATGCCACAGACTGGAGGGCAGAGGTAACAAAAGCCAAGAGTTAACACGCACAAGCGAGTGAGATACTATAAACGCTCCGGAGCACACACGGAGTCATGTACTGCATTCTCATAAAGCTGTCAACAGCAACAAAGAGTCATACCTGCACTCATAACAAACACACTGTCAAGCAATTAGTGACGTTTAAAGAAATGACAAAGTATAGCCCTGGGTCACAACTACCTCTGTGTTTACTATACATGACTCTAACCCATATACAGCGAATATCCTTCTGTGACGAACTAACTCTGTGCCAGATATGTGTCTATCTGATATTCCAGCAGACGAGCAAAAATGATGTCACAGACACAAAGCTTCAGAAATGCCCGGGAAAAGGGCTACACACGAGGACCTCGGATCTGGCCCCCTTTCTGAAACCCGATCCAAGCCCAGCCAATTGGAAAGCTAACACATCACCATTTAAGGCAGCTCACACAGGCCGAGCAGCCGTGAATGCTCAGCTACCAACTGCACACACATGTGCCTCTGCTCAAGCTATATTTGTATGCAGGCTTTATGAAGGGCTGCAACAGAAATAAGACAAGCGTTGCACCCTGTTTTGACACTATAAAGAAATCCAGGGTATACGTCTGGATAGGATTGTTTTATTACAGCTGATGAGTTCAATGTACACATGTACGTAAAGCCTGTTTGAGATGATTGTGCTTAGTGCTGTAGTCAGCTTACCTGTTTGATACACAGCAGTCTGTCATTGGTCTGCTGTATATGTCTGTCCATCGAAGGAATTGAATTCATCTTGATTGCTGTCTCTTTCTCTCTACCTGGAAGCCATTAAAGTTCTTCTCTCTGAGGATTGGACAGACAAAGAGAGGAGTGTGTCAGAATGAGAGGGAAAGCACTTCAGTGACGATCACCTCAGCAAGGATCTAAAGACATTAAGTGTTCAGGTGATTTATTTTTTTTTACATAGGACTTCAAGGATAACCATTGAACACAACTCCATTCATATTTTTCAGGGCTCTATGGAGCAGTCATTAAAGTAGAAGATAGAAAGAAACTGAGTTATCTATGAAATACCAACAGCAACGCTGTTTAAGATGAGCCGTAGCTACATGGTCGTACCGATGGAGTCAACTTACTGTTTGCATTGCTCAGAAGCTAACCCGTCGTTGATTTACCAGTCCACGCCGGGCTCTGTCATGGATACACTAGTTTCAGGAGCACTGGCCAGCCACGAAAATAAGATGTTACGGATAAGACATGCGCTGCATGTGTGTGCGCACTGTTCGCAAGCGAAGGCTGCATCCCATCAGCATGTCTATTACATGGTGTTAAAGGTATCATACCTTCCATTCAAGGTTATCAATTCTGCCTTGCTGACTGATTTACAGTTCTATTCAGCACCGAATAAATCCAGGGTGTCTGGCTCGGAGCTGTAACTCGTGCCAGAGGAGACTAGGGGCGGTAAGGCAGGACTTCATTCCTCATCAGCCCAACTTATCACCATCACTCTTACAAATTTCCTGAATCCAAACAGGCAGGCAGCTGAAAGAATCCCCCAGCATGCAGCCCTGTGGCAGCCAGATAAAGCTTGCGTCACACGTGTTGTATATACGATCCGGGTGCTTAGCATGTGCTGGAACGTGCTGCGTTTAGGTATCTTAAAGAGAAACAGTTATCGGTGTACTGACAGGCTCATTAATGAACCGCTAGACATGTAAGTTAATGCAGGATGACAGGTGTGTACACGCTGTATCAGACTGCCTCTTTAATAGTCTAGTAGGTCACTGTAAGCAAAATGGTACAAATTTATTCCATGATATACAAAGCTCTGGGAAATAAAGCTGAGTTAACCTAATAGCAGAAGTTGAGCTCTGAGCTGTGCAGAAACGGGACGTTTCCAGCAGGTGTCTCCCTCCCACATTGCAGTCTCACCACTATCAGTGCACTGCTTCTCGTGTTCCTTTAAGCCTTTACAAGCGCTACAAATCCTCCACTCCCGCTCGCTGACAGGACACTCTCAAACCTGCCGCATGCCCAGTTGACCTTGTGGCTATTGATTAACCATTTCCTACCAAATCCCTGCTGTCTCTCAGCTTCAGCTACCATCTGAGACGCTGTAACAGTTAAAGACAGCGAGAGAGAACGTGAGAAGGTAGGCGAGAGAGGAAGTAACAAGGAGAAGCTTATCTGTGTCTCCCTCATGGTCCTGGGTTGTGTTTGTTAGGAGGAAGACAATAACATGAAAACACCGTCATGGCATATACCAAGCATCCTGCTCTGTGACGCAGACCAGTCGTGGAGCAGAGCCCAGAGTCCGGTACTCCGCTCCTCCTTCACTCCTCTCTCCTCTGTCCCTCAGGCAGGGAGGGCTGGAAAAACAGTGGTTATATAACCCGGCAACTACCTCAATGAAAACAAACTCATGTCTTCATTATCCTGAGAGGAGCACAACCTAGCCATGAAGTCATTCCAAACACAATGACTTGTGATACTCAGACAAAAAAAAAATCTTTTCAGTTGTTATGTATGTATGTATGTATGTATGTGTTGTTATGTATGTGTTATGTATGTATGTATGTATATCTGTGTGTGTATATATATATATATATATATATATATATATATATATATATATATGTGTGTGTGTGTGTGTGTGTGTGTGTGTGTATATATGTATATATGTATGCATGTCTGTGTGTGTATATATATATATAAACTAAATGCTGTGCCTACAGATGTGTTAGCATTCAGATAACCTGTACACTGCTCCGAATATAGCCGTATGAAACGTATAAGAGCGTACACAATTAGAGGAGGTGATACTCAGGGATTACAAAACCGACCCATCTGGGCATGAAACAGCCCTCCGAAGCGGAAGGAAGATTAATCATATCAGAGAAACAGCCCTACTAATAACGCATACCACCAGAGCGAAAAACAAAAGCCAGGAAGTGGGGCAAAAAATTACTGTGTGGAAACCCATTCTGCCTTAACAGAGGAAGCAGAGGAACAGGGAGATAAAGGGAGGAACAGAGAAAGCGCGAGAGCTAGAGGTACAGAAAGATAGAAAGAAAGGAGATTATCTCTTTATAATCAGACACACGCCGCATGACTGACTTCTGTATTTCAGCTCGCAAATGATTTCTTGCTCTCGCTCTTAAAATATCATCAGCCGCTCTCCCGAGTTAAGGACGTGGATTGAGGCAGAGTGACACCAGCACACACAATCGTACAGAAGAGTAAAGACCAGGCTCAAAGCAGTGACCATAATTACATATCATTGAGCAGATCTGAACTTCTCAAGCCCCATTATATCATAATGTTGTCTGCACCAGGCTGTACTGGTTTTGTAAATCCTGTTATCAGTCACCTCTCATGCTGGGCACAAGGGTGAGAAGGGTGTTAAACAGTGTGCCAGCAGGGGCTGATGCTGTGTGTCTGTACCTGTTGGTCACAGAGGCTCGACTCCCATGCCGATCGATCAGATCAGAGAAAATAAAAAAGCACAGCCTTGCTTTCACATGCTACTGGTACCCTAACCCTAGCTAAGCGCCTGGACGAGAGCACAGGAAAGCTGATGAACTCTACGTTAACAATTAAATTGGATGGCGAGGAAACGTGTCTCATCGTACAAGTCACAACAAGTTTGTAAATGATTAAAGCATTTCACAAATACTTCTGATTAGTATGTCATGACAGTGTGTAAAATCTGATAAGTGGCTCGAGTCATGGTTTAAATGTGTAGAGTTTTTTTTTTTAAATTCAGTGCTGCAGATGCCCAGTCCCAGCGTGCAGCCCCTGCACTGAGCATAAAGCTGTGTTTGTTGTGTGTGGGGAGTTGGGCTGGGTAAAGGCACTCCACCGCTTGCCATTGTCCTGTCCCAAAATGCTATAATCCTCTGAACAGCCAATGCCAGTCAGTGTGCATGTGTGTGTGTGTTTGTGTGTGTGTGTGTGTGTGTGTGTTGGCCTCCGCCTGCCCCCGCCTCTCCCTTTTTCTTCTCTCCCCATTCCCTCCTGCCACTCACTCGCCCCTTCCTCTCCTCCCTCCCTCCTTCTGTCTCTCCCTCCCTCCCTCCCTCCCTCCCTCTCTCTCTCTCTCTCTCTCTCTCTCTCTCTCTCTCTCTCTCTCTCTGTCTCTCCTGAGCCCTGCGAGCATGCTGCTTTAACAGGCTGAGGAATGGATTCATTTCATCTAATGTGGTTTGGTCTGCAGCAGAGCCACTCACCCTGAGCAAGAGGCTCCCCACTGCAGTCATGTGTTTTCATACAAGCCAATCAACACGGCTGCACCAGCCTGGCCTCTTCCCCTCCCACAATCTCTCTCTCTCTCTCTCTCTCCTCCCGCCATCTCTCCATCCCTTTGACTAACTCTACCTTCCCCATTCTTCCTCTCTCGCTCACCTCCCTCTTTTTCTCCTGCCTTTCTCTTTCATTCTTTCCATCTGCCATTGGCTCTCTATTTCACACTGTCCAGCAGCTGACTTTCCTCCACATCTACCTCCTTTTAAATAAATCGACTTCTAGACAGGGTCTGTTAGGAGTGTGCCATTTTTTATTCTCTGGCGTACTGGACAGGCACTAGCTCAGAGTTGGGGTAAAGGGGGAGAAAATGTGCAACCAATCACTCAATACACATCTAACATAGCTATTAGCGCTGCCAGTAATGATACTAGCTGCTAGTACGCAGCATCTGTCAGTGGTAACATCACTACTGCTATTTTTGCCACTGACCACCGCTTCCCCAGAGGGACTGATAAGATTGGACATTATGCACTCAGCTCCTAGCTAATGCTTAATCCTGGCCGATGCTTGGTGAAGGCAGAAAGAGAGAGAGAGAGACACCACTTGGTCTGAGATAAAACAACAAGAGGCCACAGAGTGGCAGTAACACTGAACATGAAGGAAAAAGCCTGGACACAGGAAAGCAGAACGACACAAAATGGATTATTTACAAACGCTCGGTATATGCACGTTAATAGACCAAACGTCTAACATTGTTCATTTATTAGCTTTCATTATTCAACAGTTCAGCAAGGTGAGAAATCAACAAAATGCAACACAATTTCTCTGTGCTCAAAGACATCACACAAACCACAGTCACACACTCCAGTTCTTTGTGCAGTATATTTTCTACACCACCCCAGGAATTGCAGTGACCTCAGCGTGAGTGACCTTGCCCCCAATCGTGCCAGAGAGGCAGGGATAAAAAGCACGTCGCAAACACGGGGCCGGTTTCGCCGCGTTGAAAATAATGTCAAGCCAGCATTTCCCACGTACTAACAGCCAACCGGTTTCTGCCCCATGCTGCTGCACCAGGAGCAGAGCTCAGATAATATCCACTTTAACTTCTCACCCGAGGCGAAGTACTGCAGAAAGAGCTAGCGTCAGTGCAGTGCCCATTTTTTATGCACAAGCTGTGACTTCTGCGGCCGCTCCGGGGTCAGTTCGGAGTTTTAGCTCACAGTAGCAAAGCTCGGTAATTCACCCAAGACAGTCGATCTTACACCAGCAGTTACTGATGAAAGTGCTAGATCCATGCAGCTGATGTGCCAGCTCAGACCTTCTAAATTAGAAGAAAGAAAAAAACATGGTTGTTTAAAGTAAATTAATTAGCTAATAAAGAGACTAATTTGAAGCACAAATGAGCTATTTTATATGGAGACTATTCCTGTGGTCCTGCGTTCTGCGCTTCCCAAAAGGGGAAAATTGAGAGCAGCTGTTTAACAATTTGATATTTGAGAGCATTTGGTGGCTATAAATATTGAACAGCAGCACGGTGCCAGAGGTCCCTACAATGGCAGGTATGTGCAACCAGATACCCAAGGGAAAATCCCATCATTCCATGAATGTGTTGAGGGAAAAGGGCCGTGGGTACTCTTGAGCTCTGTGATTCACTGTGCTGAACGGAGTCTGTGAAAACCTTCAGCTAGTTCATATAAGAACTCGCCGCCTTGCTGTGCCACTCGGACTGCTCGTCCTGACTCTACCACAAATCACCGAGAGAGCCTACATCACAACTTACCTCCTTGCTTGACGGCCTGAACTTCCTCTTGCTCGCTTGTTAGTTCAGAGAGTTAGCGGGTTTAGATGTAGGACTGGGCAATATGATGAGATAATATCGATACTGTGAAAAAATTTAGACTTTTCTGAAACTGGAGCCTATGGCAGGGGACTTGGGGATCAAGACAAGGGACACCCTGGATAGGGTGTTAATCCATCACGGGGCACAATCGCACACATTCACACTCTACAGACAATTTCAGCTTACAATGCATGCCTTTGGACTGGGGGAGGAAACCGGAGTACCCGGAAGAAACCCCTGAAGCAGAGGGAGAACACACAGGGCAGAGGCGAGATTCAAACCCCCAACCCTGGAGGTGCCCCCGATATTGTGATATCTTTTAATAGTTTTCTTTATTTCTTTAAATAACGGCGTCTCAATGTATCGAAGTAAATTTAAATATGTTAAAATGTTATACTTTTGTTTTGTTTTTTTACATAATTATTTCCTCCTTTTCAGTTTAATATTTCTTCTTTTTTCATTAGTTACATTTACATTGCTTCCCTTCACCTTGCAATATCTGTGGAATTTTACACAAATCAGTGCAGGTGGGTTTTGCATTTTCCTTTCAGTTCCACGTTGTGAAAAATGCTGTCTAGTCTGTGGTTATCGATGTAAGGGAGGAGCAGTACATTTGAAAAATCAGGTCACACCGAGGCTCATGACCGCCAGTGAATCTCTCATGTGCTGTTCCAGTCTAAAAATAGAGCTTAATGCACATCACATCGAGGCAGCCTCTAAAAGTCTGTCAGCATTAGAAAAGAAAGATTCCAAGAATATCGAAGCCGTGTACAGTAGCAGTCAGATTATGCGGAACAATACTTCAGGAAATGCCATATTCACGCTCCGAGGAAGGGTTTCTGTTTGTGCACGTACGTATTTACTGCTTTAAAAGGAGAACGGACTTCAGAACGTGTTCGGACCACTTCAAGATGTGAGCATCTCTGCCAACGTGATGCATTATCAGTTAAGAGGCAGCGGGCTTCGGTTTGAAAGACTGGGCCAGCAGAAAATGTGGTTCCAATTTTTAAAAGATGCTTAAATCTTAAAACGTCTAATTTAGGGTGACAGCAGAAAGGAGGAATTCCAGGCCCGGGCTTTTTGGATACGCTGTAATTTACATTCTTGCGAAAGTTCGTCAAAGCGAGAGGTTGTATTTCAGGCCGGGTCTTTATCTCAAAGCAGAGCAGTTCCTTTCAAACATAACGACTCCGAGTTACGAGGCTGGGGCTGACAGAGTGCTTTAAACCAAACTTGGCAGGGCACGGATCCAGCACAGAGCACTTGCTGCTGAACAGGTAAAGCTGAGAAATTCCTTCCGTTTCATGCCAGGCTCGCTCTAAAAGTGCTGAAAAATCAGCTCCTGGATGATTTACGCTGTACTGGCCAAGAAGTTCACTGCCTCCTATACTGGCCAGAGACAGAAAACCCTGTCGATGCCTGCTGCCAAGCACTGCACAAATACAGCACACACTACAGCTGCATGCAGATTTTATTACACATTTATTCACTTAGACTCACACATGACCATACAGGGCCGACAAAGAGACAAAAACTGAAACTGTGTGAGTGTATTATACCACAGACAAAGACTGCACAAGTAATAACGCGATTAAAAAGAGACAGAGATGGATGAGGAATAAAGAGGAAACTGCGTGGAGACACTTGTGCTCACACATAGACACAACTAGACTGTAACTGCTATAAATCTACCACTTTTTCTCTTTTAGGACCCCGAGTGTAGTGACCTCCAGCGTGACAGCTTTTTCTTCTGTTTTATGAAACAAATCTAATTAGCATGAAACCTCCAATGAAATGAAAGGAAAACCAATTAGAGGCAAAACTGAGAATCCATGAATAGAAGTTGTCAGTCTCAGCCTCAGCCTGAGCGCCCAAGCCTACAACAGAGATTCTGATTAACCTAGCTCGCAGCGAATGACGCTGCTACGATAATTAAAGGGATTCATCAATAGTCGTGCACGCACCTCCCAGCGCCCATTACTCCAGGGCCTGAGTGCACTCTGCAGCGAGTCTCGCGTGCAAAAGGGCAGAGGGGAAGCGAGGAGGCTCTCTCATTTTTGCTGCTGGATTGGACAGGGAGCTAATGAGATTAGTCTGTAATGGACTGCAAGTAAACTCACACTTAATACAAGCTCTGCTGGACAGGCGTGAGCTTGATCGGCACTCACGGCGGCTGTGCTAATCGTGGAATGGCTGTCATGGGAAGGGTTGGCATGAGAAGGGTTGGCATGGGGGATCCTGTATGAAGACTGCGTCGGACAGTAAGGGCGCCAGCGGGCATAGAGTAACAGACCTGCAGGCCTGAGCTCAGCGCTTCGCACAAACACAGCTCTGTGTTCACACTGAGGAGGCTCATTCACGCACACGCAGCTCCTGGACTTCCCCTTACAGAAAAAAAGGCAGGCGTGGGCACTTGTAAATATTTGTCAGCAGGAATGTAACCGCCGAGTACTTACACAGCCTAGACAAAATTCCGCCTCTTCATATTTATTGTTCAAGGAATACTGCAGGGGTGTTTTTTATTTTTTATAAACTGACTCTCCATCTTTGTGTCACAAGACACGTTTCCCGATTCTAAGAAAATACACAAAACTCGCTTATAATAGATATCTAAAGGCACTTGTTCACGCATGTGGAAAAAATATTTGAATATGAATTTCCAACATGATCAGATGTAGATTGCATAGTATAAGTATATGACATAGAAACTTTTTTTTTCTCACTAGAATGTTGATTGTGATCATTCTTCCATGACTTAGATGCTGAGAAGTGTTGGCGAAACACGGGAACGGTATTTTTAGTGATAGCAGCAGTGCATAAATAAATAACATTTCTTGAGGGCTTTTCCTTTGTTTAAGAATGTACCCTGGCTTCTCGGCCATAACTTGCAGGGAACCTGTTCCATGAATTGACCGTATGGGGTGAGGCGCACCATTCATCAACAGCACCATAGCGGAGCAGAAGATGTGTGTGAGGAGGATGGTGGCAAACTGTCACACTATCACAGAGAGAATCAGCGCGCGCGTGGCGGCCTGGAATCAATCCTGCCGACTGCCACTCAGCCCCTGTGGATTAAGATTTAAATTGGAGCCCATCTACGCTGTCACTAAAATGGATACTGTATCCTTCATGAAGGAAGTGGGGAATTACTACGCCTCCTCGACCCCCCCCCACTGCTCTTGACAGATAAGTGGTGCAAAACAAAGCTGCGTGGTGCAGACAGCGCTGCTCCAGACCCAGCGGCCGCCTTCATCTAGGAACGAGCAAATAGAGCCGGAGACGTGTGGCTCTTTCCGAGTGACACGCTATTGCTTTCACAACCTCACCATGAACTGAGCACAAACAAAAACAGCCAAAGGCAGTTCTCGCTCAAACAAAGCTTTCCAAATAAGAGAGTCAAATCTGAGCCAAGAAACGGCACCGCCATAATACTCGTGTACTTAAGTCTCCATTCTGCTCTCCTCTCCTCGGCTGGGATGGTGTAGCTGAAAGGTCAGCGGTGGGTAATTTGTTTTTAGCCACGCGGACAGCCTCACAACAGACGCAGGCAGGTAAACCAATTACGCCATGACATGAATCACCATGACGAAGGGCAGTGCAGCCATTAGAGGCCATGTTACTGTCCTCCTTCTCCTGAGCACAGCCATGTCCTTGACACCCAGGCTGCCTCTCTGAGTCTTCCTCATTAGCTACCCTAAAATGCTACTTACACAGAGACTCCAGCAGCTCCTGCATTAATAGCGAACACTATTTTAACAAAATCAGTGAAAAGTCACATACCATGAGCACGACTGCTTTTTAAATGGCAACAATCATTTGAGCAAGTCACTGTATTTATTACTCGAGCAAATCAAAAAGTAAGAGCTGCAACAAGCCGTGTCGTCGGCTTAATGATATAAACAGTTCTGCTGCCTCGAATAAACCATTAGGGTCTCTGGCTCTGTGACGGCTTGAAAAGAATGTCCTTTAGGCCTTCCACCAATGAGCTGAAATGCAGAGATTTGTTAGGATTTGGTGGCTTTTTTGTAAGACGTTCAGTGATATGAACAGACTTTATTTTTCTTAATAAATGTTTCATAAAGCTTCGCAAGCCTGCCAGGTTTTTTTCTTGTTTTGTTTTGTTTTGTTGTTGCTGTTTTTTGCGTCTGGTCTCCAGCACCACCTTGCGAAAACAACAGCTTTCTTGGCATTCATTACCGGTCCTCCAGAGGAAAACTGCAGCTCTGTCTGGTGTCCATGGCTTTATGGATGTGAGCAATTTCATCCACGTCCTCCTCTCTGCTTTTAATCAAATTGACTCCCTCATCTACCTACAGTAAGAAAACCTCCTTCTCCGGGCCTCTCACTCACTCACTCTCTCACTCACTCACTCACACACACACTAACACACACACACAAACTACCATTTGACTTGCAGCTGCCCTATGGGCAGAGCAAAGCTCCTGTACGTTTCTGTTAAATATGCCACCTCTGAAATTATTGATGCAAGCGAGCAGCACTTTTAGTCTCTCTAACTAGCCTTTTCTGCCATCTGGCTCTTTTGCTCATCCACTGTACTCCATTCACCGGCCCCAGAGCAGCCCTCGGCCTCGGCTCGGCTGTTACTATAGCAACGGAGCTCTTTCAGCACTTGCAAAATAATGAAGACAATGTGTTTTCCATTTAGATTAGTTTTTGGCTTGGCGGAGATACAGAGTGTCCATCTTAGCACCTCTTTCATGGCTGATACAATGCAATAAAAAATGGCTCTCCCAGTCACAACTACAGGTTAAAGTTTGCTATCGGGCAGATGGCTGACAAGCGAAACTGGTGTTTTCACACCAGGCACAGAAAAGTTCAAAAACAGGCTAAAAGATGAGCTCCAGCCAACAGGAAACAAAGAAAAATGGGATATCTATTTCAACTTACTGTAGATTTGGTTAGCAAAAAAAAAATTATAATTATAATAATTTTACCTGTATAGTCATGAGGTATTTCATGAGTGTAGAGAGGGGGTAATTACTATTTTCCTTTTTTTTTTTTTTTTGTTAATGCCATAGCGTCTGTAGAATATTTGTCTTGTATAAAGGATAGTGCAGTATTCTCTTCATTTTCACACAAACCTTCATTTTTGTTCCTCGAAAAGAAATGAAACAGGTGCAGTGGAACGGTTTACTCTGTTAATTCCGATTCGCAATTTCGAAACTGATGCTTTTTGTCAGCAAGCGACAACCCCACCGTATGCACACACTCTTCCATCGTAACTGATGTGGAAATGAAGCAACCGTGATAAGGTGAATTACAACAGCAGTCAAAGCACACATCAAACACAGAGCTCTTTCACTCTCGAAGCTCTTTCATTCTGGACTTTCTCACAGTCAGAGTCACCACTAACAGTTCAGGCTGAGGACACAGAGAAATAACTCTCAGTAGTTAAACATCTTCACTCGAGATACCTGTTAGCGCTACTGATATAATGTCCAAACAAAGTTTTTGCCTGCTTTGGCCTTTTCCCTGAAAGGAGCCTTGGTGGAAAGAGCTTAGTGCATGTTTACAGTGGAAACAGTGAGTCTGGGACATTTTCTTCAAGTCCCTTTTCCACTGTTTATACAGAGGGGAGAGGAAGAACACTTCCTGAAAGGAAAGCCAGCTTTCCAAGCCCAAATGAAATCCAAGCGTTTCAACAAATCTGCAGACAGGGGAACACTCTGTATCCAATTTTTGTTTTCCACTTATTGGCCAGTAAACACATGCATGCACCATTGGGCCCACGCACATGTGTATGCCTTCTTTCTCTGACACTCACTCACACACACACACACAAATAAACAAATGCTACATGCAAGAGATTCCCTTTCATTCTAATGAAGAAAATCCGCAATTCCACGGCTAAATGTTTACTAGCTCTAATAGGTTTTTGTCATGCAACAGCATTAGAATTTATGAGTTTGCAGCAGCAGTTTATCTGTAAAAAAAAAAAAAAAAAAATGCAATAAGCCACTTCTTAGATCTCCTCTTGCCTGAAGTAATTGAGTCGCACATGGCCCAGCCCTGACTGCTTCTCACGGTATCTCTGGCATGATGTAAATAGAATTGCAAGAAAAAGAAACTTTACTCCTTCATTACAATGAATAAGTCTATTACTAAATAAGGACTGCTTCAGAACTCCTCCTGTACAGAATACTGTTATCTGGCTTTGAGATCTAACTCAAATGAAATCTTTGCCAAATACAAAGCATGTGCATTTATAGACACTTTGCTCAGTTGGTGCAGATGTCACTGTTTTACTGCCTGACCTGTTAGGTGTGTATCTGAACACAGGTAGCACTCAACTACATGAGGTCTACCTATAGTAGACAGAATAAGTCAGATGAAGCAGAGTGATATCTAAACTGCACGCTCTGGTAATAATCAAACAGGAGATCCCGTGTCATTCTGTAGGATTACACTATACAGTGTAATAAGTGTGTGAAAAGTCGAAAAGTTATGTCAGATGCTCACATAGAGGAACCACTGGTGGACTGCGGTGATATTGCAAACAGTAAGCAATTATTAGCAATCGAAAACAGACCCAGCTAATTGGCTAGCTCAGGTCAATACACAGCATGTATATTTAATGAGCCACTGGGGTTCATCTGATCCAAAAAAGATCACAAGGGGATCAGTGGTCAATTTCGCATGGAGTAAATAACCATTTATAATGATGTGTTGTTAATGTTTCATTTCACAAAACAACAGGCCTTTTCTTGTTGCGATTCCTCAATGATCCTCTACTGATTCATGATGAAGTGTTATATGTACTAGTTAACTGTTGAATACACATATAGCGTACTGCACTTGGAAAAAATGGTTCATAATTGTGATGAACTAGCAAAAAAAAAAAACACTAGTCAAAACATTAATACATTCCCATAGACTTTGATAATAATGCTTACACAGAGCAGCCTCACTAAGGTAAGAGCTGGGCCCCACTAAGTACCCAATTATGTGTTCAGTGACCTTAGCGGAAAGTGTCACTAACTCCGGTATTAAACAGCCAAAAGCAGTTAAAATGGCAGTGTAGGGCGAAGGCCTACCATATTACGTGCATTAAACAAGTTTAAGGCCACTTTGGCCTCTGGCTCATTAGGAGAGAAAGAGGTTCATCTCTCCCACCATAACAGCGTTAAGCACAAGTGTGCTGATATTCGCAGGTTTAGCTGTAAAATGGCCACTGTGTTTGAAAGTGTCAGCCATGCTGGCCTTGTCCGTTCTCGGTTAGAAGAGCCCTGCTAAAAAGGCCCATTGTTCCAAGTGACAGGCCTGCTCGGGAATATGTAAAGAGGAAGAAAGAGAGAGAGAGAGAGGGAGAGAGAGGCAGGTGGAGAGGTTTGATTAATGCCACACGCTGCCTAGGCTGGGCTGGTGGGAGACCCCCACAGCGCAGCCTGCCAGCCCTCACAGAGACCACCAGGTGAGCGCCATTCATCATCCGCAACTAACACAGCCAAGCCCAGTCGAGCCCAACCCGCTCCAGATCGGGCATCTGCTCACAGAAGGCCCACTCGACACTGACGCACAAACCCCCCCAATGTGTCTGTGTGTAAAAGCGACACAGAGACAGAGAGCGCAAAGGAGTGAAACGCCCCTCTTCCTCCTGCCCTCCGATCCCGCTGGGGTAGATAACATGCGAGGCCGCAGAGGCCAGTTTCCAAGCCAAAATCTGTAAGGCCAAACTCGGCCAAGTCTGGCGCAGCACGCACTCATTAAGATGCAGCCGCTTTGAGAGGAAAACGTTCGGACTGATGTCATGGGGTCTGCGCTGCCATAAGGTCACACTGCAGCCATGCCACGCGATTTACATAAATGAAACCAAAACACATGCAGTTGGCTATGAAGCATGTGCAATGAGCCATGAATGACAGCAAGCAGAACAGGGATAAAGCCCTGTTCATTATATAAGCCATGTGGCATCATGACATGGTGCTGAATTTGTGTCATGTGACTATATGACTATATGAAAGACTATATGAAACTATTTATTCACATGCATTCAGTTGTAATATCAGCGAGGCCTCATTTCGGTGTAATGAAGTCACATAAATTGTTTCCTCATAAAATTAACCACTGGGCAGATTACATTATAAGATGATAACTGCTGTAAATGTGGATGACAAACCGCTAGGCTTTCAACTTATTATCAGTCAATTCCCTGCTTGCGATCACAAAAGAAGTATGCTGATGGCTTTTTGAATTCAATTTGAAATTGATTAAAGTTACAACACTGATTTGACTTCACATTACGTCGCCAGCAAACACTCAATCGAGCCGTTTTTATTCCCGGAGGGTGTTTATTTCATGAAACGCATTCTGTCTGAGATGTTTTATTCTTTTCAAGCCTCCCCATTAGTTAAGCTCTGCTCATTTCTTCCATCTGACATAATGAACACAAACTTTGCTCCTTCACCGTCAAATCAATACATTTGCCTAATAAGTATTGACAGTCTCCATTCAAAACAATATGACACGCAGGTCCATTTAGCTGCATTAATTGGTGTTTGGAACTCATCGATCAAACTTTTTTTCTTTTCTTTCTCAGACGTAGGACAATGAGTGTGCCACGGCCCTTTCTGAGACGGTGCCATGGACGGAGGAGCAGAAAGCGGGATTGTTTAATTATACAAGCTGAAGGCCTTTTCTCATGCCAGCACACAATGGGCAATGATTAGCAGAAGGTGTGCCTTTGCTGGTGGAGGATGCTAGATGTTGCGTGAGCATTGTGTTTGGCTGGCAGATCAGTGCCAGGCAAGACCAGGCTCTCCATGAAAAACACAAAAGCTCACCCTGAGCTGTCTGACCGCCAGCCAAATTCGACACACACCAACCGAGGAAAAGCATCTGGATTACCTAAATGAATTCTGTTTTCTGACAGTAGACAGACTAAAGACTGCAAGAGCAGCATTAACCTTTTTATATAATCTGTATCAAACCTGGGAAAAACACACACACACACACACACACACACACACACACACACACACACACACACACACACACACACACAAATGATTGTCTTACTATCCTTGTGAGGACCCTAACCTTTACCTGAGTAACAAAACAGAAACATTTTAGCTCTTTCATATATATATATATATATATATATATATATATATATATATAAATAAAAGCTGCGGTTTTTGTAAAATTTTCATTGTGGGGATCAAGCAAATGTCCCCAGAAGGCCCAAATTGTCAGATATTTCTATCCTTGTACACACACACCCAGACACAAAATGGGAGTACTTGCGTAACGAAAGGAAAAAGTCTGATTTTATCCCACAGGATGGACTGAAATCAACTGCGCGTTTATATCATATAGCTTTGGGCCAGATTAGGGCAGTCTGAGGGAATTAAATGGTGCTGTTAAATGTTTTTTTTTTTGTACTTTCAGGTCTGTGGACAGGTTACAAAGCAAACAATTTAGCACGGAGCACAAGGATAGCTTTACTGTGGTGACACACAGTCAGTATGGTGTTAGGGAACGGGAGCAGGAAAAACTGGAGGTGTTTTATACTCGCTACGGATAATGGCAGCAGGTTCTACCCGAGGCAGGGAAAGAAAGAGAGGGAAAGAGACAAGGGTGGGGGCAAGCATTGATTTTGCACACTGCCCCTCTTTCTATTACAAGAAGCTGATCAATATGCTTGACACTGTGCAGCAGAGGAATACTGCTAAAGCTGCATATCTGCACTGAGCATGTGGCCTGTCTGGTAATCATTCTTTTCTGATTGCGTCTCCCCCACCACTCAAGTCTGTTTAAGTGTGTCTGTATACCCCCCCCAACACACTCACACACACACACACACACACACACACACCATATCTAAAGATACATGTGCACACCATGCACACACATATATAATTATGTTCATGGAAACCCACTATAGAAAGCAGATTGTCCTGCTGTGAGCACACAGATGTTCAACAAACAGTTGATGTGACCGCTTGTTTCAGAGAGTAAATGCGTGTGGTTATGAGTGGACAGGTCATTGATCAATAGGGCCCAAGCTCTATGGTCCATATCTACAAGCTGCAGGTCAACTAGTCTAAAGCACAGAAATCTCAGACCTCAGGGTGTATTCACTCTCTCTCTCTCTCTCTCTCTCTCTCTCTCTCCCCTCCTCCTCCTCTCTCGCTGTCTCTCCATCTTTCTCTTTGAATCCATGGCCACAAACACCAACAATAATAATAATCAGAGTCGTACACAAACACCCAGCCCCATTCGGAATGTAATTGTTGCAGCGTGCAGAAAGTGAGTCTCTGCGGTCTGGTCTCTGCCGGGGCTCGCACGGTATGCTGCCTTTGATCAGATAATCATCGCCCGGGTGTTCATTTGCAGAACAGAACATCGGTTGCATCTCAAGAATCAATTACGCCGCTCGAAAGCTCATGTCTGCTACCGAGAATGAAACTAAGCAGCGCATACAGGCCTCGTGCAAGAAGAAAATCGAAAGAAAGTGAGTACGACAGCACTGTGTGAGCTTTAGCTTCTGTCAGCACACTGATGTTATGATAGTGGCATGCGGGCGGCTATTACTGTTGGCACTACGCTCTCCTGACTAGCCGCAGATTTACCAGCAGAGTGCAGCTTCTGAATCCTCAGCTAGTGCACTACCTGAAGCTGTGTGACGCTTAAAGTGTCCGGTGTCAAGCGCAGGCCCAAACGCTGACTCAAGATCAGGTAATGAGGCACTTCCTTTCAGCGTTTGAATAGAAACAGGCTATTAAGTGTGGAAAGGACTTATAATGCCAAAAGCCTGCTTCAAGAGCTAAATAAATATAAGCATTGACTACAAGCTGCTCTATGGCTGCATTTTGTAATCAGCTATTTTTCAATGTAGTCATTTAACACAAGTGGTTCAAAGAGGTTCAAAGGCCTCTTAGGTGCTGGATATAACTATGTTCACACATCGTAGTCCATGACAATTCCTCCCCATGAAAAGAATTTGTCATGCGCAACATTGACGATATAGTGGGCATCTCACACATAGAACGAGAAGGCGGAGCTTAAACCCAAGATGAGGAAGAAGAATTCATTCACAAAAACGGAGCTTCCTGAGTAATATGGAACAGAGTGCTTTGTATACAGAAGAAAAGATGTGAATCAAACATCTGTGATTTGAAAAAGTGTATCAAAGACCTGTGTCAAAAAAGAGTGGAGAACAACTCAAGCAAAAACACCAACCAGTGTATTTTGATGTGACATGTGGCTAAAAATATAGTGCTTTCATGCCATCATTTATATCGTTAGATATAAATATATCGTTTGCTTCGTTAGAGCAAAAAAATACCATGAAATATCATGATATAGTTTTAAGAGTATATCACCCATCCCTAGTTCACACTAGCAAGCAAAAACTTGCTGATGTTATCAGTAGTCTTTCATGGCTGTGCATGGTCCAACAACTTTTAGTTCCAGTGAGAAACTATACACCACTATAACTCCATCCGTCCATCCATCCACCTTCTATATTGCTTATCCTTTTCAGGGTCACGGGGAACCTAGAGCCTATCCCAGGGAGCTTCGGGCACAAGGCAGGGCCAATCCATCACAGGGCACAATCACATACAGACTCACACAACCATTCATACACTACGGACACTTTAGACATGCCAATCAGCCTACCATGCATGTCTTTGGACTGGGGGAGGAAACCGGGTACTCCGGCAGCACAGGGAGAACATGCAAACTCCGCACACACAGGGCCACGCAGGGAATCGAACCCCCAACCCTGGAGGTGTGAGGCGAACGTGCTAACCACTAAGCTGCAGTGCCCTTACCCAGTCGAACCTATTTTCATTTGCATAAAATTACATCTTGCGCTTGCTAGTGTGAACAGAGGGTAAGATATTAGAGCTTAGTGATAGTGGGAATCTTAAAACTGATATTTTATTTACTGAAAATATCGTCTACAGTTGCGTTGTAGCTGTGTCCTTGCCGAAACAGACACTCTCTCAGACTGCTTCTGATCTGAGCAAGAAACAACTGGCTTTTAAAAGTGGCAGCCAACGAAAACAACGAGGAGGCAGAGTCTTGAGTTAAATGAACACTAGGTCTGGTGTATTGCCGTTCTTAGAAATGAACTGAAACAGTTTAGACTTCATGCTGCTGTTTAGTCCATCGTCCATTTTTAATACTCTACTTTAACGTGTAAGTGCGCCAGATAACAATTTGCTCTTATGTGAAAACAAGCATGGATAATAAAGTGTGTTAGTACATGACTTTTTCTGGTATTCTGTTAGAATATTTATCACCGTAATTTGTCTTTTTCAAATCACCCAGTTCCATTACACAATCAACATGGCTATGTGTCTGGTATTGTTTTGGTGTTAATGATTTCAGAGTTCCATGCTGCTCTGAGTCTGGTCTCGTCTGGGTCTGACTGATCAGCTCTGTCTGCATGGCGGAGAGAGAGAGAGAGAGAGAGAGAGAGAGAGAGAGAGAGAGAGAGAGAGAGAGAGAGAGAGAGAGAGAGAGAGAGCGAGAGCGTGGAGATGCTGTACTCAGGTCACAGCCCATGGCGTTAAATGATGTTTTAGGCAGCGGCTTGAGCTATGCATTAGTCAGACACGCTCCCGCATGCTCCCGATGCTTCCGCCCACCTTCCATCAAAATTCATACCCTCTTCATTATGATTTAATGCTCTACACAAGATTCTCTAAATGAATCCTACACAAATAACATGGCCATTAGGTCATTTAATATCCTGAGTCTAAACGTGTGGGGCCCCTGGGGTTCTGCTCCTGTCTAGACATATGGAAGCACTCACACATGCACACACTTACTCGCACGCACACACTCAAAGCAATCCACCCACTGCACTGGGGTCCCCCAGGAGAAGGCAAGAGAGACAGAAACTGCTGAAAGAGACCAGGAGCAGAGAAAATAATCAGCAGTGGTAGACTCTGTGCATTTATCAACTCAAAAAGAACATCCACTCATGCTGGCCACTGCCTGCTCCTCGCTACCTGGCAGCATTTCCTTGGTTACAGACATAGGTCTTAAGCGATTAAGAAGAAGGAAGACAAAAGGATTTTGCTGACGGACATATTGTGGGAGGCTGGGCCCCTAGAGCGGCCCTCCTCCTGCCTGCCTGCCTCACAAGCGTGACCTCTGAACCCTGCCAGGGGCCCAAAGCGCAGAGTCCCAGCTCAAGCTGAAACTTAAACTCCTGTGTTTCCATTCCATTCAGGCCACAGCTGACAACTGGCCAAAAGGAACCCTCTTTCAGAAAGACAAAGACTTGGGCTTCTCCTCACACTGATAGCACAAGAAGACCAAACGTGAACAAGCACTGTGCAAGCGCTGAGGCACTCTGCTTCCGTAGTTAACGCTCCCTTTGGTACACAGTGTTGTAAACACATGAAAACACGTGCGAGATCATTCAATGGCCCCACTGCTTTAGCGGCAACCATTAATATCAGCAGAGCAGGAAGGCTCCTCTCTTTTCACACATCAATAATAAGCCGTCTGATGCTTTGTTAGAAGATGAACAGATTTGAGGATGGAGAGGGCAGAGGAGGAGTGAGTTGGAAGGGGGGGATGTTCTCAGAGCACAGCTACATAAGGAGACACGACGTCCTGTTTTGGTGCGTGCCGTTCGCAATGGCAAAATGCAGCGTGTCAGCTCACCGGCTGAGTGCGCTCAGGAACAAAGGCACAGTCAAAGCGGCTGGTAATGATCTGAGAAACCTGCACAATGTCTGCAGAAATTCCCCTCGACGCAGACGCCAGCCACCCAGAGGAGGCTCGTGAGTGCAGGACTAGCCCTGGTAATCTGTCTCCCACTCACAAAGAGCGAGAGACAGACACAGAGAGGGAGAGAGAGGGATCATGCTGAAAGGCTACTGAGGGGGCGGTTGCTAATGCTACAGTGGATGACATAGAAAATGTTTCTTTTCATGTGTTAGGAAAATCTGTTATGTAAAATAAACTCTAAAAACAGCCTACAGATAGTAAAAAAAAAAAACATACAACAACCCCCACACACATGGCCTCGATGCAAAACGAAACGAGCACACAGTTGTTAATTAAAAATGATAAAACAGGTAGTTTCAGTTTAAAATCTGATTCGAAGCCATTGTTAAATCCTCTCTATATATGCACACTTGTGACCTTATTGCAATAACTGATTTATGTGTTCATGTGCCAAATTTATTAGAAATAAATGGCTTTATTGTTTTCAAATTTTGGTGAACAAAAATCTGCACAATGCTGTGGCACTACAAGACATTTATCATTTGTGATCTGTTGTTTTGTTAACACCTCCACCGCTGTTCCTGCGCCTTTAACCGTCATGACATCACTGTAACAGACACTCTCATTGCCTTATTGATTTATTATATGAAAATACCTGTTATTACCTGAAATGATTATGGTTTTCAGAAAAATGTTTCTGGCATACCTGTCAACGTCCACATCAACTGTTACGGGAACTGAGCTGAAGTTATGGCTGGAGCTGCAATACTATCAGTGCTGCATTTCATGACTTGTACTACGCTGCCAACTCAAGCCTTTTAAGTAATGGGCAGCTCAACATGGTGGCAGCACATCAGAGGCTTAAGCACGTGGTGCGGAGACAAACAGCAGCTCAGACGTTCCACCTCATCGAGGCTGCATGGATGGACTGGACCCATAGTAATTAAGTTCATTAAGGCAGACAGGAAAGGCCAAGTTAACCATAGGGTTCCTACTGAATTGGTTCTTAATCCTTATTGGGGAGGCAGTAATCCTTCAGGATAGCATCGTTCCAACACCTATTGTGACTGATCTAGATCGTACCTTCACCTTCATCTACACCCTGAGGCAGGGGAAAGAGAAGCATCAACCAGTTACAAGTTTGTGGTAATGAGAGAGACGAAGCCTCAGTCCGAGGCCACTGGAGTAATTAAACTCCCACACGGCTTCTTCAGGGTTTGAGGAGGTGAAATCTCCTGAGGATAACACCCATTTTGTGTGGGCTACTAGGAGCTGCAGCGTGTTGTGCTGCGCTGGACCTGAGGGACACTAACAGATGAATGCCTGTCACTGAAATGGAGCCCCTGCCTTGTGGGAATCAGCTATAAGTACAGAAAACTAATCTATAAAAGGAAGATAGGGCCATCACAGAGCCTGGTGTAACCACACACGCACACACACACACACACACACACACTTACTTCAAGCAATGTAAAACAAATAGCTGTTTCCTGAGTCATATTCATGCTACATCTACTTGTTTTGATGATGATTTTTTTCTCTATCATTCATGCAATGTAAATTTCATTTCAGGTAAAGAGTTTATTTCTACAAACAGCCTCACCGGTCCACTCGTCTTCACGGAATTGCTTCCATAATTAGTGCTATTGTATCATACTCTGTTTTCTCGATATAGAAGTGAGCATGTGGGAGGTCAGACGCATGGTGCCCTCTCCAGCTGTCGATGGGTCAACGTGTACGTAGTGGAAAATAGGCTCAATCACATTCACAAGAGCTTTCTAGGCAGCAGCTGTACCCTTAATAATCAAAAAGTATGTGTGGAATTTAAATTAAACTAGCATGCCTAATATATATTACCAAACTGGTACACCAAAATAAACCATACAACAACAACCAGATCGCAGCATATGCTCGGCTGATATACAGCTGCCAGATTTCATTACGCAAAACGAAACAATATATGCATCTTAGTGAGCAAAGTGTTTCAGCCTGGTTCTGTGTATTTTCACTGAATGTAAAGTCTGGTGGAGGAGACCTCTTTCAAGGGGAATTGGCGTATCAGGAGAGTCCATAAGCCCATATCTGGAAGCTGATACAGCAGCAGTGATGGCAGATCATTTTTCATGTACCAAACTGCTTTGGCCAGAACATGCAGGCAGGAGGCAGAGCAGTAGCAGGTAGGGCGAACATGATGGCATCCTAGGGATGACGGGGAGAGCATGACAGCAAAAGGGAGGGGGCATTATCTACCATCAGTTCCCTCCCCTCGTCCACAACCCCGCCTTGGGCCTTCCTTCCCAGTTGCTTGGCCAGCTGAGCAATCAGGTCAGTCAGCTCTTCCTGCGTCGCCCCTGGTCAATTGTTCCCTCTCCACGCCTCATGTGCAGCCCACAGCTCTGCTAAAATGATGTCATATCTGTTCCTGCGGCAGTCAGACGGTGCCACGGCATAAACACACAGAGGTGGCTGTGACTCTGGCAGGAGACAATGAGCCGGGTTCAGTGACACCGACATTTCTGATGATCTTGGCACTTCTGTCAGGAAAACGGACTGCTTTTAAAACGGCTCGGATGCCATTTCTCTTTCTGTAGTTTCTGCATCAGGTGGCTCTTGAATAAGCAATAGAATATAAAGAACCGTCATTGGTTCATTTCTCTTTTTTGTGCTCTCTGTTTAGAGGCATGAAACAAACATTATTGCTGTAGTCAATATGTGCTCTCTGAGGACTGATTATTGGCATGGTACATATATTAGCGGTAGTGAGGGCATTGTGCAGCCATTCTATTCACAGAATCATTTCTCTAAGAGATAACAGAGGCATTAGGATTGCTCAGAAGCACCTAACCAAGCACGCACAGTAGTCTGTCTCATCAAACAACTACAGACTCACGGAGAGTGAAGCAATGTAATGCAGTATCTATAAACTCTCTGCCACTGATTTAAAAGAACGCAAACTCCAATAACACTCTAAAAGCAGAAAATATAAGACAGCTCCCCCGCCACCTAAAGTGATTACCATGCACTTCACCAAGCAAGGGATTGCAGATAAATAATTCACTGCTTCAAAGCACGAAAACAGTCAGAACATACAGCACAGACAGAGTGTTTCCAGTGAGCAGTGTGAGAAAGGAAGGTGGTGAATGAGAGGTCGAGTCTCCAAGAGCACGGCCTCAATGAACGAGGGGTGGGTTTTTTTCTCTCCATGGGAGTGCAGAGTGTATAAACAAGCAGGCGATTTGATTAAGTGTGTAATCGAGTGAGAACTGGAGCCCACACAAGCCCAACACACTACAACACTCACACTGCTTTGACACAAACCAGCTCACAGGGCTGCTAATGAGGGCAAGGGTACACACCTAACACACACACACACACACACACACACACACACACACGCACACGTACGCATGCAGCACACCCACTTTAACACCTGTGAACGGTCAAACACCAACATAAATGATTTACCAGAATTTCTTAAACAATACACCTCAACAAGTATCTTCCTCCGTAAGAATTTCATTATTTTCCCCCAAAAGAGGCCCAAATGATCTTAACAAGTGCATTATAATTTGATGGAAGTATAAAAATCACAGCATGGTACAGTAATAATACTGTAACATTAATAATAATGATGATGATGACATAATAGAGTTTCATACTGCATTAAAAAGAAATGTCTTTATTTAAAAACTGGAAATTGGTTTCATTCAGTCAAGGCAATTATTAGCTGCTGTGTATATACTGTAAATTAGTTCATTAAAACAAAATGTGCCAGTTTAAAGGTTTTACTTTATTCACCTTAGTCAGAAAAAAAGCTATTTGAGCTCATTAGACGTGATGACAAATTTATAAAAAAAAAAAAAAATAAAAAAAAATATCAAGAAACAGAATCGAAATACGCTTCAATGATATTAATGTTAAGAGCGCACCCACCTAATAAGTCCCAGTTTAACCTCTGGAAACAGCTGTATAAAAATGATGCTGTATTAGTTACGCTTATTTTCATTGGCAAAGTATAATTCACAATTATACATTTATGCATAATACAATTTGAAAATAATTCACCATTTTCTGATCTTTAAACATGATTTTGGGTGTGCTACTCCACTACTGAAATGATCTTGAACCTTGACCTGAAATACTCTGTAAACGAAAAGTGTGGCTGTCCATATAAAACATGCTTACCGTATTAGTGAAAGGTTTCTCAAAGTTAACCATTGACAGAAACGCAATCTTCCTTTCACTGTTTTTCTGGTGTCTAGGTAAACGTAAGAAAGAACTAGCTTATATCTGCGCAAGTGTGACTGCTATCTTTTAGATTCCGACCGGGAGCTCCTTTACGCCCTCTAGATCAACAGTACAGAGTCTGGTGTTGCCACACTATGTATCACAGCTGCAAAGAGTGTCACATTTGAGCCACATTTTTTTGCATTTGTCTCCGTTTCGTTTTTGTGCTGAGCAAATGCCAATCGTTTTGAGATCGCTGAGGGATCGCATAAATGTATTGATGTATTATAGAGTAGAAGAAATAATTCATGCTAATGTACACCATTAACATTAACTACCAGCTTGTCAGTTTAAATAATGCAATTTGCAGCAGCTGAAATATGCAGAGCAGAAGTTGTAAAACAAGTTCAAAAGATTACCTGAAAGCGGTAATCATAATAATAATAATAATGACAATAATAATAATAATAATAATAATAATAACTGAATTGAGACGCATATTAATGACATAAGCAGCTCAAGCGCATTTGTGCTCTTCCATGTGTATGACTATGAAGACAAACAATTTTTTTAATGCACCATTATTATTAATGTCAGTATGAATTGAATGAATCTCAAGTCTTGAAGGATACTTCAGTTAAAACAGGATCGATATAAATCGTACGATACTGCATAAGCAAAGTTATAAAAACAATGAATAGTAAATAATATTAAATCATAATTAAGAAAAAAAACATACTTGCATAGTCCCACTGTGTATTTCCTAAAAGACATCTGGTGCAATTACTCTAACTAAAAATTTGCACGAGATCTGGTGCAGTATCAGGGAGATAAAATGCTAATTCGTGGTGGAATGAAATGATTAGGAAATACTGGTATGACGATAAGACGATTTACAAGCATGTTTGTTTGTATTCGGTATCCAAGGCTTGGTACGTCCACCTCATTCCTGCCCACATTTAGAAAAGTAGCTCTAACAAACCGATTGAAAGCATGGTGATTTAAATCTGAGCAGCCTGTGCCTACATGTTATAGCCTTGGCAAAGGCAGATGAGATCATGTCTCGGCCTGCTGTGAAGTCACGAATATTTACAGCGGTTACTCAACACCAGCTGCGCATAATGCATCTGCGAGATGCACCACACACCCATTTCGGCAAGGATGGTGTAGCGGTTGTTAGTGGTGTGTAGGTCAACCACAGCTAACTGGTAATAGAAGAAACCTCTAACATTGGAGTAAATGTTATGATTCGTTTCAAACGAGATCAGTCAGATCAAATTGCTCCATGGTTACATGCGTGTCTGTGCGTTAACATATCCAGTGACTACTTCCTACTCGAATCTGTTTTTCCTACTAATGTTATTTGTCTCTGCTCTCAATCCCCTAGGAAAGGTGGACTCGAGAGCCATTTGTCTGCGTGAGTAAGGTTAAAAGTACACAAGCCGGGATGTGGCTGGAGCTCGGGTCCATCTGAACACTGATCACAATCTCTTAGCCAAAGCCGAAGCCCGTGTCGCTAATAGTCAGAGATTTTGTGACAGGTCTCAAGCACATATTATCCTACATGGACTTATTTGATGGTGTTGGTAATGAACAGTAGAACGTCACATAAACCAGTGGATCTCTGTTTCAGGATTTCCGTTTAACATACATTCTAAAAGAGAACTGAACAAAAATGTGATTTATTTTCATAGTTAGTGTCCTTCAGTGATGCCACTCGTAGTTGCCCTTGGTGACTTTCCACCCACGTTTCCTCTTCCTGAAGTTACCACGGTTTGACACCAAAGCAAATCCTAAGTGAACAACGTGACCTGGTATAGAATTACTACAATTTCAATGATTATGATTTTTCCATGACGTGACATTTTTCCGCTCCGGTACACGGTCCAAAATCAATCAACTGCTTAAATCATTAACAAACAGGCAACAATGCACAAGCTTGCCCCACAATCTTACTGATTTTTTTTTAACAAATATTTTTAAAGAAATACAATGGAAGAATGATTAATTAACAATTCTTCAATTCATACATATTCAAAGAAAATCAATCGATCTAAATATTGAGCAGGATATTATTATTTCCCCGTCGGCAGCCACGTCACTCAGGATTTGCTCGAACGGGTAGCTTTGGTGTTTTTAGTTTCGGACTGCGGCTCCCTGTCGCAGCTCGGCCTCCTCCAGCTGAGGGTTAAAGCTATTTAAAGGAGACCCTAGAGCAAGTCCACCAAACACACCACCACTGTACAACAGCAGCTCCCAGACAGCTGAAGAATGGCTCCATTATTCATAGACACACACACACACACACACACACACACACACATATACACAAATACACACACACACTGAGGTACAAACACCACTGACCTGCTCCTTGTATAACCCATTTCTCTCCCTCTGCCTAGTGGAAATTCCCCTGCTTGTGGTTGTGAGCATTAAGCATTAAGCTGAGCACATTGTTATACTACAAGAATTCTTTACTGATAACAGATATATCACAGCATGCAAGTGCTTCATTTTCATTACTACTAAAGAAGCTCTAATTAGTATCTCAAACCTTTTAGGACTGCACACTGCATCTACACTCCGACTTACATAAATTAATGTAGCACTTAACAAAGCATGGATAAATTTAATCACGCTTTATCCCAAAATCATTTCTTCTCTTCTGACGAGTCGGCTATGTATAATTACCGGGCTAATTGGTTTATAATCTTTAGCGATCACCGACTGCAATGGGTATGAGCAAGGGGAAAGGTTTCGCCGTTTAAGTTGGAAGACTAAATATGCTAGGGAAACTGAAGTACGAAGGAACACGAATTCACGTGCTTGCAGACACAAGACACGGTATTCTCCTAGCAGAGAATTACAGGCAGAGAGGGATCTTCTATATATTTGAGAGGATCAGCAATTTACACCCTGAGTATGCAGAGTCAAGAGGATCATACTGTAAAGTATATGCTCAGTGTGTCAGGCGGGAACGGCATTGTGAATTATACCTGATGATTAAATACAGTTCACTCAACTGCAAACCCTAATCCTAGAGCAAGTGAATGAAAGCCTACTTATTGTGGCCATTCTGTCACAGCCACTGTCTGTAAATGAACAAAATCTGTGTGTGTGAGCGTGCGTGTGTTTATGAAACATCAGGAAATACCAAGCCAGGCATTCCATCTCGTCAGCACCTCTGTTTCTCATGTGACTGGAGACACACAACCCAGATTGTGTGCAAGTTTGCTCGTTGAGGATGATAAGAGAAATTTGGTAAAGTGAGAGAGTGTGAGAGGAGAAGAGAGAGAGAGAGAGAGAGAGAGAGAGAGAGAGAGAGAGAGAGAGAGAGAGAGGGCAGGGAGGGGGAAGATAATCTGATATGCATGACTTGAGGTTCTTCCCAGCTTCTCCCTTTCTTTGCTCTGGCACAAATCACAGGTTGCATCCATAATTTACAGGTCGCTCTCTCTCTCTCTCTCTCTCTCTCTCTCTCTCTCTCTCTCTCTCTCTCCCCTAGCCGCACCACCTAGACGGTTGTGCGGCTCCACCGTCATGCGCTCATTAACATAATGCAGATGGCATGTATACAGTACAGCCTCAGTCATATACATACAAGGCGATGGCACAGGCAGGGTTTGCATTACTGAAAAGCCCCCAGACTGGTTTCAGACTATTCAGACATTGATGCAACACTGGCACTTTTAAAGTAAATCTCTTATCTCAGTAATTCCACCTGTCATTAATAATCATGTCGAAAATACTGACACTAGCTTTGTGAGGAGAAACAACAAAGAGGCAGCGTGATTTGAGAGTCCCTGCTGCTAATTATGACTCATGTTGTACAGTGTGCTCTGCTGTTACTCAAAAACACTAAATGAATTTGTCATTTGCCAGCGCTCAGGAAATATTACCTTACACAACACAATCCATGCATTCCTGCTTTAACCAGCAATTACACTAGTAGGGAAGGTTCAGAAAGCAATCACGCCATGCAAGAAGCACACATGATTGTAAATCTGTGATTGGAGTGAGAGTCATTAGAAGAAATGAGCAGTGAAGGATCATCAATCAAGAACCTTACCAGAGGACGCGGTAGGTTTCTTTGTTTAGTGTTTAGCCAATCCACCCTTATATCCTCATCAATCATAGAGCTGATCTGCAATGGAGAAACAAAGAAAAAAAATACCGTGTGAACACCTAAGCAAAGCAACACTATTAGAATAATTTAACTGTGCATCAATTCTGTATCGCTTTCCAACACGGTGTGGATGGTTAACCTGATTAAAGAACGCAGCATACCACAGCTACATAAATATGGCAGAATATCAACTTATCTCTCACATAAGTTGCCAGCGTGAGCAATAACAGAAAAAGCACAACCCACTAATTCAGATCTGTGGCTCAGGTGGTAGAGCGGGTTGTCCACTAATCGTAGGGTTGGTGGTTCGATTCCCGGCTCACATGACTCCATGTCCCACATGACTCCATGTCCTTGGGCAATGGACACTGAACTCCGAGTTGCTCCCGATGGCAAGCTAGCGCCTTGCATGGCAGCTTCTACCATTGGTGTGTGACTGTGTGTGTGAATGGGTGAATGGGAGAATCAGTGTAAAATGCTTTGGAACCGCTAAGGTGCAGACCATTTACCAATGTTATCAAAATAAAAGGTGTGAGATTTGTAGCTTCATGGTATAGGAGGCAGATGATTCCGTATCGCAAACTATGATGACGATTCATACACAAAACAGGTCTATATCGTTAAAACCATATAACAGCGTCAATCTAAAAGTCCCATACAAACCATACATCATAAAAAATTCAAAGGTAGTTACATCAATCTTACATGCCCCTCATGTGTGCTACTCGGTAAATGAAACATTCTGCACATTCGTTAAAATACTCATTCAAATGAAGTTACGTAAAAGAGAGAAGGGAAAAGGGTAAAAAAATATTTGCAATGGATAAGGAAAACATGTCAGTAATGATCTAATACTGATCCAGCATTTTAGGCCAATATTATCTACAGACCAATATCAGCTCAATGCAACTTTATTACTAAGTACAACAATTGAGGAATCCATATTCATGAGATTACAGAACATCCCTGAGCAACTCTTAGCAATCTAATATGGTGCAGAAGCGAAAGCATCAAAACATCAGCTTTCCAGATGAGAGACTCAGCAATATGGCTGCATGATGATGAACAGGAGTCTTGATACTTGATACTGTTACTCCTGGCTGTTTGACACAAGCACAACTCTTTGGCAAAAACTGTTAATGAACAAATGGTAAATGGTCTGCACATATATAGCGCTTTTATCCAAAGCGCCTTACACTGTGTCTCATTCACCCATTCACAAACACACACACACACACCAATGGTAGCAGAGCTGCCATGCAAGGTGCTGACTTGCCTTCGGGAGCAACTTGGGGTTCAGTGTCTTGCCCAAGGAGACTTCGGTATAAGGAGTCATGTGGGCCGGGAATCGAACCGCCAACCCTACGATTAGTGGACAACCCACTCTACCACATGAGCCCCAGCCACCACTGTAATATACATATGTATGCACAATATGCATCCATCCATCCATCTTCCATACGGCTTATCCTAAACAGGGTTGAGGGGACCCTGGAGCCTATCCTAGGCACAATCACACACTACAGACAATTTTGGAAATGCCAATCAGCCAATTCCAATCAGTCTTTGTACTGGAGGAGGAAACCCCAAAAGCACAGGGCTTACATGCAAACTCCAAAACAGAGGAAGGATTTGAACCCCCAACCCCTAAGGTGCGAGGCAAATATGCTAAAAGTGCTAACCAAGCCTATGGTGAATGACAACTTGTTTGCATTTTGAATTACTGATTGAATGGTAAAGAAGCTATTTTGCCAAAATCCTGCGCAAAAAGAATTTCCATTTAAGTATAAAACTTTAGTCATAGTGCCCAGAGTGGTTAATAAGAAACCAGAAATATTAACAGCCAGTTAAATAATAAGTTGTGGCAATGTTTCTGTTCTTATAACTTATATGCCTCTTATGAGAAAATCTGTCTTGATAAAGGAGCTCTACTGTATGTGTAATGTGTCACTGACAAGTTTCGAGCAAGACGGCATGTGCAGCCATGACTCACTCATCCCATTCACTCAGTTCATACATTTCATTTGTCTTGTACTTGGGAAATCATATAATCAGCACACAGTAGTAAACATTTGTTGAAGACAAATTCTCACTGCAAGCAGGCATTTGGGTCATTTAAGAATTCAAGTAGAGGTCACATGGTACAGCGTGAATGCTCACTGATCACTGTGAGTAAGTGGGAATAGCAGTGCTGTGTTTTATGTAATGGTTGTCCGAGTGCAAATGCCGCAGAATCTATTCTTGAATCAAACTGCGTTGAGAAACAAATCAGGATCGCAGTTTTAATAAAACATTTTGTGCAGTCGCGCTCAGCAACGGTGTTCATTTCTTTAATGCGTCGTATTACTCTCTTCATTCCCACCCGGCTGTAATTACACACACATATTTCAAGTCAGCTTTCGGATAAGTGAAACTGCTGATATTTCGAACGGGCTCAAGCTCGGGCTCAAGCTCAGAGTATTAATAGCCTTGTTTATGGTGACTGTATGTCTTACTTGTTTGTGCTTGAGCATTTGAGAAGTGTCAGTCTTCTGATATCGTCCTAGAGTTTATACAGTATGTCAGGTCATGTCTTTCTTCATAGAGTCGCTCATATACATCATAATTACATCAAATCTGCCTGACAAATGTGACCCTTTCATATTTTTGGTGATGTCTGAGATCAATTAAATTGGGCATATCTCCTTAATTAATGAAATGTTATCCAGTTGTGATATCACACACTGAAACTTAGCGCTGGGGGTGGGGGGTGGGGTGTGTGTGAAAAATACGACAGTAGAAAACCTCCACAGGTTTAATTCACATCCCCTTGAGAGCATCTACAAAATTTACTCAACCTAAGGACTTAAAATAAGGTTTAGGCTAAAGAATCATAGTTACTCCCGAAGGACTGCTACTGCTCCAGATTTCACATCAGCCAGTACTGCTTTAATTGGTTCAGTTAGGCTATTTAAGCAGCTTTCTAATTGTGCATCACATATTGTCTCGGCCTGCCTTTAGCTTGTTATAATGACAGAGTTATAACGCCAATAAGATAGCGGATCGCTCAAACAAGGCCTACTCACCTTAAGCCAGAAGGAAAAAATGATGTGAAGATGGAGAGCAATAAGATATAAGAGTGAAATGTACTGATGATGAAAGGGGAAAAGGGAAGATGGAAAGAAAATGCACACACGGCTAAAGGTTTGATTATCCGCACTTTCGCACTGACTGAACACAAATGGAAAGACATCTAAGGCGGACCTCCTCCGGTTCTTGGACTGCACCGGTGCTCAGATGGGCTCTTGGATTGGCCTGTATTGTCTGTGCTCCACACTCATTAGCTGAGTCAAGGAGGGACTTACTGGGGTGTTTAGCTCGCCAGGCTTGTGTGGCAGCTCAACAAGCACTCCCAGCTGGAGCACTGCACTCTCATCACAGCTGCACACATACAATTAGTGCAGGTGCAGCCAAAGGGGTGAACTGGTACAACACACACACACACACACACACACACACACTCACTCACACACACCGAGGTATTTCACACTTCCGTTGACCATCAGCACTCATATCGAGTAGTTTCAATTTTCTAAATCTTAATGCGCTCACATACGATGCGTCACTTTGAGTAAATAAAAAATATCTGAGCTCTGTTACTTGAGTTGGAGTGTTTAATGCAGTGCCTGGTCTGTCAGTACTACATGAATATTCCTCAGATCATAGCCAAGCTTGGCATTCCGTTCTCTCATGACACTAAATTAGTCTGAGTGCGAGATAGGTTTAACGTACTGACGGCATTTTATAAATAAGCGGCGAGGAAAATGGAATGTGTGCATATGCTTTTTTCCCCCCTGACCTAATATTGATGCTAAGAGCTCTGCTTGCAAAACATTATCACAGAGCTGTGTGCAATGGCAAAATTACACTACAAAAGCAGGCACTGATTTGCGAGTTGTTTATTTAGGGGCCTCTAGAGGTGAAATAAATTCTGCCTGTTTTTTGGCTTTGTCTCGCTGCCACATGGAGTAAAGACAAAGAGAGAAGAGAGACTCTCTGTAGAACATCGCTTATTCTGTGATCGTCTTACATCGGGATTAATCTCCAATGGATGCCATTAAGCAGAGCGGCCAGCAAAACAAGCCATGCACACAACTCGATGATTCATTTAGGGCCCGGCTCGCTAGAGGGATGGGTTCCTGTTCTTTTTTTAGTTACTTTTTTTTTTTCAATTTTAATTGTTTTTTTTTGTTTGTTTGTTTAGTTTTTTTTTACATGAAATCAAGCTCAGCATGAGATGGCCATTCTGCAGACATCCAACACTAATTAACTTACAGGTTCCTTTATGTGTAGAATAAGCTTTTGTTTACCTTCACACACAGTTAATGCACCCGCTGATCATACGAGCGTAATGTAGGACTTCGGGGGAGAAAGCAGTCTTTCAGCAGGAGGTCTACAGTACACAGCTGAAAACGATAATGACGGCGAAAAGCAAAGCCACGAGGGTCATCAAAAGGAGGAATGAAAGCTACTGGCAGCATAAAGTATCAAACTTCGTTGTGGCATTACATTTGAATTTCAATCAACCGAAAGCACATGACGACACACTCGTGATCTCTTCCACTTGTCCCTAGGGAAGGAACAAATCTGTTCTCTTGAGCTACGGCTTGCTTTATTGTGAAAGAGAACAGAATGAGCATGCAGAGGATCTCATTATGAAAATAAACTGCACACGATAACAACACACCTGAAGTTAGTCATACACATTGTCAACAGTGCTAAACTTATGAGCAGAACGGCTTATAAACCTCGTTTATAATCAATTACTATCTATTTATTCGGCTCCTGATATATCACCTATGATCTGCGTCTTGCAATTCTCCGAGTTTCAACATCGAAAAACATATATGAGGGAATTTTTAATTACTTAGCTTGGCAGCTGCAAAATGCCACGGTAGCTCACAAGTTCACAATGGCTCTTTCATTCAAACTCCAGAAAGACAGGCAAGCGGCCAACACTACCAAGCAGCAGCACTGGGCCAAGCCGTAGCACTGGGCCAAATTGAGCAGACAACCACAGACATGCACACAGGCAGGGGACTGACCGACACTTTCACATGTGTGACACCGGGCAGAGAAACGCACTGAAACATAGTGGGCCACCTTCCACAGCTCAGACTATACACACACACCTAACAATTATCAGGCCTATTTTACCTGCAGAGCCAAATCCTGTTTATTGGCATCTAATTGTCAAAGGTTCACTGTGTCAGCCCTCAGCAGGCACCTCCCCCACGGTCAGTGGAGTGAGATTGAGTCGAACTCAGCAAAGATGAGCGAGATTCCAGCTCAGACTGCAGCATTCCTCAAGCTGGCGCCCATTAGAGGCTAGATGGCTGCTTCTGAAGGGATTAAAAACAACTCAAATTCCCTGTGGAAAGGTGATTCTCAAGATGGTGACCTCAGCAGTAGCTTGTAACCTGACAGTTCAAAGATCTGTAATGCGGTATTACAAAAGGTAAGAATAAAGTAATAGTTCAGAGAACACGACATGTCTGGTGTTTAAAGTTTGCTTCTTTATATTTGTACTGTAGCTACAATGCTAATGTAGCTAACAAGTAAGAAACACTTAGAGCCCTCTGTTTAGCATTGGGGGGAAAAATGCAAATCATCACACTCACCTCAGACAACATGAACGTGTGACGTAATCACACATATTTTCCTACGTTGTTTCTGACACTGTACGACACACTACTGTAACAGTCTCAAGCCTTACATACAGTATTATGAATAAAAACAGAAAAAAGTACATCACAGAGTCGTAGTAGCCATCATGACGTCATCAATCACTCTGTTCTTCAGAAAATCCAACTCGCATAGGAGGGCTGATTCTCCTTTTTTTAATGAAATTACAAGTGATTTACATGATTTCAGGGTGTTAGGTTATATATATATATATATATATATATATATATATATATATATATATATATATATATATATATATATATATATATATATATAGAAAGCCTTTGACAAAAGTAGAACATACTGAAATCATTCTCATGCCTGGATCAGGAAGGTTGCGATGGACTTTAACAGGAAACATGGCGAGCCCATCACACCCGACACTGTTGCTAAACTTATTAACAAATTCATTAAATAAGTCAAATTAAAAGACTAGAGCTGCTGCGGTCCGAGAAGTGGACGTCCACAAACATCCACTGACGAACACAGAACTGACATGGTGCTGGCAAACATAGTCCCCTATGTATGGAGACTACTGGGACACCCTGTATAATAAAGTTTCATATGTATAATTATTTTAAAAATACAGATATTCTATGAAACTACAAAAGGTGTGTTTAGCCAAACAATAAATTCTGAGGACAGCTAGAGACTTGAGCAAGTAGTTTGTGCAATGGTTAGCTACAGTAACCTCATAGCGCCAGTCAACTTCAGACATGTCTTGACAGATCGGTTACATCTGAAGGGAGGGGAAAATTGTGTTTAATCTTGGTCCAAAAAAACAACAACAAAAACTCCTTTAATGTATGAGTAAGAAGGATCTCCCCAAAAATGTCAAAATTAACAATCGAATGCTCCAGATTTACTCCTACAGTTACAAATCCCCCACACAGCAACAAAGGAGCTCTAATTACACACAAATGTCACAAACCGAGGAGTGAAAGTTAAAAAAAAAAAAAGCACCAAAATGTTGGCAGTAGCAAACTGCTCCTGCTGGAGCGAGGTCAGCAGTGCAGCCACACAAAATAATTTGCTGCTTTCGGAAAGCTGCTTCCTCCCTTGTTTCATCACCTCATTCTCCCTTTGTTAGTGCTCGGAAATGCCTTGAGTGAGGAATGAAAATACTGGCATGTCCCTGCAGCGCGGAGCGAGTGTTTCTGCAGCTGCAACGCGCGCTTGGCCCATCAGAACAGGGCGCCCAGGTCAGGTTTCCCCCACAGATAGCCATATTAACCGAAAAAAGCATAAACACCCACATCACATTTCACAGTGAAAGCTTCTGACTCATGAGGGTTACGAGGCGATCTTTAGAAAAACAAAATCGCCCTCCAGTTTTCAATTTCTATCATAATAAACAAAAATCTCATACATACACATCACAACAGGGTTTGAGAAGGAAGGCTGTAATTTATGGACGTATTATCAGAAAATCAAAGAGTTTCGAGAGTTCAATGTCAAACATGATTACTACTTGTGTCATAAAAGGCATATGGCACAAAAATTCAAGGCATAAATCTAACACCGAGCATGTAAGAGGAGGACTCCGGGAAGAAAAAAAAAAAAAAAAAAACATGCCGTTGAAAAACATGGTGTTCTGAAGGTTTAGCTGGTCAACCATCATGGCCATGCTAGCATTCTCAAATTCTTATCACATGCATTATGATGCAGCTGGTGACCAGTTATGTTAGTCTATTTTCTCTAGCACAGGTGTGTTTGCAGCTCTGACAAAAAATAAAATAATAAATCTTGCCTCATGCTGCTTTGATTTCAGTTCTGCTCCCACAGTTGAGACATCACCGATACTCCGACGTTCACGCGTGCCAGCGTGACCGTAAAAGAGAAATGCAACATTGCATGCAGCAACATTCCGCTGTCAGGAATGTGAGTGACAGCAGCCCAGCCCTGGAGTGACAAAACCGACACAAGACTGACGAACGGATACAATTCCGGGTTACATAGGAGGCCATTGCCATACAGACCAACAGCACGATTATCATACGCTTATAGAAAATCTGCTTATGATGTTTCTAATCTCCATCACACATGTGCTAGTGCATGTGGTGGTATCATGACCTTACTGTCGTCCCTCTGCGCTTTCCCATTAAGTACACTGCTCCCAGTAATTTTAGATGAGTCAAACTGCCTTTCTGGCTCACTCCAATTAGGCCTGGGCAGTCCGAGCTCGCACTGCAGGCCTTTTTAGCCAAAGACAGCGGGGTGACGGTGATGACATCGAGATGGCGCGTGTGGAAGCCTGAGGGCCACACTAAGGAGACAGAAATATCCCCCTTTGACAGACAGGGATACATGACACTGCGCGTGCAGCTGTCTAAATGTTGCTGCTGTCTTTCTGTCGTTATTTCTTTTCTCTCGCTCGCTCACTCGCTCACTATCTCTTTCTAAGCTTAAGCACTTTGACTGCTTGTCTGCGGCTGAAGTGAGAGGTCAGGCCAACAGTTGGACATGAGTATGCGAGATGGATGGGGCTGGAGCAGCTACTGGAGCCTCCTACATAACCCGGAGACAGCCTCAGACGTTATCAATTAAGCAGGTCATGGTGCTGAGAATAATTCACTCTCCGCTATGTTGGTCTGGACAGGGCGACGGTGTACTGCAACTCATCCTGGCATGCAACTATTTGCTTCTCAAAACAGCAGGACTGGGTTTGTTTGCGTGTACGTGTATGCCCAAGAACACACACAGCGTGTGTCGCTCATGGCTGCGCAAAACGTTGCTATGGTGAGCTTTGAAACCTGACATCAAACGTGTTCACGTTTCACAGCGCTCGAAGAAAACACGGTAGAAAAACATTCTGGGGGCTAATCTTAAACATCTAAACATCTGCATTAGTTTACAGCAAAGCTACTCAGCATCCAAATCATTTCCAAGAACAGTCTGGATCCCAGACTGGATCCTTCCCATGTTCCTGAAATGAGAAATGCTGCACCCTATCCTCCCGATGCAATCAGAGGAAACTATGTTTAATAGCTAGCTTTCAGTACCTTTTGCTAATTAGACACATCATTCTCTCATTCTGTGCTTCATTAAAGCAGATACGCAGACCTTAAACGCAAGCTGGTTGCTTTTCAACCCGTTCCTGCTCAGGACCGAGCGGAGCTGGAGGAGGCCTCGCTGCTGATGAAATCATTTCCATTCAAATAGCGAATCTCCTGCTGCTTTTCTAACGCTCGCCACATTCCTCCCTCTTCTCGTGCATTCACACACATCCTTACTGAATCCATTAAATATTTTCCCCACGCTGCATCGACTTAATTGCTTTGTTTTCAGTAGATCTGCTAGTGCCGGAGATACGCAGCCACATGTGCAGGTGCTGCTGGAAGCCCCGATCAGACGAGAAGCCAAGTCCCAAACAGGAGGAACAGAACAGCCTGCCACACCTGTCTCTCTTTATGGAGTTCATAAAGAGCTCAAGTTTGTGATACAGAGAGCCAAAATATACAAATGGCGAAGCAGTGCATATAAGGCATCAAAATGACAGATGTCAGATACAAGCACAGAAAAAAATAAATAATAAAGCTTCCAATATGGTGCACGCTGCCTGCTTTGAATCGCACATAAAAGCTGGAAGTGCAATAAATTCAGGCCAAAGAGCAAGCCAAATCATAATGCGCTCGAGCTTGCCATCCAGCAACTATATATGTAAATCATATTGTGCTCTCTGTGCCAGACAGTAATACTGATCTCTCAGCTGCCTCAATTGTTAGAAAATAAGTACGAGAAATTCATAGAACGTGTGTAGCCGAGCAAAACGGTATGTTCTCAAAGCTTCAAGCTTTATTAAGGCTCAGCTGGACACAAATAACACAGAGCTCCACTCCAGCCCCCTTAACAACCCCCCCCCATACCCGTCTCTTTGATAGTCTCAATTTCAAAATTACACTCCAATTATACCACCCCTTCCAAGCGCACTGCGTAGTGCTTAGAGAATATGAAAATATCAATCTCTGACTGAACAACCCTGTGAGATCGCGATGTTATCTGAAGACATGTTCAGATAAGTAATTCGCATATCCTGTGCAGATGAATAGCACACAGGTTCGCAATTGTGAGAGCGACTGTGATTTATTTCGCTTCAGTCAAACCTCGAGGGTTGGCACCACTCACTCAGCTCAGGACGGGTGCTGCCAGGAACCACACCATTTGTGATATTATTCAAATGAGCACATTGTTTTCCTGCACGCTGACATGTATGGAGGGCAGAGGCAACACAACGAGATTAGATCATTCCGACGCAATCAGATGCCGCGCGCTAGTAGCATTCTAAGTGTATCGCACAAATTATGAAGGCCCATTAATGAATGTGTCCACTCCTGATGCACAGTATATTACATTCATTCATCATGGCTGAACTGCCTGACAGGCCAACAGAAAACATCTTCAGTAATCATATAACTTCATGTCAATGGTGGCGTGCGTTCGCGTCCATTTAATGGCTCAAATGTTATTTCCCACTTGTGACTAATAGACAACGAATGACTATAGTTCGGATTCAGAAGCAATAGGTTCATAAATGTATTTTAATAAAGACTGAATTCCAAAACCAAGCCAATGGAATATTGTTTTAACAACTAAATATTACAGAATACGTAGAGTTATACTGATCATTTCGAAGGCTGTGTCTCAATCAGCTCCCCAGCTCCATAGGTCATGACTCAGTATATCGTGAGTACAAGTTCAAGCACTGCTACGCATTGAGACACTTATGACTCAATTTCTGGGGATATGACTACGTACTCATGTTGTAAAACACCAGCACTGGCATTTATCAACAACAGGCAGGACCGATATCTTTCTGAAATTATATGTCATATAAACTTGTTAGTGTAATCACACGTGTTTCTGTCATGGTACTTCAAGCAGGATCGTACGCAAGCCCTTAAAATGGCCGACTCCCTGATCCGTGCCTATGGAGCCGATTGAGTTGCGCCCATATACTAAGTATTCTCAAACATTATTCTAAAAATCTTAAAACGCCGCATCTGACAACAAAACTCAAGAAATACAGAACACCAGCAACCCATTTTGTAACGCCAGCAGTTTCAGGACACTTTCTACTGCAAACTCTGACATCTATAAGACCTATAAGACAAGCCTCCCTTCTCTTGCTCCCTACATGCTGCTGTCATCTGCATAGAGAGAGCACAGATGCAGCATCCTCAGGGATGCCATTCTCAGCTTCCTCCTAAAGCACGTTGAAGGACATCCAAGCAAGGAGAGCGCTCACTGCAGTATTGAGGTGTTGAGATAGTTAGGACTGCACCTGTCCCACATTTACTGCACACGGTAGGTTGACAGGAGACAAAGGGCACTTTCACATATGCAGTATTTTAACCATCTGATCTGAACCCAAACAAACACGTTGCTGCAAACTCGGGCACAGACTAAACCAACCGGCCCAAGTGTAAAAAGCTAGCAGATAGTGTTAGAGTGCTGTATAAAGTTCAAGAACAATTTGTTCTGGATATTTGGGTTGATTTACTTAGCAAAAAATCATTTAGAATCAGCTGCATGATCTCCATGTTTGTTTGATTTCCATTCTTTCAAGGTTATACAATTATACAAAGGTGTGCAAACATTGTAAAATTTCTCTTTCATGGGTAGATGTTCAGCCTCGCTCCTTACAGACACCCCGTAGAGAACGTTTTTCTTTATTTATTTATTTATTTATTTTTGCTTTTTGGTTTAAAGTGTAAAGGTGAATCAAACCAAATTGCAAACAAAGCAAGGTTTCGATTTCGCTGTAACTAGGAAAGTTTTCGATTTTTAGAAAATACTCTAACACTAATGCATGCAAATATATTTCAGGTTGGTTGAGAGAATGCTATGAATTAAAAAAGGTGATGACTGAACATACAAAAACAGTGACAGGATGTAAAGGTTATCATTATTGTCACGATTTCCCCTTGCGCTACCGCTGGGTTTCAGTGACATTGACTTTGTTTACTGTTGTGTTTTGTAATGGTTTATGTCCTGTCTCCGCCCCTGTATCATCATTGGTTGTTTCCCTTATGTGTCATCATTAGTCTCAGCTGTTTTGTGTTTCACCCTTGTTTACGTTTGTCATTTAAACCCCTCATGTCTCATTGTACTTCGCAAAGTATTGCGTGAGTTTTCCGTGTACCAAGCCTTTGTTCATAGTTTCATGTCTCATAGTTTTGATCCTGTTCTCGACCTCGTTGTTTTATTCTTGTCTAGCCTAGTTTATGCCGATTTGCCGATCGCCTGACCTTTAGCCTGTTTTTGACCACGTTATTGATTCACGATTTGGATTTGTCTGCCTATCTCTCGTCTCGTCACCTTTATACAACCATTATGATATGACTTGTTTTTAATTAAATGAAAGTTGAAGAACGTATTGCACACATATGGTTCCCAACTTATGTTAACGTAAGTGTATTTTCTGTAATAGTTTTAACGCTGTGTTATTTCTGGCCAGTGCTCTGTCTCTTGTCGAAGAACTTTGTGTATCATTCACCCAGGTAGAAGGTAGAAACCTTCCCTCAAACCTGCACAGACATGAAAACTAGAGCAAAAACTTTAACCTGACTTGTCTCAGACGAACACAGTTTTTACTTGGAAGGACCACACGGGGGACGAAAAAACTCTAACTTGACTCGTGTCCTACATGTCATGAGCTGAGAGGTTAACATGAATTCCTGTAGTGTTAGCAAATCCTGCGAGTGTTGACATCCTTTCCCTTTATCATGTACACCGTGTGGCATGAACACACTCCTAGTAAGAAATTTTGCACTGAATTAATTTCCTTCTTCATATCACCCTGAGATCAGCACACTCAAGTCATCTTTATTTATAATTTTTTTAAAGTCTATTAGGGCTCATTCTACAACACAAGGATGAAAGATAATGGTGCGGAATTATGTTGTCTGACTGAACACTGGAGACTATGCATAATGAATATGAAGACCAGATACACTATCCGTACACACCACACACACTCATAATAAGACACTGAGGAAGGGAGAGAGAGACACAGAGAGAGAGAGGTCAAAAGGTTGCTTGCATGAGAGGCAGAGAAAAAAGGAAAAAAATGAAAGAAATAGCAGAGAACCCCTTGCAGGAAATATCACCCCTCCTTCCCTTTAATGAGGTTATCTGTGAAAGCCTGGGCAGGATATAGTGCCCTTTTGCTAGTCACAACGGAAAGATTTCATGTCTCCCAAAGAGGCCCCATTTGAGTGCAAAGGAAGTGTAAAATAACAATTATGCCCTAAGGAACAGCACTTTTCATTACATACTTTGCAATTAATTAAAAATCCCTTTTGACGTTTAAAAAAAAAAAAGCTGTGATAAGCATATCTGTTATCATAAACAGATTGTGCAATCTTCACAGCTATACGTCGCTTTGATCGGTATCAGAGTGTGTGGTGCAGCACTGGTGAAGTGTGTGGCAACAGCCACTAGAGTCACTCTGTGTGTATGTGTGTGTATATGTCAGTGCTCCAGGTGGAGTGTGGGAGGAAAGCCTGGCGTTCTGGCTTTTGTAGCGAAGCGCAGTCTCCGCAGGCTGACGTTAGCACACTAATCGCTTTAGCTGATCCCACTCGGCTGTGTGTGAGGCAGATGTTTGTCAGGCCATGGCACTGCTCTGCATTCACACTACACTAAGCGAGATTAACAACAACTGTCCTTGTTTGTTTATTTATTTATTTATTTGTTTATTTATTTCCTCTCCTCTCTCTGTCTTGGCCTGGCCTAAATATTAAATCTTAAATCCCTCCCTAAAAAGATTGCAGAGAAAAATCGATATAAATGTATTCTTTTTTTTTTTTTAAATCATTTCATAAGGCACCGAAGAGTCATTTCATAGATGCCAGGTGCAGACAGGAAGAACAAGAAAAAAAACCCATAACAGAGAAATGAACGTTTATGAAACAACATCATCGTGGCTGATCGACAGTGTCAATACAGTATAATATCATGTCACCTTATCAAGTCATAACAAATGTTCCTGCTGTAAATCAAAGAGAAAAGAAAATGCTTGCAGTACAAAGCATTAGCCTCTGTCATTTGATTCTCTCTCACCCCCCCTTTTCCCCGTTCCTCGCTGTTTTTTTTTTAACTCTGTTGTTCCATTCTGCAGGTGCTGGGGCCCCGAGGGCCCGCGGCATCCATAGACGTGAGCCAGATTCAGATGGAGGCAGCAGCCCCTTGCACGTAAACACTACCAGACGCCTTGGCCACATGTTACCTCCAGGCCCCCGGGTGACTCAAATGAACCCAGTACTTGTCATGCTCATGATACACTGCGAACAAACTTCCTGAAACATTTCACAGCAAATAGAACAGAAAAGTGCAGCAAACGCAAAAACTGTTTGAAGGTTCTGGAGTCGAGCCTGGTGCCACAAATTTAATCAGAACACCGTTGGAAGTTTTGTTTGTGATTGAGAATTTGTTCGTGGAGGAACTTGGACAGATGGAGCACTTTATCCAATCTCGCACTCGGTCCACATGTTTACCTCAATGTATCATGCTACAGTTACAAAAATGCAAGCACATCTGGTAGAACTTTAGCTGACACAAATGTGTAGCTATGCATCGTGATTTCTCTATGGCAGATATTAAAACAAGGCACTGAAAAGATCTCAAAATCTCAAGTCGGAGTCCCAGAATGAAATTTAATGCCCCCCGCTGCCTTCAACAATGTTTTAAAGCTACATAAAAATGGAAAGGCACTCCAACCTGTTTGCAGTGCAGGCTTGCGGTGTGGTGAGTGCCCCCCTCCCCCTCCCCCTCCCCTCCCTTCATAGAGTCGGTGGGGAATCTCCTTCTGTCCCCGCTCGGAGCTACACCGGCCTCCAGCGCACCTGCAACCAGATAAAGCACACGTTACACTCGGCTCAAAATGCATCTTCCATGAAGTGTTCCTGAGCAGCCAGACTTCACTTAACCCGACCACACACGCGACCTCTGTGCTAATGATGTGTCCTGTGTGGTTTGGGTGGGGCGCATTTCGCTAAAAGCTAAGACGAGGAGTTCCGAACTACAAATGCAAGTCTTAAACAGCAAGCAGCTGGCATGGCATGGAATCACATGCCCCCGAGGCGCCCTCTCTTCTACGGTGTCCTTCCAAAAAGGTTATCGTAGAGCCGCTTTGTCGCTCCTAATCCGAAATTCATTACATATAGCAGTTACCACAGTTTAATGTGATAGGTTTCCTGAATGCCTGGCTAAGCTCCTTCACAGTTCACTGCTAACTAAGGACAGCGCCAGTGAGAGAAGGAGACACTTTATATAAGCACGCAAGCGCCATAAACATGTATGGTGGTGCGTGTCATCGTCAAATCTAATTTACCGATCTCACAACTCATAGCACATTGACAGATAAGCCTATTAAGTCACTATTAAGTCTACAGAAATATAAATAATGGCAGTGTGAAGACTCTTGAGTTTCTTGGCATGAGTCAAAGCGATAGCTTTCCTTCCAATAAGAAAGGTCAAGCAGCACCACATAAGAAGAATCTGAGGGTGATAATGATGAGCTCTTGTCACAGGACCAGGCTCAGATAGCTGTTAGCTGGATTGAATGGCATACTGCCTCAGTTTAGACTACGGGGACACACATGTCCTCCTCTGAGAGCGTAGTGTAAACGCGGTGAAACAGAGAATCGGCAGTTTACTACTTTAGTGCTATCTGGCAGCCAGCAAGATATACTGGTGCTGCTCCAAATATTCAACAAATCTGAAACTTTTACATTTTAATCCTTAACATAATTTGGTTAAGTGATGCATTTGACCACTTTTTCTGAATCCTCTAACCATAGCATCTACACCTTTATATGGTAACACCTAATTACTATCTACTTCTAGGCTTGATTCGATAGCCGGTGTTCCCGGTGTTACACGGTGTTCGGGCCGCACACCGATTACATCACTTTCCCACCGTCGTTTTGCCTTTTATAGTAATAAAAATCATTTAGTTCAGTTAGAGAACGGACACTACGATTAAAACCTGAACGCGTCTGCTCAATTCAGCACGAGCCGAATGAGTCGGAATCGTAGCACAGATCAGCAGGAGTCAGATTTCATTTAGCACGAGTGAGAGTGAGGCGAGCTGACTGACAACACGATGGCGGAAGATTCGGTTTCAAAAGTTCTACGTTTAATATAAGCGAGTTAGTCATTGTACTGTTTTGTAGTTGTGTTTTTCATTAAAGCAATTGCCGCTAATTCGAAAACGAACGTGAAATGCGCATTCATAAGTGAGGGGAACCCCGCTTCCCCCGCGCCCTGGTAATACCGGTATTGTCACACGTCGATTAACCGGTGGGAAAATTTCCTCACCGTCAGATTGCTATCTACTACTACAGTTTTCTACTTCATTAATGTGCTGTGGAACAAGTCGTTTCTCTTCCTTATAGCACCCAGTATGTTTTAAGCTACTGCTCAGTCACAACATTTACATTACATTTACATTTACGGCTTTTGGCAAGCGTGCTTATCCAGAGTGACTTAGATAAAGTCTCCATCAAAAATATCCTCATGCTAGTACAAAAAGGCCAAGGTCTGAGAATACTATCGAGCACAGTTTCAACAACAGCACCAGATAACACCTAACATCCAACTGAGAACGGTCAATGAGACTGGATGAAAATATTTGACCTTCAGGAGTTGCTTATTTAAAGAAAATGATGCATTCATCTTCAGTATACGCTTTATATGATGGCTCAGTGGTTAAAGGCTCTGGGTTACTGATTAGAAGGTCAGGAGTTCAAGCCCTAGCACTGCCAAGCTACCACTGTTGGGCCCTTGGGCAAGGCCCTTAACCCTGAATTGCTCAGTGGTATAAATTATATAAATTTAAGTCGCTTTGGATAAGAGCATCTGCCAAATGCCATAAATGTAAATGTAAATGTATCCTGGTCAGTGGATCGGGAGTCTATCCCAGGAACACTGGGTACAAGGCAGGACTACAGCCTAGATGGTCCATCATACACTTATACATGTACGGGTAAGTTGAAGTAGCTAATCCAGCTTCCGGCCATCTTCTCTGTTACACCCGTGAATGAATGCATGGAAAGGATTAACCAATCTGTGTGAAGCAGTAGGAAATGTATTTGGATTATACATGTGTGATGATACCCTTTGAGTTTAACACACATCTTGATAAGCAGTCT